>NC_090438.1:665451058-665775831 GCF_031143425.1 Pleurodeles waltl
CCGCCGTCTTTCTTGTTCCTGGTAGAGAAGCAGGAAGATAAAGGCTGGCAGTATCTGGAGCTCGGGTTCCATGGCGTCCTGATTCCTCGTGGGGTGTGTAGAGGTGAGCGCTTTCCCTTCCAAGTCCTGTTTCCGCCGTGTTTTTGTTCGCGTTGAATCTGCCCCAGAAAAGGTGGCGTATTGGACTGTTGTAAT
Source organism: Pleurodeles waltl (assembly GCF_031143425.1). Taxonomy (NCBI): domain Eukaryota; kingdom Metazoa; phylum Chordata; class Amphibia; order Caudata; family Salamandridae; genus Pleurodeles; species Pleurodeles waltl. The sequence continues at coordinate 665,451,254 of NC_090438.1, forward strand.
TCTGTGGGTGGTACATTGTCCTCCGCCTGTCTGTTGGCGGTTACCGCCGCGGTGTTTGTTTGTACAGCCTTGGCGGTCGGAGTGTTAAAGTGGCTGTCTGTGCTGGCGGTTTCCGCCACGGTCGTGATTCCAATTTTTTTTCCACCGGCCTGTTGGCGGTTTTACCGCCGCTTTAACACCGACCGCCAGGGTTGTAATGACCACCTATATGTCCTACCTTAACCATACACTGCACCCTGCTCTTGGGGCTACCTAGGGCCTACCTTAGGGGTGTCTTACATGTAAGAAAAGGGAAGGTTTAGGCCTGGCAAGTGGGTACACTTGTCAGGTCAAATTGGCAGTTTAAAACTGCACACACAGACATTGCAGTGGCAGGTCTGAGACATGATTACAGAGCTACTTATGTGGGTGGCACAACCAGTGCTGCAGGCCCACTAGTAGCATTTGATTTACAGGCCCTGGACACCTCTAGTGCACTTTACAAGGGACTTACTAGTAAATTAAATATGCCAATCATGGATCAACTAATTACATAAACATTTTGTTTAGGAACACTAGCACTTTAGCATTGGTTAGCAGTGGTAAAGTGCCCAGAGTAACAAAGACAGCAAAACCAGAGTCCAGCACACATCAACAACCTGGGAAATAGAGGCAAAAAGTTAAGGGAGGCCACACCAAGGATGAAAAGTCTAACAGTCCCTATACCTGGAATAAAATTCCATTGGATACCCATACGGGCCTGGTATCTTCCCTGCTGTCAGCACTGAAAGTGCAATGTCTATCTCTTCCAGCATGATGGGCTGATCTAACGCCCCTCTCTCTTGCCTCAGAATACTCAGCAAGGATAGCTCATGCAGCAGTGGCTCTTTAACCTCGGTCCGGGGCCTAGGTGCCACCGTGTACAGCGCAGTCTAGTACTTTGCAAAGGCTGTTGCAATCCCTGTAGGAGTGATATTGGACTGCCCAGCACTGTCAGTCACTTCAGGTATTACTCCACTCTCCATAGGTTTTGTGGCCAGCCAATATAGTAGTTTACTATTTTTGTCACCCCACCCGTAAATCCTCCCTTGCGAGGCACACCATACCTGCTTCGCTGTCTCCAAGGATTGTGCCCTTATTTCTTCTTGCACCAAAGTCAAGACGTGCATGTTGGCTTCCTGATCTCCCTGGAGTACAGATCTTTCCAAACTAAGGCTTTGACCTCCAGTCGGGTAATGTTTGCTTGTCTCTCCCTCTCTTTCGCCAGGAGAAAGGCCTTTGCCCGACCCTGGTTCAAGGCCTACCCAGCTTCCCACAGCATTGCATGTGTGCTAACTGACCTTTCATTTAGTTCGAAATAACAATCGCAATCTCTGCCTGCAGGGTCTCAACATAGTCCCCATCCTGGAGAAGCCAGGCGTTGAGGCGCCACAGTGGACGTTGTGTTGGAACAGTTGACCCAATATGCAATAGAATCGGGGCATGGTATGAAATCCCCCTGGACAGTATCTGGACCTGTCTGACTCTAGGCAGATCCGCCGCCGGCATTTAAACCATATCAATGCATGCCTGTTTATGGTGCGCTGCAGATGTATGAGTGTACTGCTTAAATCTCGGGTTCCAAGTCCGCCATACCTCACAGAAGCCCAAGTTGGACACCCACTGCCTCAGGGACATCTCACATCTGTTCCTGGCCTCCGAAACCGCACCACTAGTGTCCAGCTCCGGATCCAGAATCGCATTCATGTCACCACCCACCACTGTACACCCAGGCTGCATCTACGCCACTACTGCTGTTACTTCCTCTAGAAAGCCGCTTAAGGCTGTGGAAGGTCTTTGGGAGGTGCGTATACACACATGAAGTTCAAGGGGCTTCCCTCTCCATTCCCGCTAGAGCTACATATCTACCTTGCCAGTCATGCCATGTTTGATGTGTCACTATTGGAAATCCCTTATGCAGTAGTATGGCTACACCCTTAGAGCCGCTTGTGAACCCCGCATGGTATGCTTGGTCAAAACCATACATAGCCAGAAAGGGACATGATGTTCCCAGCAGGTTTGTCTCTTGTAAGAAGAAAATGGCTGGATGGAGCCCTTGAATATGTCTGAGTACAGCTGTCCGTTTGATTTTATCTAGCAGCCCATTGACATTCCAGGAGACTATTTTGACCATAGCCATGTGTGGCTTGGGCCCACATGTGGGATGCGTGCAAACCATAAAAGCCAGCCTTCACATGGGCTAAATCCTCATGTCGGGGAAGCTGGATTTAGCTGTCCAGGTGTTTCAACATTGCTGAGAGGACATCCTTCAACACCAGACTGAACATAGGTTGGGACTTGCCAGCTGATAAGGCCACTGTATGTTGGAAGGACCCTATGGATAGGAAGTGCAAATGTGACATGACTTGTACAATGGCCACCATGGTTGTTGGATAACTTATAGCTGGCATCAGATCTGACTCCAACTGCCAACATAAGTCTACTATTGTTTGCCTATTCAGACGATATAGCAGGATGATGTAGAATTTTTCTATTGTCTGAAGTTCTGGTAGTGGATGGTAGACAGGAGGATGTTGCATCCTCCCTCTCCCTGGGTACCCTTGTATGACAAGACATGATTTGTAACATTAGTCAGTGTGGTGGGGCATGGCTTTTGGCATCAAGATGGCGGTCGCACTCTAAGACTGCTTTGGACCCCTCTGTCATCCGCCGCAATCTGAAGCCCTGTTCGGTGCCCTAATGGTGCCCACTGCATTAACGAAGTGCCGGTATAGCTCCAACAATGACACTGTGTTGGACAGAGGTGATTCGGCCGGGGGGGCTGCCTGGGACCTTGGACCCTGAGTGGCGTGTCCTAAAATGGCAGCCGGACCCATGGGCGTGCCCTGAAACAGAGACGCTGTGAAGGGGTCCTGGAGGACAAACAAAAGAGGCTGCATCAACGCCACCCGGACCGGGGCGTGGGCTCCCCCGGGGGCCTCCTGAGCACCGAGACTCTACCAGCCATATCTGGACGGTGGGGTGGAGACGTGCAGTAAGTGATGGGCGGTGGCAGCGGTGGAGGAGCAACAGGAGGCAACAGCGAGCAGAGGCGCATGAGAAGGAGACGAAGTGAGCACACATTGGCACAATGAGGCATGGACTGTTGCAGTGTGGGATTAGAGGCCTCATGCGGTGGAAAGACAGAGTAATGCGCAGTGTCGATGGGTGAAGAGCCTGCAGCGGTGACCCTGAATAAGGGGAAAGGAGAGGTGCCGGAGAGGCTGTAACCGATCCTCTCAATAGACTAGGCTCCTCACAGACTTCCCGGCCAAGAAGTTCCTGGCTCCGGAACGTGCGAGGGCTGGATATGAAGAGGGACGCCTGAGAGACCATAGCACTGCCTGAAAGGTCGTATACACAGTTAATCAATGGGCAGGCGGTGAAAAAGCCCGAAACAGTGGTGACACTGCTGGACACTCACCCCAGACTGACTTCCATTGGCAGAGGTGGGACAGGACCACACCTAGCCCCTGGGACGCGAGGCCTTTCCGAGGGCTGCAGATCAGGTAGATCGCCAGACCAGGTGCAGGAAGCAGACAAAGAGATGGGGAAAGACAAGCTCCCGAAATCACTGGGATTCTAGCCACGTGTCGACAAATACACCACTCAGGAGAGGCCCAAGGACAGACAGACTGGGAGCCCTCAACAGCCAGTGCTGGGGACACAGACAAAATCCTGCAGGCCATTCATACCTCCCAGATGGCAGTTGAAGGTAAAATATATGAAATACGGGTCGACATGACTCTGCTTCGACAAGATCTGAAAGGCACTATCTCCTGAGTCACAGAAACAGAGAACCGTATACCAGTAGTAGAAGACGAAGTGGCGGAGCTGAAAGCTAAAGTTAACCGCATTCTTGCCAGAACACATGAGCTTCAACAACGTGTGGAAGACGCTGAAAACAGGTTGTGGCACAATAATCTAAGGCTTATGGGGATCCCGAAGGAGTAGAACGGGAACAGACAGCGAACTTCCTCGAGGCCTGGCTGAAGACGTGTGTGCCGATAGACAAATTGACTCCATGGTTTGCGGTCAAGCGGGTGCACAGGGCCCTGACAGCCGGGCTATTCCCCTGGAGCGTCACCTAGAGCCATAATAGCCTGATTGTTCAATTTTCACAACAGTGATCGTATCCTGCAGGAACCCCGCAATCATGCAGACCTACATCACCAAAACACAAGGATATTAATCTTTCTTGACTACACTAGAGAGGTGCAGTTACGTCGCCGCTCATATGAACCAGTGAAGTAAAAACTAAGGGCACTTTGATTATCCTACATGCTCCTATTTCCCGCTTGAGGTGATATATGGTGGCAGGACAGATTTCTTTGAGACTCCAGAAGCGGCATGAGAATGGGCAATGGAGGAACGGAAACTGCAGCGGAATTATCACCTGGCCTCTCCTTAAGTGAGGTGGCCGATGGGCCATGTAGGATCCCAGGACCCAAAGCTCAGCAAAATGAAGAGATCCCATACACAATCTTGCAGACAGAGGATAGAAGGAGGTTGTGTCTCAGGCTCACCAAGTATGGGAGACTCGACACTACAGGCAGCGCAGAACTGGAATACGTCTCCAGCCCCAACAGAAGGAGATGGAGCCATAGAAGTCATATGGCCTGAGAGACTGAGTCAACGGTCCACCACTCCACGCCATGTTAGCACAGTTGCTGGTTGGGGAGATATTCGGATGACAGATACTTCTTCTGGTTGGGGGAAAGTGTAGGGTGGGGGAGTTGGAGGGTGTTGGTAAGTACTTGCATGTTATTGTTTGCGATGTCACACAGGCTCGAATGAGTGTAGATACTCTACACGTCGCTGGCAGATGAGTCAGTGAAGAAAGATTAAATCGGACCCCAGTTCGGGACGGAATGGGCTTGGGCCATTGATGGCACACATGTAGGCTTGGTCCCACTGCAGGCCAATGAGCATGCATACCGCAACAGAAAGAACTTCCATTCCATCAATGTGCAAGTTGTATGTTTGGCAGATCTCTACATTTCACAGGTCTGTGCTCGCTCTCTGGGTTCAGTCTATGATTCCTTCATAATGCAGAACAGCACCATACCCCAGCTGATGTCACAAATGTACCCAGAGAAGGCCTGACTAGTTGGTAAGTAACAGCAGTCTTGATTGTGTGTGTGCAATGTCTGGTGCTACAATCATGAAGTGAGTGACTCATTGTTGCACATATGTCCCATGCCTTAACAGAAGACTCTGCATATTCAAACTATCCTTGGTTGTTGACGCCACTAAGGAATCCATCTACGCCAGGGGAAGTCTGCTTCAGTGAGGCCCACGGAAGAACAAGGCGAGTAGTGGATTAGGCTTTTGGACTCCTGAAGGCCAGATTTATGTGTCTGGACCGGACCGGTGGAGCCCTCCTCTGCTCACCCAGAAAATAATTTCAGACCACTGCGGCATTCTGCATGCTCCACAACATTGCACATCACCTACATACCAGAGGAGGGGAGCCTACAGTGCTACTGGGTGAGAATCCCGAAATACCAAGTGAGGACAACAGTGGTGGACAGGAAGGATCTAACTTATGGGAAGATCTCATAAACATCTACTTTTCATGAGTGTAAGTATGTCATGTGATCTAATGACCGTGACTGTACAATGTACTGTAGGTCTGAGAATGTGTGGAGTTGAGCATTTGGCAACAACTAGGGACATGATACTCCACAATATTCAGCCAAAGGTTGATTGAACAGTGAGCCTTTGACATACCCCCACCTTGATGTTGTTGCTTAGTTTGAGTCAGTTTCCTTGGAATGTAATTTCATTTCCAGATGCTTGCTATGTGATTTGTGTAATAGGTAAGTTTTCAAGTCTATACTCCTTGGTTTGTCTTTATACATGTACCTTCACCATGACAGCATTATGCAGGCATTTCAGAGTTGTGACATTGGCTGGTATCAGATGCTGTTCTGACGGAAAAAGTGGATCTGGAATTTTCCAGGTAATGTAGGCCACATATTTGGCTGTATGAGACCTGCGTAAAGGCAGTGTGAACCGTGTTTGGGTCAAAGTTCTGAAGTGCACATTGTACTTGTTTAGTGTGCTGTGTTGGGCCAATTAAATCATATGTGCCATCATGTTAGCATAAAATATGTAGTCATTAATTGCAAGCAAGGCATTCACCCTTCACTTTGGCTAAACACTCATCTTGTATGACCTGTATGTAGCTGTAGATGTGTTTCATCATTGCAGGCCACAATGCCTGTGCCACAACACTGACAGATGTATGTGTCATACCACCAGATGCATAGTCATTGGCTAATGATGGGCCTGTGATCAGGTACTGCCCTGTGTGTGTAAACTGGATAATGTGATGGTGGATTTCTCTGGTGTGGTATGTGGTAAGGCTCAATCTGGTGACACCATCCACTTTACTGTTTGCCTATTCTACAGGACAATGGCCCTCATTCTGACCTTGGCGGGCGGCGGAGGCCGCCCGCCAAAGTCCCGCCGTCAGGTTACCGTTCCGCGGTCGAAAGACCGCGGCGGTAATTCTGACTTTCCCGCTGGGCTGGCGGGCGGTCGCCTTCAGACCGCCAGCCAGCCCAGCGGGAAAGAGGCTTCCACGATGAAGCCGGCTCGGAATCGAGCCGGCGGAGTGGAAGCTGTGCGACGGGTGCAGTTGCACCCGTCGCGTATTTCACTGTCTGCGCAGCAGACAGTGAAATACATGTAGCGGCCCTCTTACGGGGGCCCCTGCAATGCCCATGCCAGTGGCATGGGCACTGCAGGGGCCCCCAGGGGCCCCGCGACCCCCCCTACCGCCATCCGGATCTCGGCGGTCCGACCGCCGGGATCTGGATGACGGTAGGGGGGGTCGGAATCCCCGCGGCGGTGCAGCAAGCTGCGCCGCCGCGGAGGATTCAATGGGGCCGCGGTACACTGGCGGGACCCCGCCAGTGGTGCCGGTCCGACCGCGGCTTTACCGCCGCGGTCGGAATCCCCATTGGAGCACCGCCGGCCTGTCGGCGGTGCTCCCGCGGTCCTCCGCCCTGGCGGTCAAAGACCGCCAGGGTCAGAATGACCACCAATGTCTGTAAGGTAATGCCTCCTTGGCATGGTAACCCCATGACATTTTGCCTTTTGATGATGCCAGTTATGATTGAAAGTGTTCTGGGACCCTGCTAACCAGGCCCCAGCACCAGTGTTCTTTCCCTAAACTGTACCTTTGCTTCCACAATTGGCATAGCCCTGGCACTCAGATAAGTCCCTTGTAAATGGTACCCCTGGTACCAAGGGCCCTGATGCCAGGAAAGGTCTCAAAGGCTGCAGCATGTCTTATGCCACCCTGGGGACCCCCACTCAGCACATGCACACTGCCTCACAGCTTGTGTGTGCTGGTGGGGAGAAAATGACTAAGTCGACAATGCACTCCCCTCAGAGTTCCATGCCAACCTCACACTGCCTGTGGCATAGGTAAGTCACCCCTCTAGAAGGCCTTACAGCCCTAAGTCAGGGTGCACTATACCACAGGTGAGGGCATATGTGCATGAGCACTATGCCCCTACAGTGTCTAAGCAAAACCTTAGACATTGTAAGTGCAGGGTAGCCATAAAGAGTATATGGTCTGGAAGTTTGTCAAACACAAACTCCACAGTTCCATAATGGCGACACTGAAATCCGGGAAGTTTGGAATCAAACTTCTCAGCACAATAAATGCACACTGATGCCAGTGTGGAATTTATTGTAAAATGCACCCAGAGGGCATCTTAGAGATGCCCCCTGAATACCAGTCCGACTCCTAGTGCTAGGCTGACCAGTTCCTGCCAGCCTGCCCCAACCAGACGAGTTGCTGGCCACATGGGGAGAGTGCCTTTGTCACTCTGTGGCCTGGAACAAAGCCTGCACTGGGTGGAGGTGCTTCTCACTTCTCCCTGCAGGAACTGTTACACCTGGCGGTGAGCCTCAAAGGCACCCCAGGGCATCCCAGCTAGTGGAGATGCCCGCCCCTCCGGCCACTGCCCCCACTTTTGGCGGCAAGGCTGGAGGAGATAATGAGAAAAACAAGGAGGAGTCACTCACCAGTCAGGACAGTCCCTACGTTGTCCTGAGCTGAGGTGACCCCTGCCTTTAGAAATCCTTCATCTTGAGACTGGAGGATTCCCCCAATAGGATTAGGGATGTGTCCCCCTCCCCTCAGGGAGGAGGCACAAAGAGGGTGTAGCCACCCTCCAGGACAGTAGCCATTGGCTACTGCCCTCCTGACCTAAACACACCCCTAAATTTAGTATTTAGGGGCACCCCAGAAGCCAGGAAATCAGATTCCTGCAACCTAAAACACGAAGAAGGACTGCTGACCTGAAAGCCCTGCAGAGACGACGGAGATGACAACTGCTTTGGCCCCAGCCCTACCGGCCTGTCTCCTGACTCGAAGAAAACTGCAACAGCGACGCATCCGACAGGGACCAGAGACCTCTGAAGCCTCAGAGGACTGCCCTGAACCAAAGGGCCAAGAAACTTCCCTTAAACAGTGGTTCTGTTCAATACCAGCAACGACTCTGCAACTTTCTTGCAACTTTTAAAGACCTCACTCTTCCTGCCAGAAGCGTGAGATTTTACCCTCTGCACCAGACGCCCCTGGCTCGAGCTCCAGAGATCCAACACTACAGGGAGGACTCCCAGACGACTGCAACCTCGTGAGTAGCCCAAGATGACCCCCCCTGGACCACCACAGCAAGGCATGCAGAGAGATTCCAGAAGCTCCCCCTGACCGCAACTGCCTGTAACAAGGAACCCGACGCCTGGACCAAGCACTGCACCCGCAGCCCCCAGGACCAGAAGGAACCGTACCTCAAGGCAGGAGTGACCATCAGGCGACCCTCTGTCTAGCCCAGTCAGTGGCTGGCCCGAGAAGCCCCCCTGTGCCCTGCCTGCACCGCTAGAATGACCCCCGGGTCCCTCCATTGATTCTAATACAAAACCCGATGCCTGCTTTGCACACTGCACCCGGACGCCCCTGTGCTGCTGAGGATGTGTTTTGTGAGCCTACTTGTGTCCCCCCCAGTGCTCTACAAAACCCCCTTGGTCTGCCCTCCGAGGATGTGGGTACTTACCTGCTGGCAGACTGGAACCAGAGCACCCCTGTTCTTCATAGGCGCCTATGTATTTTGGGCACCACTTTGACCTCTGCACCTGACCGTCCTGAGCTGCTGGTGTGGTAACTTTAGGGTTGCCTTGAACCCCCAACAGTGGGCTGCCTATGCCAGGAACTTAGACTTGTAAGTGTCTTACTTACCTGACAAACTAACCATTACTTACCTCCCCTAGGAACTTTTGGTTTTTGCACTGTGTCCACTTTTAAAATAGCTTATTGTAATTTTTACTAAAACGGTGTACGCTATTGCTCTAATTCAAAGTTCCTAACTTACCTGAGTGAAGTACCTTGCATTTTATGTATTTACTTCAAATCTTGAACTTGTGGTTCTAAAATTAAATTAAGAAAATATATTTTTCTATATAAAAACTATTGCCCTGGAGTTAAGCCTTTGAGTCTGTGTTCCTCATTTACCGCCTATGTGTGTACAACAAATGCTTAACACTACCCTAAGCCTACTGCTCGACCACACTACCACAAAATAGAGCATTAGAATTATCCAATTTTGCCACTATCTGACCTCTAAGGGGAAACTTGGACTCTGTGCACACTATCTCTTACTTTGAGATAGTATATACAGAGCCAACTACCTACAATGTCTGACAAGGACCTTCCTTCTGTGGTATGTGTACTTTGACTCAATATGAATCAGCCATTCCTAGCTATGACAGTCCAGATATTTCAACAGCCATTGTGCTGCACAGTGCAATAAAATGTTTGGTGTGACCAGACACTTGGCGCAATGTGTCCGTGTGTGTTGGTAGTAATCTTTTGCAGGACACTGTACCTGTAACATATCCCTGCTTGCAGTTGTATCTTGTGCCTTTCTCGTCTGCTTCACATGGTCTTTTGTCTCTACATAGAAAAATGTGGAGCAGAAGCAAGCAGACAATGACTTTATGATAGGTGGATTTATTGACAATTTGTGCAGAATATAAAATTGGGGCACAATGGAACAGAAAGGTGAAGGGGTCAGTCATGGTGTATGAAATCATTGGAATATATGCCACACCACTGGAAGTCCAAAGCCTAGTGTACTCCTCCCATTGGAAATGGAAGGTGGTTTTAGAACAGTCAACAGAGTGAATATGTGGCACCCAAGTAAGGTCATTTTGGAGGAGGTCACTTGCTGGCAGTGGTGGGTGTCTTGCCATATGCAGTTCTGGTATTCTTTACCGGACGTCCCAGCTTGTGTGGGGGCGGGATCTGCTGCTAAAAAGGCAGGGGGTATCTGGGGCCCTAACAGGGCCTCTCTTATAGTGGCTGGTACCAATGAAGGGCCTGGTGTAGATGTGCCCAAAGAAGGGGTAGAGTGTTGTTGTCGGTCCCTGCTCAGGGTGGTGTTAATGTCCATCAAAAAGAGAAGGGACAGGGAGATTAGCTGGTCCAGTGCACATTCTCCCAAAACACAATATGACAAAAGAATAATGGGTGCACAGTTCCAAGTTAGAGGGCACACAGACACCTCTCACAGGCATACAATAATGATGAAGCAGGGGCCCTCATGTATCATCATCGGGCTATACTCCACGTCAGACTGGCGCTGCAATGTCTGATGGGGCCCTACAGAGGACAACCTAGCCTTAAAAATCGTATGAATCTCAGTACCTAAAGTCCTGGGTTACTGAGAAACAACTGGAGAGATACAAAATAAAATTGGCTCGGGCACCTCCCCTGTGTAAACATTTTTTAATAAACGAGCGAGGACCCGGTCAAGGTTAAAAACACAAGTAAAGTGAAAGGGAAGTAATGGTCCTACACTTTACATAATCACAGGCAAAAGCACAATGACTTTAACCACTACAAAAAGTCAACATGTTTCATGCCTAAAATTGTCCAAAGAATCCACTGGCGCTGCATCAGGACTCAAACAAAAACTTTCTCCAGAACATCAGGTGTGTAAATACACTCTATTCATTCAATGATGAGTATGTACAAAGAAAAATTAGTAAAACTTTACTCATTAAAGTTCTGTGTATACTGGCACAAAACTACAGGGAACCGGCCATAATCAAAAGGAGAGAACACTTCATTTGTGGGTTAACAAACAAGGGTTTTTGGAGAAGGAAAAACTGGGCTGATGGTTTGAGTAACAGTGACTGCTGGGACTTGTAGTCATGTCAGTCCCTGTACTACACACACTTGACATATGTTCTCCCCCCAGGTGAGTACACTTCAATTGAGAGTTCACAAACAGAGGTCTTTGGACAAGTGAACACTGGGCTGGTGAGTGGAGTAACAGTAAAAGTGGCAAAGGGTGAGGTATGAGCATGCAAGACATGGCATTTTAGTGATGTTTTTAGAGTTGTGACTTACCAGATTCCACTCCCCAGGTATTATAGTCAAGCCCTCAGGATGGTCAGGACCTTCTCTTCCCAGGGACACAGTTGTAATGTGGCACTGGGAGGGACACCATCAGTCTTCTTGGCCTGCCGCTGGTGCCTGGAGACCAGGGAACGGACCTTGCCCCTGAGGTCATTCCACCTCTTCCTGATGTCCTCCCTTGTGTACAGGGTAGTGCCTACAGCATTAACTCTGTCAAATATCCTGTCCCACATTTTCATTTTCCTACTGAGAGGAGTGTGCTGGGTTTGCGCTCCAAACAATTGTGGCTCTACTCTTATGATTTCATCCACCATGACTCATCGTCAATAAATTGGGAATTTTTATATGTGACATTGTGGGGAAAAAAAAAATATCTATATACATACATATATATGTATATAGAGAGAGAGAGAGAGAGAGAGAGAGAGAGAGAAACTTGGCACGTCGTAGCTCATTCGCTCCTAATCGCCGGCGGTGCCGATATGGGATGCGCGTTACTGCGTGGAACATTCACACTCTCCTCCTTCTATACTTATAAAAGGATACAGCACTCCACAGTTACTATAAAAATAATTTATTGACACGCAAAGGAATGCGTTTCGGCATTTATGTAATGTTAGAGATATGTTAAAAGAATTTATAATTAAGTTTTTTTATGCGAGAAATGAAGTATAGCATAATTGATTGTGTAAACTGGCCATTTGATACAAAAAATCAAATGAGATTTAAGAAATGATTTGATTTGCAAAACCGATCATGTGGTATATAAGGAGAATCCAATATGGCGACCGCGAGATTGACAAAGGCATAAATGCCGAAACGCATTCCTTTGCGTGTCAATAAATTCTTTTTTTAGCAGCTGTGGAGTACTGTATCCTTTTATAAGTATAGAAGGAGAGTGTGAATATATATATATATATTTATATATACAGGTTGAAGTGACTTACTAAATAGGAGTAGTGCAATAAGGCGTGAATGGAGTGAAGTGTGTGCAGGATGTTGTATGGGATATCTGATTTATGGTATGTGGATTAGTAAATTTGCTCTGTCTTGCTGGGCCTTTCTGTGAAAATGCAAATATTAGTGGTGTGTGAAGGGGTGTGTTTTACAGTGTCCTTCGCAGGTGTGCCCACTGTGGCAATGTGTGTCAGCTGTGTTGTTTTGAAATCCGTCCAATGTGCTGCCGTGTTTTACTTTGGTGACCGTGACCCTCCATGGTTCTGACTGCCATTGACTGACCACCAAGCATTTCTGCCCCAGCGACTTTGTGCTTGTAATAAGGTCAGTGGTTGGTCACTGTGCTGTTGACGCCGGAGGTTAGACTAACGATTTCCAGGCCTCTGCGCTGCTTGCGGTCTGCCTTTTTTGCCTGGGGTTGGCAGTCCTGCCTGTATTACTCAAAATGGGGCAGTCTGTAAGACCGCCAACATGATGGTCTTTGTAAAACTGCCAACATGATGGTCTTTTTGGGACTGCCAACATCGCGGTCTAGCGGTCCGACCTCCAAACTCGTAATGAGGCCCTTTGTCTCTACTTTTGAGGAGTAGGTGTTTTTAGACTACCTTTCTTTACCATCTTTTGGTCACATCCTGTGTGCACTTATTTTCAAACTACAGTCTATTTCTACATGTATGCCTTTTTGAGAACCTAATGGTGAATACCATTTCTATCACTGGTACATCCCCTCAATTTGAAACGTATCACATTCCTTGTGTAATAATAATATATTAGGTTGTATCATGCACTATTTCCTGTTAGAAGAACTCCAACACAGACAAAGAAATGTATCACATGCTTTTGGTGGAAAGAAAAAGACATCTCAGCTTTGTTTTAGAAATATATGTATAGCCTTTTGACTTAAAAAAGTACATATCATAAATGCCATTTATATACGTGCAGGGTTCTTTTTGCAGAATCCAGAGAGGAAACTACAATAATTTCTTAATACAATATCACAGGTTTTTAAATGTTTAAAGCGTGTTACTGTGTAGCTCTTACAAACTTACTACTACAATAATTAAAAAGAAACCGCGCAACAGTATCTTCATTATACACCTTTCCTCACATTGATTTTGAAAGGATATTGGATGATGATGCAGGCTGCGCAGTGACTTAACCAGCATGCCAATTGTGTGCGTGATGTTTCAAAAGGCATTTCCGAGGAAGGTCGAGTCTCAGTTAAGGAGATTAGAAATCAGTAAAACAATACATGCCATTTCTGTGGCAAAGGGCACTGTGAGCTTGGGTCAGAGGTCTAACGACGTCTTCTTCAGACAACAGCTGCTTCCTTGCCTTTACCAAAACATCTGAATCTCCACTACTTCGAAAAGTCCGCACATCACAATGTTGTCTTCAAAAGTAAGTCTCTGCTGCCACCTGCTGGTTGGCAGTTCTGTGTGTTTCTCTTGCCTGTCTTCTCTCTACTTGTGCATGTTTTTATGTGGGAGCAATGTGTGAAATCGCTCATCGTTTTAACAGTCAAATGCCACATCCAACCCATCAACTTGTGGCAGAAAATGGGTGTGAAGGTATCATATGAAAATGACCATCCATGATTCACAAATGCCACTGTTTAAAGTTGTACATTTTACATACTTCGACTAAAATTTGAGCAAAGCAATATTTCAGGGCAAGATACCACTCCTCCCAATTATAACCATCCTGGTGTTCCCACAGGTGCGGGAACACTGGGCCCCATCACATAGGCCGAAATATCTAAGGGCATGTTTATACTCCTTCTACGCTGACGCTTAACGTAATTTTTCGGATGCGTGAACCCAGCTTACCTCAACCTCCCATCTAAAAAGTGACTCTAAGCCCGTAGCACCTTATTTATCCTCCCGTGCAAAAATAGTGCACAAGTCGAAGGCAGGCCTAAATAGTGGCTTAGCGCCATTATTTAACTCCTGGGTCAGACCAGGCGTTAGGGGACCTGTGGACCCATTTCCAAGGTCAAACACCATCGAATGGGCCCACAGATGCCCACCGAATGCCTCCGGAACACCCCCACCTACACCAGAGGGACACCAGAGGATGGGGGGGACCCCATCCCAGGTAAGTAGGGTAAGTATAGGTATTTTTTCTTTTTAATTTAAGTGCCATTGGGGACCCTGACATGGGCCCCCTGCATGGGGGAGCCAGCTCTACACTTTTTGCACAGTTTTGCATCAAAAAGTATAAATCTGGGCACTTGTTTGTAAAATCATATGAAATTCAGGCTGGAAGCGCAACATGACCTCAGACCACGCACCCAACCACCAAACAGACGCCCCCCAACACCACCCTCCGCGCCTGGACCCCGGTCAGCACCGAAGACACCATCCATACGATGAACACTATCCACTCTGGATCACCAACCGACCCATGCCCCCACCACGTCTTCAACAAGGCCGACTCCGTCATCGCACCCCATCTCCGGGACATCATCAATTGCTCCTTCAACACCGCCACCTACCCGGAGAGCTGGAAGCATGCCGAACTCAGCGCCCTCCTGAAGAAACCATCAGCAGACCCCACCGACCTCAAGAACTACCGACCCATCTCGGTCCTCCCGTTTCCTGCCAAAGTCATCGAGAAGACCGTCAACAGACAGCTGGCCGCCTTCCTCGAGACTAATGGATCCCTCGACCACTCACAGTCCGGCTTCCGAGCCAACCACAGCACCGAGACCGCCCTCATCGCAGCCACTGACGACATCCGAGCCCTGCTCGACAATGGGGAAACAGCGGCCCTCATCCTCCTGGACCTCTCCGCAGCGTTCGACACGGTCTGCCACCGCACCCTAGTGCAGCGCCTCAGCAACATCGGAATTCAAGGGAAGGCTCTAGAGTGGATCATCTCGTTCCTCACCGGAAGAACCCAGAGAGTCCGCCTCCCCCCGTTCAGATCCGAGGCCACCGAAGTCATCTGCGGCGTACCACAAGGATCTTCACTCAGCCCCACCCTCTTCAACGTCTACATGAGCCCCCTCGCAGCCATCGCACGCCATCACAACCTCAACATCATCTCCTACGCTGACGATACCCAGCTGATCCTCTCCCTCACCAACGACCCAGCCACCGCCAGAACCAACCTGCATGAAGGGATGAAAGACGTAGCCGAGTGGATGATGAACAGCCGCCTGAAACTAAACTCAGACAAGACGGAAGTCCTCATCCTTGGATCATCACCATCTGCCTGGGACGACTCCTGGTGGCCCCCTGCCCTGGGCAGCGCACCCAAACCAACGGACCACGCACGCAACCTGGGCTTCATCCTGGACTCCTCCCTCTCGATGACCAGACAAGTCAACGCCGTCTCTTCATCATGCTTCAACATCTTACGCATGCTCCGAAAGATCTTCCGATGGATCCCCACCGAAACCAGGAAGACGGTCACCCAGGCACTCGTCACCAGCCGACTGGACTACGGTAACACCCTCTACACCGGAACCACGGTCAAACTACAGAAAAGACTCCAACGCATCCAGAACGCCTCCGCACGCCTCATCCTTGACATCCCCCGACACAGCCACATCTCCGGACACCTGAGAGACTTGCACTGGCTCCCCGTCAGCAAGAGAATCACGTTCCGCCTCCTCACCCACGCACACAAGGCCCTCCACGACCTGGGCCCCAGGTACCTCAACAACCGCCTGACCTTCTACACTCCCACCCACCAGCTACGATCGACCAGCCACACCCTCGCCGCCGTGCCACGCATTAGAAAAGCCACCATGGGAGGAAGATCCTTCTCCTACCTGGCAGCCAAGACTTGGAACTCCCTCCCCATCCACCTCCGTCTGACCCACGACCACCTCTCCTTCAGGAAGCAACTCAAGACCTGGCTGTTTGAGCAGTAGCGGTCCCCCCTCCCCCCCAGCGCCTTGAGACCCTCCGGGTGAGTAGCGCGCTATACAAATTTTTTGATTGATTGATTGAGACTCAGCCCCTGTCCAACAACCTCCCCTAGCACATAGGAGCAAGGCATGGTTCCCCGCCAGCTCTCAGTCTCTGTTGTTCCCGGACCCCTCCCCATCCTCAACTCTCGTACTTGTCGCGCAACAGCCCCTGCCATTAGTGGGCATAGATTCAGGGCGTATTTGGGGTGTTACACACCCTAAAAATGCATTCTACTGTAAATAGTTGGGTAAAAGTGCTTTCAGTCGGTTGCGGTCAGGTCTTCACCTAGGATTTTTACATAGACAAACACACACACACAAACTTGTTGGTTAGTTTCACAAATATTGTGTCTAACAATTGGCACTGCCCCCCTTATGCTCGGCTTTTTTTGTTGGGAAATTTGCAGATCAATAACATTTCAGAGTGTATTCCAGTATGTAACACTGAAACATTTGGGCCCAATTCTAAAAAAAAAACAGTTGGAAATTTACTAAACGAGTTTTCCACCTGCGTTTAGGGTAAATTTCTGACTTTTCAAAACTGTACCTATGTTTCAGGGAGTACTGCTAAAAGAGTGTGACCGTAACACTTTTGCCCAGGAGCATTTCTGGCAATCTTTCACTCCTACAAATTTTCCACTTCCTTTCTAAAAAAAAAATTCCCCTCACAGGATACATATTTTTACACATGGAGGAATCCCTTGCTCTACACCTTCATACAAATTGGGCATATACTTTCCCATGATACGTAAATTTCTGTCTAATTCACAGTGCTAATGGTTCAAAAAAACTTTGTCAATGTTCATAAAATGATAAGCTTACGATTGTACACAAACTTTCCAGTGTATCCCGTACTGGAATTCTCTGACTTCTCAGGCCATGCTCACAAGAGCACACTTAGGCCCATATTTATACTTTTTGATGCAAAACTGCGTAAATGCAGTTTTGCGTCAAAAAGTTTTGTGCTGGCTGCCGCCATTTTTTAGCACCATCTGGGCATCATATTTATACCATGATGCACGAAGGCACTAAAAACAGGTTTGAGTCAAAAACTTTGACGTTAACCTTTTGTGCCTTGTCCTAAGGCAAAATGACGTTAACGCTGCAAAAATGACTCTAACCTTTTTTACGGCACGTAAATATGTCGTAAAAATGAATATGCACCACTTTAAAATGCATTAGCGTCAATTTCAGATTCTATTGCAGAAAACATTGCAAAGGAGAGGCAAAATGGATCCAGCAAACCAGAAGAGACCCCAGGGTGACCCCATTCAACCAGGAACCAGCCAGGAGGACACACACAAGTTCCAGAGGAGGAAGAAGAAAAAGCGCAAGTGTCATTTTAGTGCTGAGGATAATGAAATCCTTGTGAGAGAGGTGAGAGAGGTGACAGAGTACCAGCAACAACTATTCGTCACCTTCAAATTTCCAATTGGCATGAGAGAGAGGTAATATGGCAGCAGATAGTTGACAAGATTAACAGTGTGGCAGAGGTGAGGAGAACCGTAACTGAGTGCAAGAAATGCTGGCATGACTGTAAGCAAAGGACAAAGGAGAAAATGGCAAGGAACAGGAAGGCAGCACTGCAAACTGGAGGTGAAAATCCAACACCACAAGAGGACCTGGACGAGATGGAGGAGATGGTTGCAGTGGTCATCCCAGAGGAACTGGACACTGGAATCGCAGGACAACGCAGACTACCAGGAATCACCACAGGGTAAGTTGCATGGGTGGAAATTAATGCAAAATTGTCAAATGCAAGTAGGGGTAGGCACATAGGATTCTCTCAATGCATGTGAAAGGAGTGCAGAGGGACATATTTCACATGAATCAAGTTGCACCATTCAAACATACGCAACACATCTACCTATGCCTTGGTTGTGCCATGCACCACAACACATACACAACCTGGACATATGCTAATCATCAGGGCTACATGCCTACATGCCTACATGTACATATGCAGCACATAGGATGGAAGGCATGTCTAAATACTGTGTCTGTGTTATCACAACATCCCTTGCATATAGTCAAACAAACCCTACCAACACGACCAAGACATCAGAGACTAGGAAGTCAGTCAATACCATTCCTGGGGTTATGTCATGGTGGTGTCCCTTGCAGAAACACCTTGCAACTGCCTTATCCCATCGCCAAAACATGTGTGCTGCACCTTACAGCACACAATTAAATGCAACCTTTGCCAACATTACCCAGATGTGCCGGAAGCACCACCACCCCGCACATAAACAGCACATCCTCATAAGGCAGCCACTACTCCATCATGCAGTAAGCATGCCTCACTGGGTGCAGGGAAAAATAATCTGGGCAGCCGCTGGGGGAATTGTAGGGTGGTCCTGTATCACAGGAAATATGACACTACGGGTTGTAACTAAACTGGTGTAGTGTGGAGCCACACATTTTGATGCTGATCAGTACTGTGCCACTAGAGAAAATATGTAGTACAGATTGCAATCTGTAGGTCACAACACACAGGCTGAGCCCACAACTACTCTGACACAGCCATGTGAGACACATAGGAATGGGAAATAACCAAACAAACACAACACATGGTGTATGTCTGCGAACATAATGGTGTACAATTTCACATTGACAGGTGGGGAATGGTGCATGGGCAAGTCTGGTGTTTCTAAGACTGCTACTGCAGTGTACCTGTGACCGGGTCGGCCCGATCTCCGCCGAGGCGCCTGCAGGACAAGAGTCGATTCCACGTTCCCATGTTGCCATGGGAACGCTTTCACTGCGAGGCCGGCGTTCGGAGGTTGCCTCGGCAACCTCCGATGACGATGACTCCTCGGATTGGCCGGCGGGAGGCCAAATGCCGGGAAATCTCCCAGAGAGAGGAGGAGCAGGGCAAGAGGAGGACGGCGGCGGCGACAGCGGGAGAAGCAGAGAGTGGAAAGCGAGCAGAAAGGAACCCCGGGAAGGAGAGGAGAAAGGTGGCGGCGGCGGTCGGAAAGGGCAGCCACACCATCCTGACGGCAACCTCGTGGACGGAGGGCAGCCCCAGTGGTCAGAATCCTACGGAGACAACGCCAGGAGGAACAGAGCTGCACAGGAATCCAAGGGGACCAGACCAGACGACAACAGGACAGGAGACCAACGAGAGGACCTCCACAGAGCCAGCCACGGCCCCGGAGGGTCGTGGCTCGGGAAGGTACGGTCCTTGTGGACAAACCGAGGGGCACTGTAAAGGGAGACAAGCTGGGGAAGGGAGGGAGGCAGGGTGAGGGGAGGACAGGGAGGTAATCAGAGGGCACAACAAAGACAGGAGCACGTAAAAAGCACCAAAAGCAAGCACATTTAGTATATAAAGTAATAGGCACATAGCCCACAGTCCTCACTGGCACCCCCCCCTCCTTAACCCATTCCTCAGTATTTCAAATAATTAAGTGACGTATGTAAAGGCCTTCATTCCACTCACCCGCGGTATTTGTTCCCTCTTTTCCTATATGGTACCCGGGACCCCATGAGGAAGATCCAAAACGACACCTAAAGGAAAGAAGAAGAGGGATACCCATTAGGAAGAAGAAGCTCACCACTCAAAGAAGAAAAAGAAATAGACTCTAAACCGTTTTGAGGATCCGATACATCATTCCTTTGAAATTAACAAATAAATACTTACCTTAATAATCCAAACCTACCTCTACTGTGTGTCTATACTGTGGGGACTGCTACAGTGGTGTCAGAAGTGGGATTTCGTTAACCCCCCCCCCATTTGCAGTCCAAACAGTATCCACAATGAGTGAAAGTCCGTCATTAGAGACCATGGTCAAGCAGCTAGCAAAAGGGCAAAGACACTTACAGCTGGTATGGGAGGCCCAACAGCGAGAAGCCAAAGAAGACCGAGAGGCCCTACAATCCGCACTGAAGAGTCAGGCGACCATACTGGCGAATAACCAGCTAGTCCATGAAAGCGCGATGAAAAAACTAACTGAGACTATTGCCGCTAGTAAGGTACATCCGAATGTACCTAGTTCGGTACTACAGAAATATCAGGAGGGAGAGGATCCAGAGTCCTTTTTTACCAATTTTGAAAGAGTGGCTTCCTCCGCCCTGTGGCCGGAAGATAAGTGGGGGCAGTATGTTGCTCCCTTGCTCACAGGTATCTTACAATCAGCATATCAAGCAGCCAACCCGGGCGGTGTCACCCCTTATCAAGACATAAAAACTAGTATACTAGAAAGGGTGGGCCATGACACAGAATATTACCGGGTTAAATTCCGTAAAATCAAATGGGGCATCAATGAAGATCCCAGAACCTTTTATTTTCGAGTAAAGGATTTGGCATTGAAGTGGTTAGGCCATGTTGGAAATAGTCGGGAGGAGGTTATCAAAACCATCATACTAGAACAATATCTAGACGGTCTACCCCCATCCACAAAACACTGGATCAGGCAACACCCAAAGGTAGACACTGAGACAGCCATTGATCTCGCCTGTGCTTTCCATCGGTCTACTGATGTCAGGAACCCTCCAACGCGAAACACCCTTAAACCGATTCTTCCGAATCCAAAGCCTTTTTTTAAAAATCCACCAGACCACATAGTACCACGAAGATTTCCGGAAGGCCCACCCACAATGGGACCCCAATGCTATAATTGTGGCGAATGGGGACACATTGCACGTATGTGTCCCCAAAAACAAGATATCAGGGAACCAATGGAGATAGGAATGACAAAACGAAGGGTACTATGTACGGGAAAGGGTGCCCTCAAATTTAAACTAATGATAACCGTTAACGGGAAAAGGGTGTATGCCCTGGTTGATTCCGGCTGTAGCCAATTGGTAATCAGAAAAGACTTGATGCATGATGACACAGAAGAGAAACAATGGGTATCTATATGTTGTATACATGGAGATAAGGCCCAGTATCCTATAAAGGTGCTCCAGATCGTGTGGGGACCCTATCGGGATTTCCTGCCAGTGGGAATAATGCCCCAATTAATCGAGGAGTGTATCATCGGGACAGACTATATCCACTTCCAAGAGTTGTTGGATCACGTTAGAGATAACAAGGTAGTCAAAGATTGGTGGCGAGAGGCTCCTTTTGCAGAGAGTTTCATTGAGTGTCCAGCTGATCGTAGAAAATTGTCACGAAGAGAAAAACGACATGAGAGGGAGGAATATCGGAAAAGTACAGGTGGAAATTCTTGCGGAGAAATAGTCGCAGAACTCCATGAAGCTCCTAGTAGTTTTAGCCAACAACAGAGAGAGGACCCCTCCCTTACCCATGCTTGGAGGTCGGCCGTACCAGAGGAGACTGAGGAGGTGGGTCCCTACTTTGTAGTACAGAAAAACTTATTGTATCGGGTAACTACCACCCGGCTGGGTGTACGTAAACTCCAACTTCTAGTACCTACCGACTATCGGGATCATGTCCTCACACTAGCACATAATCACCCAGGGGGAGGACACTTTGGGAGAGAGAAAACCGAAGAATATTTGCTCAGAAAATTTTACTGGCCTGGGGTATACGCCCACATACGAAGGTATTGCGCCCAATGTCCCCGATGTCAGTTAACCGAACCTGGTAGGCCTAGGAAGGCACCTCTTTTACCCCTTCCCATTATAGACATTCCCTTCAAAAGAATAGGGATGGACTTGGTCGGACCCCTAATTCCTTCATCAAAAGGACATACCTACATCCTAGTCATTGTGGACTATGCCACACGATACCCCGAGGCTATTCCCCTGACGAGTATGACGACCAAGACTGTTGCCCAAGCAATGATTAATGTCTTTGCTCGACTTGGGTTTCCCCATGAAATCCTTACAGACCAGGGTACCCCTTTTATGTCCACCCTAATGAAACAAGTGTGCAAAACATTGGGGATAGCTCAGATCAGAACCTCCGTATACCATCCTCAAACAGACGGACTAGTAGAACGATATAATCGAACCATTAAAACGCTACTTAGAAAAATTGTCAATGAGACAGGGAAAGATTGGGATCAAAAGTTGCCACTCGTTCTGTACGCCATACGAACACATGACCAAGCATCCACTAGGCATAGCCCATTTGAGTTGGTGTTTGGACGCCAACCTCGCTCCCTGCTAGACATGGCGGTAGAAACCTGGGAGGCTGAGGCTGAGGAAGGGGGAACTCCTTTGTTAGAATATGCTCAAAAATTGAGAAAACACCTACACAGCTTATGGGCCGACGTACATGCGAACATGGAACAGGCCCAACAAACTCAGAAGGTCCAATATGACAAAGGAAGCAAACTACGAGTTTTCCAACCCGAGGACCAGGTCCTAATAATGAGGCCCACCTCCGAACACAAACTCCTCGCCAAGTGGCAAGGGCCACATCGAATAATCAAAGCATTTTCCCCGTCACCTACCTTATTGAAATATCCTCCCATCCGAGGAAAACACAAATATACCATGTAAACCTGCTAAAAAAATGGGAGACACCCGAACAGCCTGACCGTACCGTAGAAATGGGTCAGTTTATGTGTCCCAACAAAACACTAGATATCGAGTTTTACCCTACCACCCCATCCACGGAGGTTACTCTACCCTCAGTGGACGATACTTTATCTGAGGGGCAAAAACAACAAGCACATAAAATATTAAAACAGTGGCAACCGTTGTTTTCGGAAAAGCCGGGAAAAACTTTCCTAATCCACCATAACATACGAACAAATCCCGGTATTATCACTAGAGAGCGTCCATATCGCGTTCCAGAAGCTAGAAAACAATTAATTGAGGAGGAAATCAAAAAGATGTTAACCTTAGGAGTCATCGAACCGTCCAATAGTCCCTGGTGTTCACCAGTAGTCCTAGTACCAAAACCTGACGGTAGTGTCAGGTTCTGTATCGATTTCCGCAGACTTAACGCGAGCTCCCTGTTCGACACCTATCCCATCCCGAGGGTAGACGACGTTCTCGAAAAACTAGGAAGAGCAAAATACATGTCCACTATCGACTTAACAAAATGATATTGGCAGATTCCCCTAGCTGCTCAGGATAAAGAAAAAACAGCCTTTTCCACCCAGTCAGGGTTGTATCAATTCACAGTACTGCCGTTTGGGCTTCATGGAGCACCAGCAACCTTTCAGAGGTTGATGGATAGGATCTTAAAACCCTATCCTACATTCTCCGCCGCATATCTAGACGATGTAGTCATTTTTAGCGAATCATGGGACGACCATTTAGTACACCTACAGAAAATATTCCACGCCCTTAAAACAGCCGGCTTAACAGCCAATCCCAAGAAATGTATCATAGGTAAGACAGACATCTCCTATCTGGGTTATCGGATTAATCAGGGTACACTCCAACCTCAAAATCCGAAAGTGGATGCTATTTTGCATGCCCCTCTTCCGCACACTAAAAAGGATTTACGCTCATTTTTAGGATTAGTGGGCTATTATCGACGTTTCGTTCCGCATTACTCCACCATAGCAGCCCCTCTTACGGACCTCCTCGCTAAACACCATCCCAATCGGCTTTTGCCTTTTTCGGAGACACAAAGTGCGAGTTTTGAACAACTAAGGAACTCCTTAACCTCTAACCCCATCCTACGCTGCCCGGATTTTACAAAACCCTTCCACCTTTACACCGACGCCTCGGATGTTGGGCTTGGAGGGGTTCTAACGCAACCTGATGATGAGGGGCATGACCACCCCGTAGTCTACATCAGCAGGAAGCTATTTCCTCGAGAACGTAATTACCCAGTTATTGAGAGGGAATGTTTAGCTATAAAATGGGCCATCGACTGTTTACAATACTACCTCCTGGGTCGGCCTTTTATACTATTCACGGATCACGCTCCTCTTACGTGGTTAGCTGCACATAAGGATACAAACTCCAGAATACTCCGCTGGTTCCTTGAACTCCAACCATTCTCTTTTCAGGTCCGCCACGTACCCGGATCTCGCCAGGCCCCCGCGGATTATCTATCTCGGTTTCCCCTGTCTGCAACTGTACTAGAGCAGGACAGTTCTTGGGGAAGGGTGTGTGACCGGGTCGGCCCGATCTCCGCCGAGGCGCCTGCAGGACAAGAGTCGATTCCGCGTTCCCATGTTGCCATGGGAACGCTTTCACTGCGAGGCCGGCGTTCGGAGGTTGCCTCGGCAACCTCCGATGACGATGACTCCTCGGATTGGCCGGCGGGAGGCCAAATGCCGGGAAATCTCCCAGAGAGAGGAGGAGCAGGGCGAGAGGAGGACGGCGGCGGCGACAGCGGGAGAAGCAGAGAGTGGAAAGCGAGCAGAAAGGAACCCCGGGAAGGAGAGGAGAAAGGCGGCGGCGGCGGTCGGAAAGGGCAGCCACACCATCCTGACGGCAACCTCGTGGACGGAGGGCAGCCCCAGTGGTCAGAATCCTACGGAGACAACTCCAGGAGGAACAGAGCTGCACAGGAATCCAAGGGGACCAGACCAGACGACAACAGGACAGGAGACCAACGAAAGGACCTCCACAGAGCCAGCCACGGCCCGGAGGGTCGTGGCTCGGGAAGGTACGGTCCTTGTGGACAAACCGAGGGGCACTGTAAAGGGAGACAAGCTGGGGAAGGGAGGGAGGCAGGGCGAGGGGAGGACAGGGAGATAATCAGAGGGCACAACAAAGACAGGAGCACGTAAAAAGCACCAAAAGCAAGCACATTTAGTATATAAAGTAATAGGCACATAGCCCACAGTCCTCACTGGCACCCCCCCCCTCCTTAACCCATTCCTCAGTATTTCAAATCATTAAGGGACGTATGTAAAGGCCTTCATTCCACTCACCCGCGGTATTTGTTCCCTCTTTTCCTATATGGTACCCGGGACCCCATGAGGAAGATCCAAAACGACACCTAAAGGAAAGAAGAAGAGGGATACCCATTAGGAAGAAGAAGCTCACCACTCAAAGAAGAAATAGACTCTAAACCGTTTTGAGGATCCGATACATCATTCCTTTGAAATTAACAAATAAATACTTACCTTAATAATCCAAACCTACCTCTACTGTGTGTCTATACTGTGGGGACTGCTACAGTACCCTTTGCGGTAGGCAGTATGAGTTAAAAGTTGGGATGGCTAGTGGAAATCTGTCTGCTCATGGCAGCTCTGTGGGGCAGTTGTCACTACATTGCTTATGGATCAAATGAGTCAGCACCAATCGTGGGATGCATTGGGTGTGACAGGACACCCTGCTCATGGCACTGCAAATCAGGCAGTGGAAAGCGCAAAAGGCCTGAAATTGGGCTGTGCAGGGGCACCCAGGGGCAAACCAACTACATCACCACCATCTTTTGCAGGGTGGTTTTACCGCCATGCAAAGGCTGGTGGAAAAGCGGGAACATACCTGGAGGGCAGCGCTGATCGTAATACTGGTCTGGTGTCACAAGACAGGTGGCATTGCCAGCCTATAAGCTGCCAGCAACCTGCCAGTGCCAGGGCATCAGCCTATGGTGCATTCCCCAAGGACAACATGTGCCGCTTCCACCTACGCTGTTGGGGGTGGTCATATTGACAATGGCAGTCTGGTGGTCATAGAACGGCCGGACTTGTAATGAGAGTCCATGTATGCACCAGTATAACTACCTGCAAAATCTCCATCAAAGTAGCTCAAGGCCCTGATCTGAGTTCAACTTTAGTCAACTGACTATGGGGGCCATTATGACCCTGGCGATCCGTGCTAATGTGGCAGTAGTACAGCCAACAGGCTGGCAGGACTTACCGCTACATTATGACATTGGCGGGTTGGTTGAGGCCAACCCGCCAATTTACCACTCCGACCGCCCTGGTGGTAACAGCCGCCAGGCTGGAGATGAGAATCTCCAGCCCGGCGGCTGCCATTGCGCCACCTGCTGTATTACGTCCCTGCCTACCGCCATGGTTTTCGTGGCATTCGTAACGCCACGAAAACCATGGCAGTAGGCCCTATCAGTGACAGGGAATTTATTCCCTGTCACTGATAGGAGGCCCCCACCCACCCCAACAACTCCCCAGATGCCCCCCAACCCTCTAAATCCACGCCCCCCAAAAATACATACGCAGACACACACTCATCCACACCTACATATACGCATGCATATATTCATTCACGCATACATCCGCACACACATCATAACATACACGCCGACACGCATACACATTACCATACATACACGCACTCACACACATTCATCCACGCACTCGCACACATTCATCCATGCATGCAAACAACACCACACGCACACTCACATTCACGCACACACTCACACATACATACACACACACAACACCCCCCAGTCCCCTTGCCTGTCAGAGACCAGCCTTACCAGTATCCAGGAGGTCTTCCGGCAGGGGACTGGGCGCTGCTACCGCCAGCAGCGCCCGTCAGCAGAACACCGCAAGGCCATATTATTTGTCATAATATGGCTGGCGGCGGTCTACTGGCATGGCGCTGCTAGTGGTAGCAGCTCCACCTTACTGCCATCCACCAGTATGGCCACAGCTGGATTTCCACCCTTCTTGTGGTGGAAATCCAGCTGTGGTCATATTATGTTGGACGGTTGGTATCCAGGGCGACGGCCTTTTGTCGGCCGTCGCTGCGGCGGTAGGCGGTTTTTACCGCCAATGTACAAATGAGGGCCTATGTCAATTATTTTTTTGCCATCAGGCACTGTCATGTAGGAAATGATGAACACATCAATGATACCCATGCTGGCCATCCCTGGGTCCACCCCTGTGCCTGTGTTAAATTAGCTACACTGCTACAATGCTGCACTCTTGCATCGTAGTGCAAGGATGGCTGAATTGAGGGGGATATCATAGTTGTGTTGGTAGGAGCACCTTCCAGCACAAACAGAAACTGAAATGGCACTCTGCTAGGTCCATGTGTGCTATCCAATGTAGCACACATACATCAACATGAGGAGCAATCAAAGGAAACAACATAGGTCCTTGGTAATGCCATCCCTGGGGTGGTGTAAGGTTTCGGTACCGACTGGTGTATGTAAAACATGTAAAACTGGGACCAAGGCATATTGCAATGTGTGTTGCTGTGGCTTGACCACTGCAACACCCATTGAAAGGCTCTACCATGCAAATGGATGCATAGGAAGGGTCACAATAACAAGATGGTATTAAGCCACCAAAAGGATATACGTCACACTTAGTAAATATGATGCAGCCAATTGTGCCACCTGAGCCTCCCCTCCTGTAACACACAGGTGGGGCAAAGGGCTGATAGATTTCACCCATGATGTACAGGAACAATGTTTGGCTTGTCAGTTGTCACTGAGACCCAATAGCAAGTCAGTGATGTGACACGTCAACGGCCACAACATTGAAAGATTGATTTTTACACCATGTCATTGCAGAGGATGATGGCTCTCCTGCTAATCTGCCTGTCTTGGAGTTCCTCGATGACTTCGCTGACCAGCTGACAACCATCATCCAAGATATCCTGGTATCCTTCCAGACACCACCTCCAGTTGCAAGGAGGACAAATAATGTAGTAGCTATCCCAGATGCCCCATGCAACACCCCAATAGTACAACCTGCCAGCACTGACACAGCTGAAGACTCTGAGGACCCAGGGACAAGCTTTGAGAGGACAGTGGTATGAGTCCAGTGGGAGCTGGTCAAGCACGTGCAGGTGGGGATGGAGACTGTGGCAGCCAGCCTAGAGGGAATGCACACGTGCCTCGTGATGGCCAATGAACATACAGTTGCCAAACGAGGCACACACTCCCCACTACATGGAGTCCAGCGGTGTCTGAGGGACATAGCTGCTGCCATGAGGGAGAGGCCACAACAACTGCCCTCCCAAACTGGCAGCAGCATGATTGGGAACAAGCTGGACTCCATGCAGTGGGAAGTGGCCTCCCTCAGGGCAGACATGGCTGCCTACCACCCGGATGTTGCTGCTATCCTGAAAAATCAGCAGCTCCTCCTTGCTACAGTGATGCCATATGTTGTTCCACAAATGGCAGCTGCTGAGAATTGGGATCTACATCTTCACCCACTGAAGTGTGTGTGACCCCCTCTACCTCCCCACCACCACCATCAAGGGCAGAGGAGACACTACAGTCACATCATCTGATGATGAAGATTTGGACCAGATCAGCTTCACTTGTAAGAGTTCCTGGTAGCACCAGCCTATGCCACATGGGAAGTGTTCTCCTTTGCCCTGTGCGCGAGATCATCCAAGTGTTAGCACAGTTGGATATGTGCACTCTTCAACCACACACTGTTGACCTGTCTGCTATGTCTATCACTTATCAATTGACAATTATTGTTCCTCCGCACTTAACAACACTTCTCCCAGTCATGTCCCATGACATGTCCCTCAACCCTGGACTTGAGTTGTGTCGCAAATGTATGGATTTCACAAATGGGGTCACTCACCTGGAAATTGTAAATATCTCACTACAACACTTCCACTTGCAAATAAACACCTTCTACAGAATCAGCATGTCTATGTGTATTGTGATCCATCGACTTAGCTAAATGATTGTGATATGTGAATACATGTCGTTGGTCACAGAATATCGGTTCAAGAGTGCAGGACTGTAGGGGCACAAAGCTACACACAAGGTCCCTCACATGACAAATGTGTATGCTCCCCTCACTATATACGTCAGGAATGGCTGTAAAGCAAGTCTAGGGCAATATCGTCAGCTGGGAGTACCAGTATAACTCATTGGTGTGATACAGAGGTACCTAACCTCATTAGTGATTGCCACTGGTCAGTTTTGCAGGATAGAGTTCCAATTTAGGCTGTTGTCAGATGTGCCACAGTTCCCGACATTCCTACACAGGACCCCAACACTGATAGCTGAAATACCAGACCGACCTGTCCAATACAAAGTAAACATAGTAATCTTGACTGGTGGGTACACTGAATGGCAGATGCATGGACTAGTGGATGTGATGTTGCTGCCAATGTGACATCTCAGTTGTCAATAGGTGATACACATGTCAAGAGAGGTATTTGGAAGCGGGATAGAATCCCTAAGCCAACCCCCAATTTGCCATGTGCACTTATGGGAAGTCCCTGAGACACAATAATATATAACACAAATTGTATGGGAGAATGCAAAAATGTTTATTAAAAATTAAAGTAACCTAAAAAATAACTAAAACCTACCCTGTCCTAAACTAACCTATTCTAACTCTACTTATCCAGCAACTAAAGCTATCTACTCTATGCTAAACTTAACTTAGACATTGAACACTACACTCTAAACATTACGCCCACCCCCTTAAGTTACAAGACACATGCAGGACATAAAATATTATGTTACACGTACACTAACTAATCCTAAACAAATATACATTTGTGTAAAAAATTGTATACTTATATTTTTTCATTATATTATTAATAAAATACATAGATACTCCAACATGACCCAACCACCCACAAATTAACACAAAAGAAGAAAAAACCCACCCCCAACTACACTTAGCCTAACTAATCTACAAACCTACACTAACCTAACACTAACCCCCTAAAACCCACAATCAAATATCTGAGAACATCGTAAGGGAGAGGACTGAACTTGGTGGTGGCAGATCAGATTGTAGTCACAGTTTTGCCTTTTTTAGTTTATTTTTGATGTATTTCAGCATCTTCTTGTTTCCTGCAACTTCCTCCTCCAATCTGTCCAAATGTTTGAGAATGAGGGACACAACCTTCTGCAGATCCTGCAGAAACTGTGTAGCTATGGAAGCAGGTGGTGTGGGCTGTTGCGCTGGTTTGATGACTGCTGCAGCCAATGTTGTTGGGGTGGTGCTAGCTGTGCCCCCCTGTGCACTGCTGATGAGCCTGGAGCTTGCTGAGCCTTTTTTTTTATGGGGGCCCCAAGTGAGAATGTCCAACATTCCTCTGTAGTCTTCTCTGCACGGAAGCGGCGACCCATATGTCTGTACCTAGACTCCACTGCCAGGATGTGGAGGTACCTTACTGCCCTTTTCTGAAACTCACGCCACTCCTCATTTGTCATGTTGGCAGCTGTATTATCGAGACACGCAACCATCATTGTCAGCATTGTGTGGAGTCTGTGCAGATTACTAGCTTACACTGCTGCATCTAATTACACATGCACTCCAATTCACATTCCAGAAAAGACAAGAGCCCTGATAAATGTAATGCCAACACCGCCGTTGCATCATATTTTCGATGCTAAAGGGATGCAAACCTACAAAATTAACTCATATTTTGTAAATTTACGCTGCTTTTGCGTAAAAAAATGATGCAAAGGCGGCACTAACTTTACATTGATCAGGCCTAAATTTCCTCATCATCTATGTCTATTTCCAGCCATACATCACCAGTAACTTGGACATGTCACTGGGAGGATGGGATGCTGTTGGTAACTTTGAGGGGTCAGAGCTAATAGGTAGACAAGCAAGCCTGCTCAACCTACACTGTGAACATCACATCTACCTACAAATTTGGTACTCCTCCCCCCCAAGCCTATGGGGGGATGGCCATGCTATCCATCAACTCAACAGTCCTGGTCATCCACCAAGGCCTGACTACTGAACATGGAGTCAAGGAGTGAACCATTTGTTAGGAGGGCTGCCAGCCAGCAAGCTGGTATCCATAGGTCAATCACATCTACATTCATGTGTCCAGGTGTAGACACCCATCAATACAGGATCTGCCACTATTATTCCTTTCACACACAATTCCATGCCAGCACACGTTTGGCCTTGACCTGCATGCAAGCCAATGACATTCCACAAAAGTGAATCATACATAGAGTGCAAAAGACGGAGTGCCATGCTGGGGGACAATTGCAGCCCAAGCTTCCACCTTCATGACAATACAGGGAGGCACCAAATTCGGATCAATATGGTGCACCCCTCTGTTGTCACCTATGCCTTGGG
Source organism: Pleurodeles waltl (assembly GCF_031143425.1). NCBI lineage: Eukaryota > Metazoa > Chordata > Amphibia > Caudata > Salamandridae > Pleurodeles > Pleurodeles waltl. Next base: position 665,482,431 of record NC_090438.1, read on the forward strand.
CACATATTGCTAACATACATCAATCTAGGGAGCTTTGCCCTGTGGTGCATAGTTGGCTGCATTGAGGAGGAGTTTGATCATGTGCCAGAAGGGACACCTTCCAACACATTACAGTAACCGAGAAAGAGGACATACGATAGATGTGTGCTGCCTCATGCATCAGCCATTGAAAGATCCCAATCGGAGGATACATGATAGTATTCATCCTTATTGCACATTGCTAAGCCCCCCAAGCCCCCTGGGAGTGTGTGCTAATTTTGGCACTCACTCTGGTGTGAGCAAATCTGTTAATCTGGGACTGCGTCTAAACGCTATGGGTCTTGCTGTGGTTGTGCCACAGCAGCACCCACTGCAGCTTATCACGCTGCCCCAGACATTGGAGTCTACTCACGCCTACTGCACAACAACTAACCCCTTCTCAGCGCAGCCATCTGTGCACCATGGCACAAGGGTGGCTGCATTGGGGCTTGGCTGCAAATTTAGCAACAACACAGGGGTGCACTGCATACGATTAAATACAGCGCATCCCTGTATTGTGAAAATGACGGAGTGCGCCACTGCCAATTTTCTCACAGCATTGCAGTCTGTCATTCTTAGTTACATATGGCCCTACATATGGCTTGTCCCCACCTTGTATACACAATGCTGACCATTGCGCACCACGAGCCTCACAAGACGTGACCCTCTGGTGGTGCTTGGGGCTCTTTAAAATGGGCCATGATATCACCATCCAGCCTACTATGATATCTGATCATTGGACAGTTTATCACGTCTGGCATTGTATTCAACACACATGTCTCACTCACCATTGTATTCAACACACATGACTCACTCACACCAAACCCTGGATTACTTCACAGGACACACATTATTACACTTACTGGATACATCTGGGTCTTCGAAACGCACCACTTTACCAATCGTGTAGGGGCTGGTCTACCTGTATGACATGAATGGGAAACCATGCTTAGTGTCAAACCATAGTCACTGCGAGTGGACAACAAATTTCAGTGTGAACTAGTTAAAAAGAGTGAGCTAGTCATCCTAGTGGAAATCAGTGCAACAGACTCACCACTACGATCACAAAATGACACGTACACTCAGGTGAGTTAGAGCCACACATCCGAACACTAGCACTGGGCCAGAGACTCCTGTGGTGCTACACCCTGCAACAACCATATGTGGCATTGTCATGCAGCTGTCTGTGGGCACGACACCTCCATTGCCAAATGGGGCTGTTTGATCATGTATTTTCCATCTGAGGGCCATGCTATGGCCGTAGCAGTGTCCGGACCATTGTCACACCCATGGCAGTTCTGCCTGCAACAGATGTAGGAAACAACTATGTCATCATCATAGCTCACAGGCATGATACTACCCTGGGATTGTGTGCGGTTTGCAAGGTGTTGGGGCTTTGCATTACACACCCTGCAATGAACAGAGTTAAATGTGTGTGCCATCAGACAGACTTAAGGAATTGCTATGGCTGTGGACTCATGTGCATATTTTTTACCTACCTTCACATTGACTGCATTGTGACATGTATGTATTGCAAATAGTGGATGGCCTGCCATTGTTGCCATTGTACCCTATTGTCAATCCAGTGATGGAGAAGTTCATGGGCATAGGAATAGTTCTCAACGCAGACACACTTGCTCTGTGGTCAGAGGATGCATCTGGAGTTGCAGGTTAGTGAGTGATGTGGCAGAGATGGAAATGATGAAGTGCAGCCTCATACTGTCAGTGAGGAGCAGACTCTGCACCTGCATGTGATATGGGGCGGTAGACAGAACATAAACTGGAACATGACACTGCCAGTATTCTCTTCCCAATTCATGTTCAATCTCCCTTACATGGCCTTGCCTAATGACACAAAGGGGCCAAATGGACAACAGTGTTGCAGCACCTGGGACCTGAGTAATGAAAAGTGAGCGCCGCCTTTGCGTCACTTTCCGTCGAGAAGGCAGTGCTGAATTACAAATCATGTGTTTGTGCTGCTAATGCATCACACAATGATTCAAGGGTAGTGCTAACCTCTCATGAATCTGGCCCCAAGGGCTGCCCTATATGATGTGTGCCCCTTAGCACACCCGACAACCTCATGTGTGGGCCGTCTATACAAAATGGAGCAACATGGTGTAAGGGTGAGTTGTGTAGTACATACATGACACTACCCTGGTGCTTTGCAAGACTTACGACTCAAGTCCTTAAGCTTGTCCTGCAAGGCAACCAGAGGCGCGCTGTAATAGAAATGTGGCTCAATTGAAAGTCTGCAATGATCATGCTTTGATTATTTCATGACTGATCTGGCAAAGTTGTCTCATGGAATCAAATGTGCCATATTCATTGCCCCCTAAGGCGAGTATACCCCCTTTGCAAACATAATGACTGGGTCAGGGGTCATGTGCGAGAAATGTTGACAAAGTTGCCCTATGCATGCATTGCACCACTTTGTTGACACAATCCTGGGAAAAATGGTAGGGTGGCAGTGCCTTGGTGTTTCATACATGACATTATGCCGGTGCACAGGTGACTCTATGGGCTCTGAAATGTATGCCTTCGTAATGGTTGTGCAGGACTCATCAGACATCTGACCTGCATTGGTATTATTGTTGGACGCAGAAGACACTATGGCGGTCATTCCAACCCTGGCGGTCAGTGATAAAGCGGCGGCCAACCCGCCAAAAGGCAGGCGGTCAAAAAAATGGAATTCTGACCCTGGCAGGAACCGCCAACACAGCCCGCCACTTTAACACTCCGACCGCCACGGCGGGACAGACAAACAGCGTGGCGGTCACCGCCAACAGGCAGGCGTCAGACAATGTACCGCCCACAGTATCACAACTCACCAATCCGCCACCTTTTCCGGGACGGGAGCCCCGCCGATAAAAACACAGCGGAAACAGACTACGAACGGGAAAACGCTCACCTCTATACACTCCACGAGGACGGAGGACAGCATGGAACCCGAATTAAACATCCTACCAGCTCTTGTCTACCTGCTCATCTACCACGAGTACGAACTCCGGCGCAGAAGACAACGGTGAGTACTGCACCTACGACACAGGGGAGGGGGGAGGACGAAAGATTACGGGCACACACATGCACCCCCCCCAACTATCAACATACCAATGCAGAGCAACAACTGAGTGACACCCCCAAACCCCCCTGAAAAATGCAAAGACAGAATAAAAATGTCAATTTAAATTTATGTATAAATTAGGTTCATTGAAGTCATGGAAAATTATCGTTATGAAATATCAAAGCAAAAATCATGAACAGTGCGAAAGCTATGGACATAGTCAATAAGTCCTGCTCAGTGTGTCAAATATCCACAGTCCGTGGGCCAATGTCTACCAAACACATGGGCAAAGCCCACACAGGAGACCTGAGTCCGTTGGAGAGAACACTGCTGGGGCATCAGATGACAAAACTACAGGCACCTCAGGGGGAAGGGAAGGGGGGGCACCTCAGCCACAGGAGTCTACGACGCCAGAACCACGAAGGGGTCACCATGCCCACTGTACCATCCTGGGGAGTGCAAAGCCACAGTCCATCAGGTGGATTACAGACTCCACTGGTCATGGAGGAGGCAGGGTGCCCAGAGTGCAGCGTGAACACTAGCTCGACACAGAACCGGCACTGTCAATGGGCCAGCGGAGCTTGACAGGAAGGGCCCAGCGGAGCGGTGCTTGACAGGAAGGGCCCAGCGGAGCGGTGCTTGACAGGAAGGGCCCAGCGGAGCGGTGCTTGACACGGCGGGGCCCAGTGAAGCGGTGCTTGACAGGAAGGGCCCAGCGGAGCGGTGCTTGAGACGGCGGGGCCCAGCGGAGCGGTGCTTGACAGGAAGGGCCCAGCGGAGCGGTGCTTGACAGGAAGGGCCCAGCGGAGCGGTGCTTGAGACGGCGGGGCCCAGCGGAGCGGTGCTTGAGACGGCGGGGCCCAGCGGAGCGGTGCTTGACAGGAAGGGCCCAGCAGAGCGGTGCTGGAGACGGCGGGGCCCAGCAGAGCGGTGCTTGACAGGAAGGGCCCAGCGGAGCGGTGCTTGAGACGGCGGGGCCCAGCGGAGCGGTGCTTGAGACGGCGGGGCCCAGCAGAGCGGTGCTTGACAGGAAGGGCCCAGCGGAGCGGTGCTTGACAGGAAGGGCCCAGCGGAGCGGTGCTTGAGACAGCGGGGCCCAGCGGAGCGGTGCTTGACAGGAAGGGCCCAGCGGAGTGGTGCTTGACAGGAAGGGCCCAGCGGAGCGGTGCTTGACAGGAGGGGCCCTGTTCAGCGGTGCCTGTCTTCATGGCGGGGCCCTGTTCAGCGGTGCCTGTCTTCACGGCGGGGCCCTGTTCAGCGGTGCCGTTCTTCCCGGTGGGGCCCTGTTCAGTGGTGCCTGTCTTCACGGCGGGGCCCTGTTCAGCGGTGCCTGTCTTCACGGCGGGGCCCTGTTCAGCGGTGCCGTTCTTCTCGGCGGGGCCCTGTTCAGCGGTGCCGTTCTTCTCGGCGGGGCCCTGTTCAGCTGTGCCTTTCTTGTCTATCAATGGAGCCAGACCTGTCCAGGACTCCCTGCTTAGTCGCCCTCTGACCGTGCAGTTGCTGGACCCTCCTGTGACGGAGTCCTGGGCCCGTGGGTGTCCTCTGTCACACCCGGGATGGGGCTTGTGGGGCCCTCCTTGTCCGCGCCCCTGCTGGCTGACTTCTCCGCCCTGCTGCCCTTGCCCTCCTTCGATGAGGCTCTCTGGCCCTTGCCTGCCCTTGATGTTGTGGCAGGTGACGGGCCACGACTTTGCTCCTTGGGGGCAGCCGTGTCAGCCTTCTCACGGCGGGCCTTGGTTTTATGGGTTCTCTTTCCAGGGGGGGGGGTTGGCTGTCCCCTTGCTGCTGGCCGATGTATCTGTGCTGGGAAAGGGTGGACTCCAAAACCCGTGCACAATGGTCAGACTTGATGCAGGGCTGGTGGTGGCTGAGGTGCTCTTGGGACTCTTACCAGATGGAGGGGGTGGGTCAGGTGGTGCAAAGAGGTCAAGTTTGGAGAGGAAAAGTTTTTTAGGAGCAATGGGAAGGGTAGGTGCAGTGGGTATGGGAGTGGAGGGAGAGGATGTGGTTGTAGGAGAGTCAGGTGTGCTGTCTATGGGTGCAGGTGCTTGTGACGTAGGCTGTCGTGTGGTGGTTGGCTGTTGTGTGGGTGGCTGCCTGCGTTTGTGTGTTTTGGAAGAGGGGGTGACAGACACAGTGGGAGAGGACACAGGGGACGTGTAAATGGCAGTGGGGGTGGTGACTGCACGTGTGCGGACTGTACTGGAGGGTGTGGTGGTGATGGAAGTACTGGCTGATGGTGGTGTGCATGCAGGTGTGAGTGGAGACGTCACAGGGAGGGAGGAGGGAGACGAGGAGGAGGGGGACACAGAGGTGGTACTGACTGTTGCCATGGCTGCATCTGGATGTTGCTTGGGTGAATGCTTGTGGGATCTGTGGTGCTTATGTCTGGATGAGCTGCCCTTGGGTGTTGAGGTGTGTGCAGGCTGGTCTGATGGTGTGGATGGGATAGGCTGAGGAACAGGAGACTGGGAGACGGTGGAGGCAGTTAGAAGAGGGAGGCTGGAAACAGGGACAATGGCTGCCGTCAGTGCTGAGGCCAGAGCATTGAACGATCGTTGATGGGCAGCCTGACCCGAATGAATGCCCTCCAGGTATGCATTGCTCCGATGCACCTCCCTCTCTACCCCCTGGATGGCATTCAAAAGGGTAGACTGCCTAACAATGATGGTCTGTAGGAGGTCAATGACCTCCTCACTGAGGGCAGCAGGGGTAACTGGGGCAGGGCCTGAGGTGCCTGGGGCGAAGGAGATGCCCGCCTTCTTGGGCGAGCGGGCACGGAGCGAAGGCTGAGGGGCTGCTGGGAGGGCGGAGCTGGTGCGCTGGGTGGCGGCTGTACCTGTTGAGGCGGGGGCACAGATGTTGCCGCCACCGCTAGGGAGCTCCCTTCTGAGGACGTGTCAGTGTCGCTGGTGTCACCACGGGTCCCCGTTGTGGAGCTCCCCTCGCCCTCCGTATCACTGGTGACCTCGGTGTCTGTAGCATGGCCCACCGGGGCCTTGTGAGTTGCAGCTCCCTCGTGCTCCGATGCCAATTCTCCTCCGCCTGATGATGCTAATGCACACATGCACAAGAAGATAAAGAAAAACGGTGGGGGGAGAAATAAAGACAGGTTGAGTGCATGCATTGTCAACACCGTTGTCGGAGAGGACAGACACAGGAGCCTCCAGCACTACGCCGCGCAATCGGGGTACACTACTCAGTACTTGTGACTAGGCCTACAGGTCTATGGACAACAAATGCACACATGGGTGATTCTGGACCATGGATTGCTGTACTTGGCACCCTACAGAGGTGGGGGGCGGGGGCACAGGGCCATGCCTAAAGGAGGGGACTACACTACAGAAAGCGCCCTGGCCTAATGTCATCCACAGCCCTCCTCCCCCACCCAGACACCTCCACTGCGCGTAAAGATAGCAGAATGTGCTGGTACTCACCCCCTTGTGTCTGCTGTGATGTCCTCACGCGCCCATCCAAATCGGGGTAGGCCACCGCCAGGATCCGGGACATCAGGGGGGTCAAGGTACGACTGGCACCCCTCCTACGTTGGGAGGCCATCCCCAGCAGTGACTCGGCAGTCTTCCTGGTCCCGCGGCAGATGTCCTCCCACCTCTTTCGGCAGTGGGTGCCCCGTCTGTTGTGGACCCCCAGGGCCCGGACTTCCTTGGTGATGGCACGCCAAATGTCGACTTTCTGATGGGCGCTGATCTATTTGACATGTACAGGGTGGGAAAGGAAATTTCAAAATTATTCTGCATGTCAGATGTGATTGCCCCCCCCTCCCCAACCCTGCCATGTGGCACATGCTCTCATCTGTCGTGCCTTGCACTCCTCATTCGCTCCCCACCCCACCATCTTACATCCACCATACACAACCCAGGCATAGCCCATTCAACATGCACCCAGTGTACTTACCTGTTGGTCTGGAGGACCGTAGAGTAGCGCATACTGGGGCAGGACCCCATCCACAAGTTTCTCCAACTCTTCTGAAGTGAAGGCAGGGGCCCTTTCCCCAGTCGCAGCAGCCATTGTCTCTTCCAGACCGAGGTCACAGCAGCACTTGCAGTATAGGTCCTCTCCTGTGGATGATCAGGTCTCGAGTGATTAAGCAGATAGAAAATGGCGGTCACGCCCGCGGCGGTGCGTACCGCGACCGCCGGCGCACATCGTCATTGGCTCCTGAGACCCATAGGGTGCAATGTTAACCAATGCGCCTTCGCACTGCGGTCTTCGACCGCCTACCGCCACGGTGTGCCACGCCAGCGCGTTGACCTCACATCCCACTGTCACACTTCTCAGGTCAGGCAGCCGCCATTACAAGGGCCCACATGGCTTAATTACTACTGCGTCACACAGGCCTAGGCCTTGCATTGCCACTCATACAAGCCTTTCAATGCATAGCGATTCGTGTACTGTGCAAGCTGGGTGAACGTACCTGTGGGTTGCTTGACTCTGTACTCCATGTTGTCCTTCCTAGGCACCGTCCGCTGGGACTTGCGAGGAGAAGGATGAATCCTCCCGTGTACCGACCGCTGGTGGACCTGTCGACAATGGAAGAACGACATATTATACTTCGATACCGACTTGACCGAGCCACTATACATGAACTGTGTGCCCAGCTGGAGCCAGACCTGATGTCCCCCATCCGCCAACCCACAGGAATTCCCCCTCTGGTGCAGCTTCTGTCAGTACTCCATTTTTTGGCAAGTGGGTCTTTTCAGACAACAGTGGCCATGTCATCAGGGATGTCTCAGCCTATGTTTTCTAAGGTTTTGTCCAGAGTGTTGTCTGCCCTGATGAAATACATGCGGAGGTACATTGTTTTCCCTGAGGAGGGTGATTTGGCCACTGTGAAGGGTGATTTCTATGCCCTTGGACATATCCCCAACATCATTGGTGCCATTGATGGGACGCATGTGGCTTTAGTACCCCCAAAAGACAATGAGCAGGTGTACAGAAATAGAAAAAATTACCATTCGATGAATGTCCAGGTGGTCTGTTTGGCTGACCAGTACATCTCCCATGTAAATGCCAAGTTCCCTGGGTCAGTGCATGACGCGTATGTCATGCGTAATAGCAGCATCCCTTATGTGATGGAACAGCTACAGAGACACCGTGTGTGGCTAATAGGTGACTCTGGTTACCCCAACCTGCCTTGGCTATTGACCCCAGTGAGGAATCCCCGGACCAGGGCAGAGGAACGGTACAATGAGGCCCATGGGCGAACTAGGAGGATTATAGAACGGACCTTCGGGGTCCTGAAGGCCAGGTTTAGGTGCCTGCATATGACAGGTGGATCCCTAATGTACTCACCAAAGAAGGTGTGTCATATCATCGTGGCCTGCTGTATGCTTCACAATCTTGCATTGCAACGCCAGGTGCCTTTCCTGGAGGAGGATGGTCCAGATGGTGGTGTTGTAGCAGCTGTGGAGCCTGTGGAGAGTGAAGAGGAGGAAGACGACGGGGACGACACGGACAACAGGGACACAGTTATACAACAGTATTTTCAGTAGCACACAGGTAAGAATCACCCACGCCATTTTACATTTACTTCTGGCCTCCTGCATCTCTACTTTCTGTGTTTCCTCCCAGTTCCTTTTAACTGATTTTTGACTTTCCCTTCCCTTTTCAGAGCTGTATGACCCACAGCGTGACTTCTGCTTTGTTTGCCCATGGACTAATGCTTATTGACATTGGTATGTTGTCATCACAATGTAACTGAACATTATTGCACCGTTATGTGTAATACATTTGTTAAGAATACAAGCAGACTCCTGATTTTTGAAGTGCAATTGGTGATTTATTTTAAGTGCTACATATAGGTCCATGATAGTAAAATGGTGATGGGTGGGGGTGGAGTAATGTCCATGGCAGAGTCCAGTTCTCAGTCTCACAGGTGTATTGTCCATATGCCTGTGGAAGGATGGAGCAGGGGCTGTTTAAGGTTTGACAGGGTGACAAGGTGGGACAGTGGGATGACATCAGGGGGTATCTTATGCTGGCGGGGGTCTTGGCATCCTACTCTGTCTTCTTGTGTGATCTCAGGTTCCGCTTGCGGGTGGTTGATCTTCAGCAGGAGGTGGGGTTCTGGTGGCCTGTCGTTGTGTGGGGGCCTCCTGTCCACTAGCGCCGGCGGAGGTGGTAGGCTGTTCGTGGTCCGGGCTAGTGACAGGGGCCCTTTGGGGTGCCACATGGTCCCGCAATGTGGTGACTATCTGGTTGAGGGCCAGGACGATGGTCCCCATTGCGGAACCGATGTTCCTGAGTTCGTCTCTGAACCCCATGTACCGTTCCTCCTGCTGTGCCTGGATCTCCTGGAACCTGGCCAGTACCGTCGCCATCGTCTCCTGGGAGTGGTGGTATGCTCCCATTATGGTGGTGAGGGCCTCTTGGAGAGTGGGTTCCCTGGGCCGGTCCACCCACTCTCGCACAGCAGCCCTCCCAGTTCCCCTGTTTCCCCGGGCCTCTGTCCCCTGGACGGTGTGCCCACTACCACTGCCCCCAGGTCCCTGTTGTTGTTGGGGTGGTGGGTCAGCCTGGGTGCCCTGTAGTGGCGGACACACCGCTGATTGACGCGTCCTGGAGACAGAGGCATGGGCCCGCTGGGTGGGAGCTGTGCTGGTATTCCCAGAGGGGGTTGGGTCTGCTGTGGCCTGTGTCTGTGTGTGGGGAACCGACTGTCCAGAGGTCCCCGATGGTCCGGGCTGGTCATCATGTTCTAGGTCGACAGAGCTGCTGTCATCACTGGGGGCCTGTTCTGGGGGCGGGATGGACAAATCTGGACCCTCCTGGCCGGTGTGTTGGCGTTCGGGCCCTGCAGGGGTAAAAGAGTATGGTTATTGCTTCTGTGTGTGCCATGGCGTGCAATTTGTGGGTGCCCTTGTCCCCCAGTGCTGGCATTCCCTTGTGGGAGGAGTTGGGAGGGTGGTTTGTGGGGGGGGATGGGTATGTGCAGTGGTCATGCTTAGGTGATGGGTGTCCATGGTTTGTGTTGGCATTCAGGGATTGGTGTTGTGTTGGGTGGGTTGTGCTGGTGAGACATTGGCAGGGAGGATGTGTGCTGGGGGGTTGGGGGTGAGGGTGGGGGTGTGGGTTGGCATGCTGGTGGTTGGGGGGGTGAAGTAGTTGAGATTAGACTTACCAGAGTCCATTCCTCCGCCTACTCCAGCGAGGCCCTCAGGATGCAGGATGTTCAAGACCTCTTGCTCCCATGCTGTGAATTCGGGTGGAGTGGGTGGGGGTCCGCCGCCAGTCTTCTGCACAGCGATGTTGTGTCTTGACACCATCGACCGCACCTTCCCCCGTAGGTCGTTCCAGCGCTTTCGGATGTCTTCCCGGTTTCTGGGATGCTGTCCCACAGCGTTGACCCTGTCGACGATCCTTTGCCATAGCTCCGCCTTCCTGGCTATTGTGGTGTGCTGCACCTGTGTGCCGAAGAGCTGGGGCTCTACCCTAATTATTTCCTCCACCATGACCCTGAGTTCTTGGTCCGAGAACCTGGGGTGTCTTTGGGGTGCCATGGGGTGGTGTGGATGAGGTGTGGGGTGGTGTTTGTGGTGATGTGAGTGGTGGTGTGTGGTGATGTGTGCGTGGATGTGGTGTGGGTGATGATGTTGGGTTCCTGTGTGTGTTGTGGTTTGCGTTCCCTGTGCTCTCTCTCTGTGTATTGCGCCTTGTCTCTGAATTTCGATTTGGGGGGGTTTGTGGGTGATGTGGGTGTGTGTTTTATATGGTGATGGGTGTGTGGGAGTGGTGTGTGTATGTGTCTCAGGTGTGTGTATATTTGGAATTGTCCAATGTGGCTGTGTTTTGTATGGGTGTGTGTATTTTGAGCGCGGCGGTGTGTACCACCAATGGAATACCGCGGTTGGAAGACCGCCGCGTGGATTGGTAGGTCGTAATGGCATGGGCGTGTTTGTGTTGGCGTGACGGTGGAGGTTTGGTCATCTCCAGTTTATCGCTGACCGCTGATGAGGCGGCCTTCCGTGGATGTCGGGTTTTTGGCGGTTTGGCAGTTGTGGGTCAGAATGACCGTGGCGGTTTACCGCGGCCGCGGCGGTAGAATGGCGGTCTTCTGACCGGCGGTAAGAGCCTTTTACCGCCGAGGTCAGAATGACCCCCTATATGTGCCCAGGGCTTGTAGATTAAATGCTACTAGTGGGCCTGCAGCACTGATTGTACCACCCACTTAAGTAGCCCCTTAACCTTGTCTCAGGCCTGCCATTGCAAGGTCTGTGTGTGCAGTTTCACTGCCAATTCGACTTGGCATTTAAAAGTACTTGCCAAGCTTAACACTCCTCTTTTTCTACATATAAGTCACCCCTAAGGTGTGCCCTTGGTAACCCCTAGGGCAGGGTGCTGTGTGGGTAAAAGGCAGGACATGTACCTGTGTAGTTTACATGTCCTGGTAGTGTAAAACTCCTAAATTCGTTTTTACACTACTGTGAGGCCTGCTCGCTTCATAGGCTAACATTGGGGCTGCCCTCATACATTGTTGGAGTGGTAGCTGCTGATCTGAAAGGAGTAGGAAGGACATATTTAGTATGGCCAGAATGGTAATACAAAATCCTGCTGACTGGTGAAGTTGGATTTAATATTACTATTTTAGAAATGCCACTTTTAGAAAGTGAGCATTTCTCTGCACTTAAATCTTTCTGTGCTTTACAATCCACGTCTGGCTGGGTTTAGTTGACAGCTCCTTGTGCATTCACTCAGACACACCCCAAACACAGGATACTCAGCCTCACTTGCATACATCTGCATTTTGAATGGGTCTTCCTGGGCTGGGAGTGTGGAGGGTCTGCTCTCACACAAAGGACTGCCACACCCCCTACTGGGACCCTGGCAGACAGGATTGAACTGAAAGGGGACCTGGTGCACTTCTAAGCCACTCTTTGAAGTCTCCCCCACTTCAAAGGCACATTTGGGTATAAAAACAGGGCCTCTGCCCTACCACCTCAGACACTTCCTGGAGAAGAAACTTGTAACCAGAACCTGCACCCTGCCAAGAAGAACTGCCTGGCTGCCCAAAGGACTCACCTGACTGCTTTCTGTGAAGGACTGCTGCTTTGAGGTTCGCCTGCTGCCTTGCTGCTCCCTGGCTGTGGTGAAGAAGTGCTCTCCAAGGGCTTGGATAGAGCTTGTCTCCTGTTCCCTGAAGTCTCAGGACCAAAAAGACTTCTCTCTTGCAACTGGACTCCTTGTGCGGTGAAAATTCGACGCACAGCTTGCTAAAACCGATGCACAGCCCGTCCCATGGTGAGAAATTCACTGCACGCCGAACCGGAACGACGCAGCTCGACTTCGCAAGGAAAAGAGCAACGCGGCACCTGCGTTGCGACCGGAACTTCGATGCACGGCCCACCGGATCGACGCACAGCTGACCTGGGACGACGCAGTCCGCCTTCCAGAGGGGAAATCGACGCAGCACCTGCCGTGCAGGAGACATTTCCCTGCAACGCCCACGGGAACGACGCAGAGCTTGTCACAAGCCCAGGATTCCCGAAGAGGATCCACGACCGAGCGCCAGAAATCGTTGCACAGCCGTCCCTGCGTGGAAACTAAACGACACATCGACCGCGTGCGGCCTGAGAAATCGACGCACAACCCCTTGTTTCCATGCTTCTCCTCCTCTGTGGCCCTTTGCGGAGATTTTTCACGTGAACCAGGTACTTTGTGCTTGAAATAGACTTTGTTTGCCTTTAAAAGACTTAAGACACTTTGGGGGTCATTCTGACGCCAACGACCACGGAAGCACCACCAACAGGCTGGCGGTGCTTCCTAGGCCATTCTGACCGCGGCATTGAACGATCGTTGATGGGCAGCCTGACCCGAATGAATGCCCTCCAGGTATGCATTGCTCCGATGCACCTCCCTCTCTACCCCCTGGATGGCATTCAAAAGGGTAGACTGCCTAACAATGATGGTCTGTAGGAGGTCAATGACCTCCTCACTGAGGGCAGCAGGGGTAACTGGGGCAGGGCCTGAGGTGCCTGGGGCGAAGGAGATGCCCGCCTTCTTGGGCGAGCGGGCACGGAGCGAAGGCTGAGGGGCTGCTGGGAGGGCGGAGCTGGTGCGCTGGGTGGCGGCTGTACCTGTTGAGGCGGGGGCACAGATGTTGCCGCCACCGCTAGGGAGCTCCCTTCTGAGGACGTGTCAGTGTCGCTGGTGTCACCACGGGTCCCCGTTGTGGAGCTCCCCTCGCCCTCCGTATCACTGGTGACCTCGGTGTCTGTAGCATGGCCCACCGGGGCCTTGTGAGTTGCAGCTCCCTCGTGCTCCGATGCCAATTCTCCTCCGCCTGATGATGCTAATGCACACATGCACAAGAAGATAAAGAAAAACGGTGGGGGGAGAAATAAAGACAGGTTGAGTGCATGCATTGTCAACACCGTTGTCGGAGAGGACAGACACAGGAGCCTCCAGCACTACGCCGCGCAATCGGGGTACACTACTCAGTACTTGTGACTAGGCCTACAGGTCTATGGACAACAAATGCACACATGGGTGATTCTGGACCATGGATTGCTGTACTTGGCACCCTACAGAGGTGGGGGGCGGGGGCACAGGGCCATGCCTAAAGGAGGGGACTACACTACAGAAAGCGCCCTGGCCTAATGTCATCCACAGCCCTCCTCCCCCACCCAGACACCTCCACTGCGCGTAAAGATAGCAGAATGTGCTGGTACTCACCCCCTTGTGTCTGCTGTGATGTCCTCACGCGCCCATCCAAATCGGGGTAGGCCACCGCCAGGATCCGGGACATCAGGGGGGTCAAGGTACGACTGGCACCCCTCCTACGTTGGGAGGCCATCCCCAGCAGTGACTCGGCAGTCTTCCTGGTCCCGCGGCAGATGTCCTCCCACCTCTTACGGCAGTGGGTGCCCCGTCTGTTGTGGACCCCCAGGGCCCGGACTTCCTTGGTGATGGCACGCCAAATGTCGACTTTCTGATGGGCGTTGATCTATTTGACATGTACAGGGTGGGAAAGGAAATTTCAAAATTATTCTGCATGTCAGATGTGATTGCCCCCCCCTCCCCAACCCTGCCATGTGGCACATGCTCTCATCTGTCGTGCCTTGCACTCCTCATTCGCTCCCCACCCCACCATCTTACATCCACCATACACAACCCAGGCATAGCCCATTCAACATGCACCCAGTGTACTTACCTGTTGGTCTGGAGGACCGTAGAGTAGCGCATACTGGGGCAGGACCCCATCCACAAGTTTCTCCAACTCTTCTGAAGTGAAGGCAGGGGCCCTTTCCCCAGTCGCAGCAGCCATTGTCTCTTCCAGACCGAGGTCACAGCAGCACTTGCAGTATAGGTCCTCTCCTGTGGATGATCAGGTCTCGAGTGATTAAGCAGATAGAAAATGGCGGTCACGCCCGCGGCGGTGCGTACCGCGACCGCCGGCGCACATCGTCATTGGCTCCTGAGACCCATAGGGTGCAATGTTAACCAATGCGCCTTCGCACTGCGGTCTTCGACCGCCTACCGCCACGGTGTGCCACGCCAGCGCGTTGACCTCACATCCCACTGTCACACTTCTCAGGTCAGGCAGCCGCCATTACAAGGGCCCACATGGCTTAATTACTACTGCGTCACACAGGCCTAGGCCTTGCATTGCCACTCATACAAGCCTTTCAATGCATAGCGATTCGTGTACTGTGCAAGCTGGGTGAACGTACCTGTGGGTTGCTTGACTCTGTACTCCATGTTGTCCTTCCTAGGCACCGTCCGCTGGGACTTGCGAGGAGAAGGATGAATCCTCCCGTGTACCGACCGCTGGTGGACCTGTCGACAATGGAAGAACGACATATTATACTTCGATACCGACTTGACCGAGCCACTATACATGAACTGTGTGCCCAGCTGGAGCCAGACCTGATGTCCCCCATCCGCCAACCCACAGGAATTCCCCCTCTGGTGCAGCTTCTGTCAGTACTCCATTTTTTGGCAAGTGGGTCTTTTCAGACAACAGTGGCCATGTCATCAGGGATGTCTCAGCCTATGTTTTCTAAGGTTTTGTCCAGAGTGTTGTCTGCCCTGATGAAATACATGCAGAGGTACATTGTTTTCCCTGAGGAGGGTGATTTGGCCACTGTGAAGGGTGATTTCTATGCCCTTGGACATATCCCCAACATCATTGGTGCCATTGATGGGACGCATGTGGCTTTAGTACCCCCAAAAGACAATGAGCAGGTGTACAGAAATAGAAAAAATTACCATTCGATGAATGTCCAGGTGGTCTGTTTGGCTGACCAGTACATCTCCCATGTAAATGCCAAGTTCCCTGGGTCAGTGCATGACGCGTATGTCATGCGTAATAGCAGCATCCCTTATGTGATGGAACAGCTACAGAGACACCGTGTGTGGCTAATAGGTGACTCTGGTTACCCCAACCTGCCTTGGCTATTGACCCCAGTGAGGAATCCCCGGACCAGGGCAGAGGAACGGTACAATGAGGCCCATGGGCGAACTAGGAGGATTATAGAACGGACCTTCGGGGTCCTGAAGGCCAGGTTTAGGTGCCTGCATATGACAGGTGGATCCCTAATGTACTCACCAAAGAAGGTGTGTCATATCATCGTGGCCTGCTGTATGCTTCACAATCTTGCATTGCAACGCCAGGTGCCTTTCCTGGAGGAGGATGGTCCAGATGGTGGTGTTGTAGCAGCTGTGGAGCCTGTGGAGAGTGAAGAGGAGGAAGACGACGGGGACGACACGGACAACAGGGACACAGTTATACAACAGTATTTTCAGTAGCACACAGGTAAGAATCACCCACGCCATTTTACATTTACTTCTGGCCTCCTGCATCTCTACTTTCTGTGTTTCCTCCCAGTTCCTTTTAACTGATTTTTGACTTTCCCTTCCCTTTTCAGAGCTGTATGACCCACAGCGTGACTTCTGCTTTGTTTGCCCATGGACTAATGCTTATTGACATTGGTATGTTGTCATCACAATGTAACTGAACATTATTGCACCGTTATGTGTAATACATTTGTTAAGAATACAAGCAGACTCCTGATTTTTGAAGTGCAATTGGTGATTTATTTTAAGTGCTACATATAGGTCCATGATAGTAAAATGGTGATGGGTGGGGGTGGAGTAATGTCCATGGCAGAGTCCAGTTCTCAGTCTCACAGGTGCATTGTCCATATGCCTGTGGAAGGATGGAGCAGGGGCTGTTTAAGGTTTGACAGGGTGACAAGGTGGGACAGTGGGATGACATCAGGGGGTATCTTATGCTGGCGGGGGTCTTGGCATCCTACTCTGTCTTCTTGTGTGATCTCAGGTTCCGCTTGCGGGGTGGTTGATCTTCAGCAGGAGGTGGGGTTCTGGTGGCCTGTCGTTGTGTGGGGGCCTCCTGTCCACTAGCGCCGGCGGAGGTGGTAGGCTGTTCGTGGTCCGGGCTAGTGACAGGGGCCCTTTGGGGTGCCACATGGTCCCGCAATGTGGTGACTATCTGGTTGAGGGCCAGGACGATGGTCCCCATTGCGGAACCGATGTTCCTGAGTTCGTCTCTGAACCCCATGTACCGTTCCTCCTGCTGTGCCTGGATCTCCTGGAACCTGGCCAGTACCGTCGCCATCGTCTCCTGGGAGTGGTGGTATGCTCCCATTATGGTGGTGAGGGCCTCTTGGAGAGTGGGTTCCCTGGGCCGGTCCACCCACTCTCGCACAGCAGCCCTCCCAGTTCCCCTGTTTCCCCGGGCCTCTGTCCCCTGGACGGTGTGCCCACTACCACTGCCCCCAGGTCCCTGTTGTTGTTGGGGTGGTGGGTCAGCCTGGGTGCCCTGTAGTGGCGGACACACCGCTGATTGACGCGTCCTGGAGACAGAGGCATGGGCCCGCTGGGTGGGAGCTGTGCTGGTATTCCCAGAGGGGGTTGGGTCTGCTGTGGCCTGTGTCTGTGTGTGGGGAACCGACTGTCCAGAGGTCCCCGATGGTCCGGGCTGGTCATCATGTTCTAGGTCGACAGAGCTGCTGTCATCACTGGGGGCCTGTTCTGGGGGCGGGATGGACAAATCTGGACCCTCCTGGCCGGTGTGTTGGCGTTCGGGCCCTGCAGGGGTAAAAGAGTATGGTTATTGCTTCTGTGTGTGCCATGGCGTGCAATTTGTGGGTGCCCTTGTCCCCCAGTGCTGGCATTCCCTTGTGGGAGGAGTTGGGAGGGTGGTTTGTGGGGGGGGATGGGTATGTGCAGTGGTCATGCTTAGGTGATGGGTGTCCATGGTTTGTGTTGGCATTCAGGGATTGGTGTTGTGTTGGGTGGGTTGTGCTGGTGAGACATTGGCAGGGAGGATGTGTGCTGGGGGGTTGGGGGTGAGGGTGGGGGTGTGGGTTGGCATGCTGGTGGTTGGGGGGGTGAAGTAGTTGAGATTAGACTTACCAGAGTCCATTCCTCCGCCTACTCCAGCGAGGCCCTCAGGATGCAGGATGTTCAAGACCTCTTGCTCCCATGCTGTGAATTTGGGTGGAGTGGGTGGGGGTCCGCCGCCAGTCTTCTGCACAGCGATGTTGTGTCTTGACACCATCGACCGCACCTTCCCCCGTAGGTCGTTCCAGCGCTTTCGGATGTCTTCCCGGTTTCTGGGATGCTGTCCCACAGCGTTGACCCTGTCGACGATCCTTTGCCATAGCTCCGCCTTCCTGGCTATTGTGGTGTGCTGCACCTGTGTGCCGAAGAGCTGGGGCTCTACCCTAATTATTTCCTCCACCATGACCCTGAGTTCTTGGTCCGAGAACCTGGGGTGTCTTTGGGGTGCCATGGGGTGGTGTGGATGAGGTGTGGGGTGGTGTTTGTGGTGATGTGAGTGGTGGTGTGTGGTGATGTGTGCGTGGATGTGGTGTGGGTGATGATGTTGGGTTCCTGTGTGTGTTGTGGTTTGCGTTCCCTGTGCTCTCTCTCTGTGTATTGCGCCTTGTCTCTGAATTTCGATTTGGGGGGGTTTGTGGGTGATGTGGGTGTGTGTTTTATATGGTGATGGGTGTGTGGGAGTGGTGTGTGTATGTGTCTCAGGTGTGTGTATATTTGGAATTGTCCAATGTGGCTGTGTTTTGTATGGGTGTGTGTATTTTGAGCGCGGCGGTGTGTACCACCAATGGAATACCGCGGTTGGAAGACCGCCGCGTGGATTGGTAGGTCGTAATGGCATGGGCGTGTTTGTGTTGGCGTGACGGTGGAGGTTTGGTCATCTCCAGTTTATCGCTGACCGCTGATGAGGCGGCCTTCCGTGGATGTCGGGTTTTTGGCGGTTTGGCAGTTGTGGGTCAGAATGACCGTGGCGGTTTACCGCGGCCGCGGCGGTAGAATGGCGGTCTTCTGACCGGCGGTAAGAGCCTTTTACCGCCGAGGTCAGAATGACCCCCTATATGTGCCCAGGGCTTGTAGATTAAATGCTACTAGTGGGCCTGCAGCACTGATTGTACCACCCACTTAAGTAGCCCCTTAACCTTGTCTCAGGCCTGCCATTGCAAGGTCTGTGTGTGCAGTTTCACTGCCAATTCGACTTGGCATTTAAAAGTACTTGCCAAGCTTAACACTCCTCTTTTTCTACATATAAGTCACCCCTAAGGTGTGCCCTTGGTAACCCCTAGGGCAGGGTGCTGTGTGGGTAAAAGGCAGGACATGTACCTGTGTAGTTTACATGTCCTGGTAGTGTAAAACTCCTAAATTCGTTTTTACACTACTGTGAGGCCTGCTCGCTTCATAGGCTAACATTGGGGCTGCCCTCATACATTGTTGGAGTGGTAGCTGCTGATCTGAAAGGAGTAGGAAGGACATATTTAGTATGGCCAGAATGGTAATACAAAATCCTGCTGACTGGTGAAGTTGGATTTAATATTACTATTTTAGAAATGCCACTTTTAGAAAGTGAGCATTTCTCTGCACTTAAATCTTTCTGTGCTTTACAATCCACGTCTGGCTGGGTTTAGTTGACAGCTCCTTGTGCATTCACTCAGACACACCCCAAACACAGGATACTCAGCCTCACTTGCATACATCTGCATTTTGAATGGGTCTTCCTGGGCTGGGAGTGTGGAGGGTCTGCTCTCACACAAAGGACTGCCACACCCCCTACTGGGACCCTGGCAGACAGGATTGAACTGAAAGGGGACCTGGTGCACTTCTAAGCCACTCTTTGAAGTCTCCCCCACTTCAAAGGCACATTTGGGTATAAAAACAGGGCCTCTGCCCTACCACCTCAGACACTTCCTGGAGAAGAAACTTGTAACCAGAACCTGCACCCTGCCAAGAAGAACTGCCTGGCTGCCCAAAGGACTCATCTGACTGCTTTCTGTGAAGGACTGCTGCTTTGAGGTTCGCCTGCTGCCTTGCTGCTCCCTGGCTGTGGTGAAGAAGTGCTCTCCAAGGGCTTGGATAGAGCTTGTCTCCTGTTCCCTGAAGTCTCAGGACCAAAAAGACTTCTCTCTTGCAACTGGACTCCTTGTGCGATGAAAATTCGACGCACAGCTTGCTAAAACCGATGCACAGCCCGTCCCATGGTGAGAAATTCACTGCACGCCGAACCGGAACGACGCAGCTCGACTTCGCAAGGAAAAGAGCAACGCGGCACCTGCGTTGCGACCGGAACTTCGATGCACGGCCCACCGGATCGACGCACAGCTGACCTGGGACGACGCAGTCCGCCTTCCAGAGGGGAAATCGACGCAGCACCTGCCGTGCAGGAGACATTTCCCCGCAACGCCCACGGGAACGACGCAGAGCTTGTCACAAGCCCAGGATTCCTGAAGAGGATCCACGACCGAGCGCCAGAAATCGTTGCACAGCCGTCCCTGCGTGGAAACTAAACGACACATCGACCGCGTGCGGCCTGAGAAATCGACGCACAACCCCTTGTTTCCATGCTTCTCCTCCTCTGTGGCCCTTTGCGGAGATTTTTCACGTGAACCAGGTACTTTGTGCTTGAAATAGACTTTGTTTGCCTTTAAAAGACTTAAGACACTTTGGGGGTCATTCTGACGCCAACGACCACGGAAGCACCACCAACAGGCTGGCGGTGCTTCCTGGGCCATTCTGACCGCGGCGGTAAAGCCGCGGTCAGAAAAGGGGAACCGGCGGTTTCCTGCCGGTTTACCCCTGGCCCAGGGAATCCTCCATGGCGGCGCTGCTTGCAGCGCCGCCATGGGGATTCCGACCCCCTTGCCGCCATCCTGTTCCTGGCGGTTTTTACCGCCAGGAACAGGATGGTGGGAACGGGTGTCGTGGGGCCCCTGGGGGCCCCTGCACTGCCCATGCCACATGGGCAGTGCAGGGGCCCCCTAACAGGGCCCCACAAAGATTTTCAGTGTCTGCTTTGCAGACACTGAAAATCGCGATGGGTGCCACTGCACCCGTCGCACCCCTGCAAATCCGCCGGCTCCATTCGGAGCCGGCTTCCTCTTTGCAGGGGCTTTCCCGCTGGGCCGGCGGGCGATCTTCTGGAGATCGCCCGCCGGCCCAGCGGGAAAGTTAGAATGACCGCCGCGGTCATTTGAACGCGGTGCGGTCTTTTGGCGGCTTCCGGAATGACCCCCTTTATATCACTTTTCAGTGAGATCTCTACATTTACTTATTGCATCTTTGATCGTTTTGACCTGCAAATATCCAGATAAATGTTATATATTTTTCTAAACACTGTGAGGTGTATTTTTGTGGTGCTATATGGTGTTATTGTATGATTTATTGCACAAATACTTTACACATTGCCTTCTAAGTTAAGCCTGACTGCTCAGTGCCAAGCTTCTAGAGGGTGGGCACAGGATAATTTGGATTGTGTCTGACTTACCCTGACTAGAGTGAGGGTCATTGCTTGGACAGGGAGTAACCTGACCGCCAACCAAAGACCCCATTTCTAACACTGGGCATCCTCCCCTTGCCAGACATGTTGACTGATGTTCAGAGTTGACCCCAATAAGTTATTATGCAAAATAAAAGGAAAGTTAACCCCACTAACTTAACCCAACTATCCCAACTATTTAACGTCCCCAGACAGACAACCCACAGTACAAATACAAAACTGGACAAAAACTACACAAAACCACAACTTCCAGGACAAAATGCACACAAAATTAGACATGATACAGCACAAGGGACACCACAAACTTCCAATCACAACCAACAATCGGCCACCAGCTCCAATACTCAACCACACATAGTCACAGAGGCACAGACTGTAAAGAGAAAGTGAAACTGCAAGCACTGTACCGTGCTTGTAAATAGGATTTCCTATTACATCACTTCCTGGGCACGTGCGTCCCTTTTTTCATTTATGCGTGTTTTTAGTTGATGCATTTGGCATATGCGTACTTTATTTTAGGCGCATAACACATGTGTGTCATTTACATTGACGCATGACGGTTATGCGTTGATTTCACAGAAGGCTGCATTAAGAGGAATGTGAATGTAGAATTCACGCTAAGGGCCCATGTATCATTTTCTTAATGTTTGCATATGTTTTTGATGCATCTGAATCATATTTTTTGCCTCATTTTTTGACTGTGTGTTTTTTTTTGCTTTGACTTTGGATGCACCCTGATTCACCATACATATCACATGGGCTGTGCTGCAATGTGGCATATGGGGTATGGCCACATGTGGAAGTCCATGCAGCAATGTGATAAGGTTGTGATTGGCCGGTTCCCCCAATGAGTGTGTTACGGAGTAAATAGCACACAATCATTTGCACGTCGTGCATATATATGCATGTGTAACAGCAGTGTGTCCACATATGTTTGGCATTCAGTATCATGCAGTTGTTCTGCATTGTGATTGTGTATTGTGTTTTGGTAGTTGATGTTTGATATTGTCATACACAGCATACTATTTAAAGCTGCATACACAGGTCAGGCATTGTTGATGATGGGCAAACTATTGCTATCTAGGAAATATAACCCAACATCTGTCTCTATATTTAGATTTGGAGTTTCTGTAGACATGTGTGAAGACAGCATATTTGTCTGACATGTGTACATCTTTGGAACATAGTGTGTATGAGACACTCTGCCTACATTCCACCTACATTCCACCCAGAATATGGTTTGATCACACATTTTTGATTTAACTCATTGCATTTACCAATGGTTGTTGTTTTAGTATTGTGGACCTGCAGCCCTAGCTGTATATGTTCTCATCCATGGAAGGGCATTCCACAGACATGTCTGTACAATGAGTGAGCTCATGTTTACCCTGTGTCAAGGTTGTGCCCCATGGCAGTGGAAGGACAGTTTACCATGGATAGACTGTGCAGGCTCTATTTCTGCCACTGGTTAATATCCCTGGGCGAATCATGATAACCATATGATAACCATAACCATAACCATATGAAGTACCTCCCTCTTCACACATGTTCCATGCAGGCATTGTAACTCTCACACTGAGTTGTGACAGTGTTCAGTTCCAAAATTACTTAATTTAAAAGTTTTGACATCCCCTGCCTCATGTGTGGGCTCCTTGCATACATCCTATTAGGACATGATGTAGTTGGGTGTGATGGGCTATTGATCAGCAACTTGGTAACATGAATGTACAAAATATGTAGTGGTCCTTCAGTTGTCACATACCAGTTATAAGGCTATAAGTGATGTGTGTGATGGTGGCAGGACAATCTAACACACCACATATGATGTTGCTACATTACTTGTCAGTTTAATATTTGTTACATGCTCCCTGAGGTTAGAGTCACATTCCTATGGTATATGTAATGGAGATTGAATAGAGAAAAGCAGGATCGGTTGTAAATGCAAACTGTTTATTTACAAATTTAACATGGTGATTTCTGTGGTTCTTATGTATAAAGGTTGTCAACAATATGTTGTCTCCGGCGTACCCCAGCAGCTGTGTTGTGCTGTTCCCCTTCCATATCGGCAGAAACATCTTCCTCCTCCTCCTCAGGCAGGTCAGAAACCTGGTCATATAACGGCACGTTTATTCACACACATATGTTGTTCAGCATGGCACATGTGAGGATTATTCTACACACAGTGGGTGGGACATAAAGGAGGCTGTCTCCTGTCAGGTCAAGGCACCTGAATTTGGATTTGAGGATGCCAAATGTCCTTTCCACCACATTGCGTGTCTGATGGTGTCCTTCACTGTAGGCACGCTCTTCTGCTGTGTTCAGGTTTGCAAATGGGGCTGAATGCCATAACCCTGATCCGCTGCAAAGGTAAAAGATGTAACTTGTTGTTAAAGCTTGCAACAGGTTTAGTATGTAGCATGGCAGTTAGTTGTTAGTTGTTAGTTGGAGTTGGTTGTGACCCAGGCATGTTTGTGGTATCGTGTGAGTTCCTGGCCTTGTGCTAAGTTTTACTAGCACTATCTTGTTGGACATGACAATCTTGGGTATTGGCTCAAGGACCTGGGACATATAGGTGGTCATTATGACCTTGGCGGTCTTGCCCCGCCACGCCTGTGGTTGTGGTAAAACCACTGACAGCGTGGTGGTGCAGGACCGCCAAATTATGACAGCGCTAGTGAACTGGTTGAATCACAGCCAGTTCACCGCCTGTACCACCAGGGGGTTGGGACCGCCTGGCCGAAGGTTGACCACCTTCAACCCGGTGGTCCACCTAACACCGCCCACAGTATTTTGAGTATCCTTACCACCAGGGATTCTGTGTCAGCGGCCACGCCACAAAATCCCTGGCGGTAAGAATACTGGTGACAGGAATACTCATTCTTGTCGCCACAACAGGACTCCCCAACCCTCCTTCTATGTAGGAGCTACATGTTTCGACCCCATCTGAAGCCCCTACCCCCCAAACAGCAACAACCCCCCGATTCCCCATTCAGACACCAAAACCCCGATCCCCATCCTGCCCCCGATCCCCGTTCTGACCCTTCACCCCATCCACGCACGCACACACCACACTTACAAACATGCATGCACACATCTACACTCACTCATTCACACACACATATGCACACACAACCAGGATACCCCCTCGCCCCTGCATACAGGCATTCACAAAAGCACAAAGACACTTGCACGCATGCACACAAACACACACAATACCCCCCACCCCTCTTCAGTCACACACACACATTCCCAATAATGCACACAACATTCAACAACCCCCTCCCCTGTCGGACGATCACCTTACCTGGTGGTCATGGTGGTCATCCGGGAGGGAACGGGATCCATGGAGCTTGCTCCGCCACCAACACAACACCTCCATGCCGTTTACAATGTTGTAATACAGTGGGCAGTGTTGTGGTGATGTGGCAAGCTCCACCAGACCGCCGACCACCAGTATGGCTACTGGTGGCTTCCCCACTAAATAGTGGCGGAGAACAGCCAGCAGCCATAATATGGCGGTCTGAAGACTGCCAAAACTGGTGGTCATATGGCGGGCGTGACTTCGGCAGTCTACCAAATAGACTGCCAAAGTCATAATGAGGGCCATCATTTGGATTCCTAACTGATGCTCAGTATGTATGTACCATGTGTTGTGTAGTGCATCTTTGTAGCAGTGTGCTATCACTAGAGGGGACATGACACACCCTTGCAACACAATGGGCTCAGATATAGTGACATGGTAGCCCTACAAAGCCTGACCATCCCAGCCATTTTCACATGTGTCAATACAGATGAAGTGCGACACTTAGGCCCATTTTAGTGAGTAAGGGACAGTGCACAACACATTTCCAAAATTGGCAGCACTGTGCTGCACGATTTTCACTATTCAGGAATGCACCATGTGTAATATGTTACAAGGCAACCCTTTGTTTTCCCCTGTGCCAGCACCACATATGCAGCCATGCACCAACACCGCCAACCTTGCACCAGGGTGCTTGGCTGGCTGCCCTGTGGAGGTGGATAAATCTGTGCAGGAAGGGATACCTTCCTATAATATACTATTTTCATGGGCAATTAGCTATTCTGTGTGTGTCGAAGTATGCAGCAAGCATAGATGGCACATTCATATGAGGTCAAATCACAGTCTATTTCCTTATTACGACCTGCCAATACCACCCCTGGGGTGGTGTTTGATGTTGGCACTGTCTCAGGTTTTAGGTGAAATGAGTCAGCATCATCATGCTATGTATCTTGGGGTGACACACCTATGGCAACACACATTGCACACCCCTTCCACACAAAGTGCTGCGTGGGAGAAGGACCTATTTACAATGTGGCATCAAGTCACAAAAGACTGTTCATCTGCCAACTTGTACATACAGTGAAGGCCATGACAAGGGCACTAGGAGCTCTTACATATGTCCCTTAGTGATCTTGAGTGGCAGCTGACGTTTATGCCAACCATCAGGTGTCCAGGATGATCCACATTACTACCAGTGTTTCTCCTATCTTACAATACATGAATCAGCATTCATACTGTCAACACATGCACAGTGCAGGCTATGGGATGGGGCTCAGCTATTTTACAAATGTATCCCTTAGTACAGTGCATGTAAGGTCAGTGATGTCCTAAATACTCCTACATGGTCCCACTACAGCATCCAAGATCTGCACTGTCTAACAGTGACTCTGCCCCATGGTGGGCCATTAATTGTTTAAGGTACAGACATGATGGTTTTGTGGGTCAGTAAGTGGTGCATGTGAGGTGGCACTACAGTAGGTGTGTGGTGCCACTTCTCACAAATCTGGCACATGGTATGTGATGGCCGTTAATTTTGTATTCCTATGTGTGTGACCCAATGCATCAGGCAGATATATATGGACACTACAGGTAAGTCAGGTATGTGTTGATGAGATGTAGTTGGTATTGGCATCTGTTCTCTGGCATGTGATGGATGTTCTGGCAGAGACTTGCACGGCATAATTTAAGGGGTCTGTGCCTATGTGTGACTTTTGTTACATGACCATGGTGTATTCTATTGACATTGCTGTGCTATTCCTTGTTTCGTGTAATGTGTGTTAAGTGTATTTAGTAGCCAACCTGTGGTGGTTTGTGGACATCTTCTGTTAGCAAAGGGTACATAGCTCAACCTGTCCTTCACATGGTGTGCCTGTCAAGTTGTGGGTGTGTTACGAACATGTGGATGTATGTGTTTGTACTGTGCACTGAATGTGCTGTACAGCAGCATGGTGCATATGTACCTGCACATCTGTGTTACCCTGGCTATGTGTTTTTGGAGTGGTGTACGTCTAGTGTGTCCTACAGGGTTGGTGTGTTGTGAGTATATTGCTAGGTTGGTTGACTTACCCACAAGTATGCCATTACCATATTGGCCATCCTGGAAGTGTTTGTTGATCCTGCTGTGCCTGAATATGTAGGAGTCATGGACACTAGCAGGATACTTGGCTAAAATGTGTTTGGGCAATGAGGCAAAGCAGTTGCTGGATGTACTGCACGGGACACCACCATGACATTACCACAGGAATGGTATTGACTGACTATCTAGTGTAGGAGCCTGACCTGGTCTGTAGTGGGTATCAAAGGTACTTACACCTGATACCAGGTCCAGTTATCCCTTATTAGTGAAATGTAGTCAGTGTCTAGTAACCAGGATGTCTAGGGGTAGCTGTAGCTGAGCAGCCAAGGCGTATTTAGGAGACATGCAAGGCTCATGCAATACCACTGTAGTCACACAGTAAGTAACATATACAATATACATACTAGAATGCAGAAATAGCTGTAAAAACAGTTAAAAAACAGTGAAAATAGTGAAAATCACAATAGATAGCAATGGGCCTAGGGGGAACACAAACCATATACTAAAATAGTGGAATGCGAAAGTCGGTTTCCTCCCTAGGCAAGTGTAGTGTGTAGAGGGGCACTAGGAGTGTAAGAAAACACCAAAGGTAAGGAATAGAACCCACCCCAGAGCCCAGGAAAGCAGGAGTAAATCACAGTAAGTTTCCTAGAACACACAAGAACACGTGATAGAAGATAATACAAGGACCAGAAGAGAATGCAAGAGACCAACGATGGACTCCTGGACCTGTGGAAGAAGGGAACCAAGTCCAAGAAGCACTGAAGAGTCCAGGGAGAACAGGAGCCCCTGCTAACCCTGATGAGGCTGCAAAAAAAGAACCACCGGTGAAGAAGAACAGTCAGTATTGAACCCAAGAAGATGGATGCGGGTTCCTGGTTGGTGCAGATGATGTCCCATGCCGGATGGATGATTGCAGTCTGGTTTGCGTCGCTGGATTCCGTCAACAAGCCTTAGCACACGCAAAGCACGTGGTTTGCAGAAAATGTCACAGCCTGGGTCCAGGATGGACCTGGTGGCCTTTAACCTGGAGGGAGAGACAGAGGGGGCTCTCAGCAACTCAGAGAGCCCTCAGAAGACCAGGCAGCATGCACAGGAGTACCACAGCACCGGGACAAAGAAGGTGCAAATGGAGGCCCATGCAGCACAACACAATGGGATCCCACGCCGCCGGAGAACCACTTAGGAAGTTCTGTATCGCAGGAAGAAGTGCTGGTGGCTGGAGCTGTGCTGTGCATGAAGAACTTTGTGGAAGGTTGCACACAAGCCTTGGCAACTGCAAAAAACAGGGTGCATGGGGATACTGTCTTCCATGGGCAGGCAAGCTCTTACCTCCACCAAAGTTGGACAGCTGGACCTTAGGACCATCAGGACCACTTCAGTCTACCACTTGTGTTGCTGGATTCACGCACTTTGTCAGGAGAGGGAACCCACACCACAGTTTGTTGCTGCAGAGGGGTGCCTACTGAAGCAGAGAAGTGACTCCTTCACTTTAAGGGAGATTCCTTTGCTTCTTCTGGTGCAGGCTGAAGACAGGCAGTCCTCGGAGGATGCACGACCTGGAAACAGTTGCAGTTGCTGACAGGAGCTGATGATACAATGGTGCAGAAATTGTCTTTGCTTCTTTGTTGCAGTTTGAAGGGTCCAGATGCAGTTTCATTGGGAGAAGATGAAGTAAAGGATACAGAGGATTCCTGCTGGAGTCTTGCAATCCGAATCTGAGGAGACACCCAGGAGAGAGACCCTAAATAGCCCTCAAAGGGGGATTGGTTAGCTACACAGGTAAGCACCTATCAGGGGAGGGCTCTGATGTTACCTGCTGGCAAGGGCCACACAGATGCTCCCAGAGTGCCCCACCACCTTGGAATCCAAGACAGCTAAACCCAGGGACACTCTGAAGGAGCTCTGGGCACCACCCCTGAGGTGGTGATGGACAGGGGAGTGGTGCCTCCCATTTCCTTTGTCCAGTCTCACGCCAGAGCAGGGAATAGGGGTCCCTGGACCGTTGTAGACTGGATTATGCATGGAGGGCACCATCTGTGCCCTTCAAAGCATTTCCAGAGGCTCTGGGAGGCTACCCCTCCCACGCCTGTCACACCTATTTCCAAAGGGAGAGGGTGTAACACCCCTCTCCCAAAGGAAATGCTTTGTTCTGCCTCCTGGGCTTGAGCTGCTTGAGCCACAGGAGGGCAGAACCCTGTCTGTGAGGTGGCAGCAGCTGGAGCTTGCCTGGAAAACCTCAGAATGCTGGTATGGCAGTTATTGGGGTCCACTGTGGAGCCCCCAGAGTGCATGGAATTATACAACCAATGTTAGAATCAGCATTGGGGTATAATTCCAAGATGTTAGGCACCATAGATGGCCATATTTGGAGCTACCATTGTGAAGCTGAACATAGGTAGTTACCTATGTCCAGTGCACGCGTAAAATGGCATCCCTGCACTCACGAAGTCTGGGAAAATTGTCCTGGATGATGTGGGGGCACCTCTGCTAGTGCAGAGGTGCCCTCACACACAGGTACGTTTCACCTAGCCTCCAGGGTTGGAAGACCTGCCATATAGGTGACTTATAAGTGACCTGGTGCAGTGTAAATGGCTGTGAAATGGTGCCTACACCATTTCACACAGGCTGCAACAGCAGTTATGTAGAAACCTTTGTATGGGTTTCCCATGGGTGGCAAAAGTAATGCTGCAGCCCATAGGGATTCCCTGGAACTCCAATACCCTGGGTATCTAGGTACCATATACTAGGGACTTATAAGGGGACACCAGTATGCCAATTATGAGTGGAATACTGTGTTAACAGTATCCAACAACCAAATTTAAGGGGGGAGAGCATAGGCACTGGGGTCCTGGTTAGCAGGATCCCAGTGACACAGTCAAACACACTGACAAACTGGCCAAAAATGAGGGTAACCATTCTAGAAAGAGGCTACTTTCTCACACCTAGTCTCTGAAGTCTTGATCGTGTTGGTAGGGTTGATATGACTATATACAAGGGGTGTTGTGATGACACAACCAGAGGCGCAGTGATTATACATGCCATCCATCCCATGTGCTGCATATGTACATGTAGGTATTTAGGCCTGGTGATCAACATATGTCCAGGTTGTGTATGTGTTATTCTACATGGCACTACCAAGGTGTAGGTACATGTGTAGGTTACGTCAGCATAGTGCAACTTGCTTCATGTGCAATGTGTCCCTCTGTGCTCCTTTGACATGCATTGTGAGTCCTATGTGCCACCCCCTTCTTGCACTTGACATTTTAGCATAAATTTCCCCAATGCAACTTACCCTGCATTTGTGGTGTTTCCTGGTAGTCTGTGCTGTCTTGTCCTTCGATTCCTGTGAAGATTTCCTCCGGTATGACCGCTGCAACCATCTCCTCCATCTTGTCCAAGTCCTCTTATGGTGCTGGACTCCCACCTCCAGTTTGCAGTGCTGCCTTCCTGTTCCTTGCCATTTTGTTCCTTTGTCCTTCGCTTGCAGTCATGCCAGCGTTAACCTTGCCTACTATCTGCTGCCAAATTGCCTCTCTCCTTTTAATTGGCAATTTTGAGGAGATGAAGAGTTGATTTTGATGCTCTGTCACCTCTCTCACCAGTATTTCATGCTCCTCCGCACTGCAACTACACTTTCTCTTGTTTTTTTCTCCCTCCACTGGGTCTTGTCTGGGTCCTTCTAGCTGGTTCCTGCTTGATTGGGGTTTCCCTGGGGTCTCTCCTGGCTTCTTGGGTTCATTGTGTCTCTCCTTTGCACTGTTTTCTCTGTTAGCGTTTGTATTTGACGCTATCGCGGGCAAAAATGGTGCATTTCCGTTTTGTGACATGTTTACATATCGTAAAACAAATTAGAGTCATTTTTCCTGTGTTAACTTCATTTTGCCTTACAACAAGGCGCAATGGTTAAAGTTGAGAAAAAATTACTCTAAACTATTTTTAGTGCTACCCAGTGTCATAGTATAAATATGACACTGGGGGGGCGTTAAATAATGGTGCGTTAGCGCAGTTTTGCATCACAAATTATAAATCAGAGACCTAGACCCTCATTACAACCCTGGCGGACGGTGCTAAAGCAGCGGTAATACCACCAACAGGCCGGCGAAAAAAAAAAATGGAATCACGACCATGGCGGATACCGCCAACATAGACAGCCACTTTAACACTCCGACCGTCACGGCGGTAGAAACAAACACCGCGGCGGTAACCGCCAACAGACAGGCTAAGGCCAAAGTACCGCTCACCGTATAACAACAGGCCTATCCGCCACCTTTTCCGGAGAGGAACCACCGCTATCAAAAGCACGGCGGAAACAGTACACAGAAGAGAAACCACTCACCTCTCGACACCCAACGAGGAACCAGGATGCCATGGAGCCCGAGTTATATGTCCTGCCCATACTGGTCTTTCTCCTACTCTATCAGGAGCAGGACAGACGCCGTAGACGACAACAGTGAGTACTGCACCTACAACACAGGGGAGGCGGGACAAAGAGAGTGACACACACACGCAACACGCAATACCCTCACCCTCACCCACAACACCATACACACCAATACATACAGCAACATTACATATAAACCTCCCCACCCCCTGGAAGAACGCAAGGACAAAATTAAATGATTGTAACAAGTGTAATCATGAAAAATCTGATAGTGAAACTTCAAAATTCAGTATATACAAATATGTACACCAACTACACAAGTCTGGATAGTGTAACAATCATTGTCCGTGGACCAGTGGTTCCAAAATGCATGGGCGAAGCCCACACAAGATACCTGACTCGAAACGGAGAGAACACTGCAGGGGCATCAGATCAAAAATAAACAGGCACCTCAGGGGGAAGGGAAGTGGGGCATCTCAGCCGGATGAACGCACGACGCCACTGCTGCATGACGGGGCTCCATGCCCATTGCTGTGTCCTGGGGAGTGCAAAGTCACAGTCTCTCAAGTCTTTCCAGTGGGTGGTTTGCCCACTGCTTAATCCTGGGGAATGCAAAGCCACAGTCTCTCAAGTCTTTCCAGTGGGTGGTTTGCCCACTGCTGTATCCTGGGGGGTGCAAAGCCACAGTCTCTCAAGTGGATAACAGGCTCCACTGGTTCTGGAGGGGGCTTTGTGCCCAGAGTGAATCATCCTGCCAAGGACTGAGGTAGTGGATGTGATTCTCCACTGGTTCTGGAGGGGGCATTGTGCCCAGAGTGCTTCATCCTGCCAAGGACTGAGGTAGTGGATGTGAATCTCCACTGGTTCTGGAGGGGGCATTGTGCCCAGAATGCTTCATCCTGCCAAGGACTGAGGTAGTGGACGTGATTCTCCACTGGTTCTGGAGGGGGCATTGTGCTCAGAGTGCTTCATCCTGCCAAGGACTGAGGTAGTGGATGCCTTTCTCCACTGGTTTTGGAGGGGGCACTGTGCCCAGAGTGCTTCATCCTGTCAAGGACTGAGGTAGTGGATGCATCTCTCCACTGGTTCAGGAGGGGGCATTGTGCCCAGAGTGCTTCATCCTGTCAAGGACTGAGGTAGTGGATGTGATTCTCCACTGGTTCTGGAGGGGGCATTGTGCCCAGAGTGCTTAATCCTGCCAAGGACTGAGGTAGTGGATGTGATTCTCCACTGGTTCTGGAGGGGACCTTGTGCCCAGAGTGCTCCACATGCAGTGTGGCTCGTCCCATTCCCTCACCTGGGTGTGTGTGCCACGGGATTGCCTAGGAACAGGTAGCATGATACACCATGGAGGCAGAGACATACCCCACACTGCTGCGGCTTCGCCTTCCACCTGCAGGTGCAAACAGTGATGGATATCATGCCTCATGCAAGCTGGGCAGGGTCCAGTAAGTCTCCTCCACGGACTCGGACGGCTAAACACTGGGGATGGTAGCAATGTCAGCGGTGGTGCCACTGTCCGAGCACGTCGCGGGGCTGGTGGGGGTGCTTTCGGCGGTGTCTGTGGTGGCGGTGCTAGCGGTGGTGCATGTGTCAGCACCTGTTGAGGGACACAGCAGGACACCTCCTGCAGCCTCGGACGTCTGCCCACTGGGGAAGATGCTGGGGACTGTTGCTGAGGCTGAAGACGTGCCAGTGGCGGTGCAGGTGGCTGTGCAGGTGGCGGTGCAGGTGGTGGTGCATGTGGCGGTGCTGGTGGTGGTGCAGGTGGCGGTGCTGGTGGGGGGCAGGTTGCGGTGTTCACCGCCATACAGGTTGGTGTAGTTGTGGACAGAAGGGGTGACACTAGTCCCTCAGTCGGTGCCACTGTGCCCTGTCCTGACCTGCTCTTCTGCTTTTGTCCCTTCCCCACCTTTGATGGTGCCACAGGTGTCTTGCCACTGTCCCCTTTTATTTTGGCTGAGCCCTTGGTGGATGGTAGGTGCGGCTTCTCCCTCCAGGATGTGGGCACCTTCTTCACCTTGGCAGGTGGCAGAATGTCCTTGCCCTCGCTACGTGGCACACTGGCAGCCCTGATGGGTGATGCACTCGATGACCCCACAGTTGCTGGCACCACTGTGCCTGGGGGTTTGGTGGCAGAGGTGCTGGGCTGGGACCTGGAAAGCCTGGCCCTAGGGGAAGGACAGGGGGAGGTGAAGGGAAGAGGTCAAAGTTTGCCAGGAAAGGTTTTTTAGACACACTGGGACGGGAAGATGGAGGGGGTTTGGGAGTGGAGGAAGAGGTAGCGGTTGTAGGAGGTGTACATTTGCTGAATTTGGGTGAAGGTGCATGGGCCGGAGGCTGTTGTGAGGTGGATGGCTGTTGGGTGGGTGTGTGCCTGCGTTTGTGTACTTTGGGAGGAGGGCTCACAGACACACTGGGAGAGGACACTGGGGATGTGTGCATGGTATTGGGGGTGGTGATTGCACGTGAATGGTGTGTGGTGATGGGTGTGCGGGTGATGGAGGTAGTGGCTGAGGATGTAGTGCAAGCAGGTGTGAGTGGAGCCGAGACAGGGAGGGAGGAAGAGGACGTGGAGGAGGGGGACACAGTGGAGGCAGTGGATGTTGCTGTGTCTGCATGGGTATGGTGCTTGTGTGAGTGCTTGTGGGATGTGTGGTGCTTATGTTTGCCATATCCACTCTTGTGTGTTGATGAGTGTGCATGCTGGTCTGATGGTGTCCTTAGGATAGGCTGAGGTACGGGGGATTGGGTCTGGGTGGAGGAAGTTGGAGAGGGGAGGCTGGGCACAGGGACAATGGCTGCCATCAGTGCTGAGGTAAGAGCCTGAAATGCTCTCTGTTGGGCCGCCTGCCCAGAATGAATGCCCTCCAGGTATGCATTTGTTTGTTGCAAATGCCTCTCAACACCCTGGATGGCATTCAAAATGGTAGATTGCCCAACATTGAGGGATCTCAGGAGGACAATAGCCTCCTCACTGAGAGCAGGAGGGCTGACTGGGGCAGGGGCTGAGGTGCCTGGGGCGAAGGAGATGCCCACCCTCCTGGGTGAGCGGGCACAGGACACACGCAGGGGAGCAGCCCTCTGCACTACGCCATGCACTAACAGTTCCTAGCAAATTCACATGCCCTGGGGTACGAGGCCTAAGCCCAATTGCTGCACACCTGGAAGTCACAGGAGCCTGACTAGGTGTAGATAGCTATTACCACTAGTGGGGTTGGGGTGCTACAGAGCCTGCTTAACAAGGGGCCTTGCCTACCAAGTTTGCCCTGGCCTAGGGGAACCCACAGCCCACCTCCCCCACCCAGACACCTCATAATGTGCGCAGAGTCAGCTGAATGAGAATGTACTCACACCATTGTGGCTGCTGTGATGCCCTCAAGCGCCCATCCAACTCCGGATACGCCACCGCCAGGATCCGGTACATCAGGGGGGTCATGGTGCGATGGCCACCCCTTCCACATTGGGAGGCAATCCCCAGCTGGGCCTCCGCCGTCTTCTTGCTCCAGCGGCGCAGGTCCTCCCATCTTTTACGGCAGTGGGTGCTCCGTCTATGGTAGATCCCCAGGGTCCGGACGTCCTTGGCGATGGCACACCAAATACCCTTCTTCTGGTGGGCGCTGACCTAGAGGAAAAGTGAAGTAAAAAAAAGCCCGTACATTTCATCTCAATATTGCCATACACCTCCCACACTGGCCCTGCCATACATACACACACAATCCTGACATGCTGGCCTGTCCATCTTCCCACCCTCTTCCATCCACGACACTCCATACACTCCTGTGCCATCCACCATGCTCACAGTGTACTCACTTGTTTGTCTGGAGGACCGTATAGTTGCGTTTACTGGGGGAGGACCCCATCCACCAGTTTCTCCAACTCCTCCGAAGTGAAGGCAGGGGCCCTTTCCCCAGACACTGTAGCCATCGTAGCTTCTAGACACAGGTCACAGCAGCACTTGCAGTGTAGGTCCTCTCCTGTGGAAGGTCAGGTATTAAGTGAGGGAACAGTAAGACAATGGCGGTCACGTCTGCGGCAGTGCGGACCGTCACCACCGGTGTACATCGTCATTGGCTCCTGGGACCCATAGGGCCCAATGTTAACCAATGCTGAATTGCGCCGCGGTCTTCGACCGCTCACCTCGATGGTGTACAACGCCAATGCAGTCACCTCATTTCCCCTTGTCCCACCTTACAGGCCAGACAGACACCATTTCAGGGGACCACATGGGATGGATAAAAACGGCATCACACCTATGTAGGCCGGGAATACAGACAGATACCAGAACAATGCGATTTACCAACGTTTCAGCAAATAACATATTGTGATACGTCAGTGTTGGGTGACCCTCTGCTCGCTGTTCTCCTCCATAGGGCACGTCTGCTGGGGCAGGTGATGGCGGCATCCTCTGGTGTACAGACCCCTTGTGGACCTGTCGACAATGGAAGAGAGACACATCATAATCACATACAGACTTGATCGTGCAACAATCATGGAACTGTGTGCCCAGTTGGAGCCAGACCTGATTTCAGCTATCTGCCATCTCACAGGAATCCCCCCTCTAGTGCAGGTTCTGTCTGTACTCCATTTCCTGGCCAGTGGGTCTTTTCAAACAACAGTGGCCATGGCATCAGGGATGTCCCAGCCAATGTTCTCTAACGTGTTGTCCAGAGTGTTATCTGCCCTGCTGAAACACATGCGCAGCTACAACGTTTTCCCTCAAGTGGAGGATTTGCCCACAGTGAAAAGTGACTTCTATGCCCTGGGACATATCCCCAACATCATTGGTGCCATTGATGGTACACATGTGGCATTTGTCCCCCCCGCAGGAGTGAACAGGTGTACAGAAACCGGAAAAGCTACCATTCGATGAATGTGCAGATGGTGTGTTTGGCAGACCAGTACATTTCCCATGTGAATGCCAAGTATCCAGGCTCAGTGCATGACGCTTACATTTTGAGGAATAGCAGCATCCCTTATGTGATGGGGCAAATCCTGAGGCACCGTGTGTGGCTAATAGGTGAGGCCAAGGTCCCAACAGAGTTGACATAGGTGTCTGGGTATGGAGTTGTCCCTAAGGGTTAGTGTGTGTCTAACAGTTGTCCCTCGACATTTGCAAGTGACTCTGGTTACCCCAACCTGTCATGGCTACTGACCCCAGTGAGGAATCCCAGGACAAGGGCAGAGGAACGCTACAATGAGGCACATGGGTGTACTAGGAGGATTATAGAACGCACCTTCGGCCTCCTGAAGTCCCGATTCCGGTGCCTCCATCTGACAGGTGGCTCCCTATACTACTCACCGAAGAAGGTGTGCCAGATAATCGTGGCCTGCTGTATGCTGCACAACCTGGCTTTGTGACGCCAGGTGCCTTTTCTGCAGGAGGATGGGCCAGATGGTGGTCTTGTGGCAGCTGTGGAGCCTGTGGACAGTGAAGAAGAGGAGGCAGAAGAAGAAGATGTTGACAACCGAAACAACATCATCATGCAATACTTCCAGTGAGACACAGGTAAGAAGATGTAACTGCTTCCCACATCTCATACTATTGTTGGAGCTAGCATGAGTCTGTCATTTTCACTCAGTGTATGGACCCTGACTTGTTACTTTGCCTTTCCATTTCACAGATCTGGGTCCTACTTTGTGCCCTCTGCTATGTTTACTGCTGGCCTACAGCTGTGTTATATTGGTATGTGAACAAGTACATTGCCATTGCTATATTCCAGAGGTTTTGCAATTACACATTTGTGAAAGTACAGACTCCAGAGTGTTTTGTGATTAAAGTGTGTTTATTTCTGTGCAAATAAGTGGAGGGGTGTGTGAAATGGGCTGGGGCGATGGTGGAGGAATGTCCATGGCAGAGTCCAGTCTATTTGTTTCACAGGTGCATTGTCCAATGGGGCATAGGAAGTGGAGCAATGGCAGTTTAAGGTGGACAGGGTGACAAAGTGGGACAGAAGGGTGACATTCAGGTGGGTCTTATTTCCTGGCGGGGTCTTGGCAATGTTCTCTGTCTTATTCCTGGATCTCCATCTGCTGGGGGTGGGGTGCTGGTGGCCTGTTGTTCCTGTGGCGGTGCCTCCTGTCTACTAGCGCCAGCATAGGTGGAGGGCTGTTGATCATCCAGGCTAATGTCAGGGGCCCGTTGGTGTGCCACTGTGTCCCTCCTGGTGTTGAGAAGGTCTGCCAGCACCCCTGCAATGGTGACCAGGGCAGTGTTGATGGACTTCAAGTCCTCCCTGATCCCCAGGTAGTGTTCTCCCTGCAGCCGCTGGGTCTCCTGAAACTTGGCCAGTACCGTGCCCATGGTCTCCTGGGAATAGTGGTAAGCTCCCATGATGATGGAAAGTGCCTCGTGGAGAGTGGGTTCCCTGGGCCTGTCCTCCCCCTGTTGCACAACAGTCCTCCCAGCTTCCCTGTTATCCTGTGCCTCTGTCCTCTGAACCGTGTGCCCACTGCCACTGCCCCTAGGTCCCTGATCGGCCTGTGTTAGTGGGGTTGCCTGGGTTCCCTGTAGTGGTGAACACACTGCTGATTGACGTGTCCTGGGGACAGAGGGATGGGCCCACTGGGTGGGTGCTCTGGTGGTGTTTACTGAGGGGGGAGGTTCTGTAGTGGTTTGTGACTGTGTCAGGGTAACCGACTGTCCCGACGTCCCTGATGGGCCGGGCTGGTCATTTTGATCCAGGCATGCAGAGCTGCTGTTGTCACTGTGGGTCTCTTCTGTGGGGGGACTGGATATGTCTGGCACATCCTGTCCGGTGACGTTGGGTAGGGGTCTTGTTGGGGTGTAAATGCATAGTTATTGTAGCTGTGTGTGCCATCTTGTGCAATGGGTGAGTGACCCTCTACTCCTGTGCTTGCATTATTGCCATGGCCCTTGTGTGATTGGTGATTTGGGGGCATGAATGAGTCTGTCTACTGGACATGCTTTGGTGATGGGTGTCGATGAATTGGTGTTACATGCAGGGCTTGATTTTGGGATGTGTGGGTTGTGATAGTGGGGTATCTGTGGGTTGTTAGGGTGATGGGTGTCACTCATACAACATCCACGCACAAAACACCACACACCCCTAAACATCACCTCACACATCACAACATACACCACCTCACACATCACCCACTTCACCCCATGGCACCGCAAAGACGCCCCAGGTTTTCTGAGGAGGAGCTCAGGGTCATGGTGGAAGAAATCATCCGGGTAGAGCCACAGCTATTCGGATCACAGGTGCAGCACACCACCATAGCTAGGAAGATGGAGCTATGGTGCAGAATCGTGGACAGGGTCAACGCAGTGGGACAACACCCAAGAACTAGGGATAACATCAGGAAGAGGTGGAATGACCTACGGGGGAAGGTACGTTCTGTGGTCTCAAGACACCACATCGCAGTTCAGAGGACTGGCGGCGGACCCCCCCTCCTCCCCCACAACTAACAACATGGCAGGAGCAGGTCTTGGCTATACTGCATCCTGAGGGCCTCGCAGGAGTAGCTGAAGGAATGGACTCTGGTAAGTCAAATGTTTCACTACTTCATCCCCCACCCTACCTGCATGCTATCACATACCCCCAACCTCGCCCTCACCCCCATCACTCCAACTCCTCACATATGTCCCACTATCACAACCCACTCATCCCAACACCAAGCCCTGCATGCAACACCAAAGCATGGACACCCATCACCAATGCATGGCCACTGCACATACCCACACACACCCCTAAACAATTATCACACAAGGTCCTATACAAGAATGCAAGCACTGGGGTACAGGGTCACCCACCCATTGCACACCATGGCACACACAGATGCAATAATTATGCCTTTACACCCCTGCAGGACCCCTACCCAACGTCACCGTACAGGAGGTTCCAGACATGTCCACTCCTCCCACGGAAGAGGCCCACAGTGATGACAGCAGCTCTGTCCAAGTGGATCTAGATGACCAGCCCGGCCCATCTGGGACCTCGGGACAGTCGGTTCCCCTCACACTGGCACAAGCCACAACAGAGCCTCCCCCCTCTGGAAACACCAGCACAGCACCCACCCAGCGGGCCCATACCTCTGTCCCCAGGACACGTCAAGCAGCAGTGTGTCCACCACTACAGGGAACCCAGGCTAACCCACCACGCCAACAACAGCAGGGATCTGGGGGCAGTGGCAGTGGGCACACGGTTCAGGGGACAGAGGCCCAGGAACACAGGGGAACTGGTGCTGTGCGACAGGGGGAGGACAGGCCCAGGGAACCCACTCTCCACGAGGCCTTCTCCAACATCATGGGAGCCTACCACCATTCCCAGGAGATGATGGCAACGCTACTGGCCAAGTTTCAGGAGACCCAGTGGCTGCAGGAGGAGCAGTATATGGGGTTCAGGGAGAAACTCAAAACCATCAATACCACCCTGGGCACCATTGTAGGGGTGCTGGAGGAATTCGTGAACACCAGGAGGGACACTGTGGTACAGCAAGGGGCCCCTGACTGTAGCCTCGACGATGAACTGCCCACCACCTCCGCCGGCGGTAGTGGACAGGAGGCACCACCACAGGACCATGACACCAGCACCCCACCCCCTGCAGATGGAGAACCACCCCGCAAGTGGTCCCTGAGATCCAGGACAAAGACAGAGAACAATGCCAAGAAATGAGACCACCCTGATTGTCATCCTTTTGTCCCACTTTGTCACCCTGTCCTCCCATCAACTGCCCCAGCTCCACTTCCTATGCCCCTTTGGACAATGTACCTGTGAGACTAATAGACTGGACTCTGCCATGGACATTCCTCCACCATCACCCCTGACCATTTTACAACCCCCTCCACTATTTTGCACTTAAATAAACACCCTTAAATCACACAACTATCTGGAGTCAGTCTGTGCTTTCGAAAATGTGTATTTGCAATAACTGAGGAAAAATGCAATATCCATTGTATTGTCAACATACCTATGTCACACAGCTCTAGTCCATGAGGAAACAAAGCAGATGTCACACAGTGGGACCCACATCTGTGAAATCGAAAGGGAAAGTGACAATTCAGGGTACATACACTGGGTGAAAGTGACAGACAGATGAGAGGTAGAACAAGTGTATCAGATGTAGCAGGCAGTGATGTCTTCTTACCTCTGTCTCACTGGAAGTATTGATGAATTACCGTGTTTCTGTTGTCGATATCCTCTTCTGCTTCCTCGTCTTCACTGTCTACAGGCTCCACAACTGCCACAACACCTCATCTGGACCATCCTCCTGCAGAAAAGGCACCTTGCGTTGCAAAGCCAAGTTGTGAAGCATATAGCAGGCCACGATGATCTGGCACACCTTCTTTGGTGAGTAGAATAGGGAACCACCTGACATATGGAGGCACCTGAACCTGGCCTTCAGGAGGCCGAAGGTCCTCTCTATAACCCTCCTAGTTCGCCCATGGGCCTCATTGTAGCGTTCCTCTACCCTTGTCCTGGGATTTCTCAGTGGGGTCAGTAGCCATGACAGGTTGGGGTACCCAGAGTCACCTGCAAATGTCGAGGGACAACTGTTAGACACACACTAACCCTTAGGGACAACCCCAGACCCAGACACCTAGTCACGCTGTATAGAGTCCATGTCCTCACCTAATAGCCACACACGGTGCCTCTGGAGTTGCCCCATCACATAAGAGATTCTGCTATTCCTCAGAATGTAAGCGTCATGCACTGAGCCAGGAAATTTGGCATTCACATGGGAGATGTACTGGCCAACCAAACACATCATCTGCACATTCATAGAATGGTAAATCTTCTGGTTTCTATACACCTGTTCAACCCTGCGGGGGGGACCAAGGTCACATGTGTCCCATCAATGGCACCAATGATGTTGGTGATATGTCCCAGGGCATAGAAGTCACCTTTCACTGTAGGCAAATCCTGCACCTGAGGGAAAACGATGTAGCTGCGCATGTGTTTCAGCAGGGCAGACAACACTCTGGACAACACGTTGGAGAACATAGGTGGTGACATCCCTGATTCTATGGCCACTGTCGTCTGAAAAGACCCACTTGCCAGGAAATGGAGTACTGACAGCACCTGCACTAGAGGGGGGATACCTGTGGGATGGCGGATAGCTGACATCAGGTCCGGCTCCAACTGGGCACACAGTTCCTGGATTGTGGCACGGTCCAGTCTGTAGGTGACAATTACATGTCGCTCTTCCATTGTCGACAGGTCCACCTGCGGTCTGTACACCGGAGGATGCCGCCATCTCCTCACCTGCCCCAGCGGACGTGCTCTATGGAGGAAAACAGAGAGCAGAGGGTCAGCCAACACTGAGGTACGAAAACGCAACTTTATTGCACACATTTTTCAATCCGCTATGTCCCTGTCTCAATGTGTATGCAAGGCCTAGATATGTGTGATGCACCTAAAAATAATGCCATGTGGCCCCCTGAAATGGCGGCTGCCTGACCTGTAATGTGGGACAAGGGGATATGAGGTAACTGCGCTGGCGTTGTACACCGTCATAGTAGGCGGTCGAAGACCGCAGCGCAATCCTGCATTGGTTAACATTGGACCCTATGGGTCCCAGGAGCCAATGACAATTTACGCCGGTGGTGACGGTACACACCGCCTCGGACGTGACCGCCATTATCTACCTGTTCACTCACTTGATACCTGATCTTTGACAGGAGAGGACCTACACTGCAAGTGCTGCTGTGACCTCAGTCTGGAAGAGACAATGGCTCATGTGTCTGGGGAAAGGGCCCCTGCCTTCTTCACGGAGGAGTTGGAGAAACTAGTGGATGGGGTCCTTCCCCAGTACACGCTACTCTACGGTCCTCCAGACAAACAGGTAAGTACACTGTGAGCATGCTGTATGGGCAATGCCTGTGTGGAGTGGTATGGATGGAAGATGGGGGGGAGAATGAGGCGTGCATGAAACGACGGTGAGTACATGTGCGTCATGGCAAGGGTAGGAACACGGGCCAATGACTGTGACGGTCCGGACGGTTATATCTTCTCCTTTTCCCCTGTACTATTCCTGTAGGTCAGCACCCACCACAAGAAGGATATTTGGCGTGCCATCGCCAAGGAAGTCCGGACCCTGGGGGTCCACCACAGACGGAGCACCCACTGCTGGAAAAGATGGGAGGACATTCGCCGCTGGAGCAAGAAGACGGTGGAGGCCCAGCTGGGGATGGCCTACCAACGTGGGACGGGTGCCCATCGCACCATGACCCTCCTGATGTTCCGGAACCTGGCGGTGGCGTATCCGGAGTTGGATGGGCACTTGAGAGCATCACAGCATCCACAAGGGGGTGAGTACACTCTCATTCAGCTGAATCAGCACACATTACAAAGTGTCTGGGTGGGAGAGGAGGGCTGTGGGTTCCCCTAGGCCAGGGCGAGTTTAATAGGCAAGGTCCCTTCGTAAGGCAGGCCACGTGGCACCCCACCCCACCAGTGTTCAGAGCCAACTACACCTAGTCAGACTCATGTGACTTCCATGTGTGCAGCAATCGGGCATAGGCCTTGTACCCCATGTCCCTGTGATTAATTAGGGAACTCTAAGGGGCATATTTATACTCTGTTTGCGCCGGAATTGCGTCGTTTTTTTTGACGCAATTTTGACGCAAAACTAACTCCATATTTATACTTCGGCGTTAGGCGCGTCTAGCGCCAAAGTCCATGGAGTTTGCATCATTTTTTAGCGTGGACACCTACTTTGCGTTAATGATATGCAAGGTAGGCGTTCCCGTCTAAAAAATTGACTCCTAGGCATGTGTGCCGTATTTACACTCCCGGGCAAAATTCACGCCCGGGAGTGGGTGGGTCAAAAAAAATGACGCACGGCCGCTTTTGCGCCGTTTTTTAGCGCCTGGAAAAGGCAGGCGTTAAGGGACCTGTGGGCTCTGAAGGAGCCCAGAGGTGCCCTCCCATGCCCCCAGGGACACCCCCTGTCACCCCTGCCCACCCCAGGAGGGCACCCAAGGCTGGAGGGACCCATCCCAGGGACATTAAGGTAAGTTCAGGTAGGTTTTTTTTTTTCTTTTTTTTGTGGCATAGGGGGGCCTGATTTGTGCCCCCCTACATGCCACTATGCCCAATGACCATGCCCAGGGGACAGAAGTCCCCTGGGCATGGCCATTGGGCAAGGGGGCATGACTCCTGTCTTTGCTACGACAGGAGTCATTTCTATGGGGTTTGGGAGTCGAAAAAAAGGGCGCAAATCGGGTTGAGGTGAAAAATTTGCCTCAGCCTGACTTGCCCCATTTTTGGGCGCCCAAGCTCCATATCCCCCTACGCCGGCGCTGCCTGGTGTACGTCGTTTTTTTCCACGCACACCAGGCAGCGCCGGCGGCTAACACCGGCTAACGTCATTGATTAAATACGGCGCCCGCATGTCTACCATTCTGAATGCCATCCACGGTGTAGAGAGGCAGTTGCAACAGACAAATGCATACCTGGAGGGCATTCATTCTGGTCAGGCAGCCCAACAGCGAGCTTTCAGACTCTGGCCTCAGCACTGATGGCAGCCATTGTCCCTGTGTCCAGCCTCCCCCCTCCAACTTCCTCCATCCAGACCCAAACCCCTGTACCTCAGCCTATCCCAAGCACACCATCAGACCAGCATGAACACACCTCAACACACAAGGGAAGCTCTAGCAAACATAAGCACCACACATCCCACAGGCACTCACACAAGCATCATACCCATGCAGACATACCAACAGCACCTGCCTCCACTGTGTCCCCCTCCTCCTCGTCTCCCTCCTCCCTCCCTGTCAAGTCTCCACTCACACCTGCATGCACTACATCTTCATCCACTATGTCCATCACCAGCACACCCATCACCACACACCGCTCACGTGGACTCACCACCCCACTACCATTCACACATCCCCTGTGTCCTCTCCCAGTGTGTCTGTGAGCCCACCTCCCAAGGTACACAAACGCAGTCACGCACCCACCCAACAGCCATCCACCTCACGACAGCCTCCAGCCCATGCTCATTCACCCAAAGTCAGCAAAAGTACACCTCCTACAACCACTACCTCTTCCTCCACTCCCAAGCCCCCTCCATCTACCCATCCCAGTGTGTCTAAAAAACTTTTCCTGTCCAACCTTGACCTCTTCCCCTCACCTCCCCCACCCCTTCTTTCCCCTAGGGCATGCCTTTCCAGGTCCCAACCCAGCACTTCAGCCACCACATCAGTGGGAACAGTGGTGCCAGCAGTAACCAGCTTCTGGAGTGCGTCAAGCAGCAGGGCAGCCAGTGTGCCAAGGAGCCAGACAGTCCCCCACCTCAGTAGCATAAGAAGCTGGCCACTGCCCGGAGGGAGAAAGGCAAAACACCTGCCACCAAGGGCTCTCCCAGGACTACAGTTGGGAGTGGGAAGACATCTGCACCACCATCCAAGGTGGGGAAGGGGCACAGAAAAAAAGGGAAGTCGCCGCAAACCTGCATGGCGGACAAGACCGCCACCAGCACCGCTGCCAAGGACACCCCTGCCAGCAGCACCGCTGCCCAAGACACCACCGCCAGCAGCACCGCTGCCAAGGACACTGCCGCCAGCAGCACCGCTGACAAGGACACCGCCGACAGCAGCACGCTCACTGAGCCACCCACCAGCACCGCAGGCCAATGAGCGCTGCAAGCACCGCCGCTACTGAGGCCGCCACGAGCAGGATGAAGCACTCTGGGCACAAAGCCCCCTCCAGAACCAGTGGAGAAAGACATCCACTACCTCAGTCCTTGGCAGGATGAAGCACTCTGGGCACAAAGCCCCCTCCAGAACCAGTGGAGAAAGGCATCCACTACCTCTGTCCTTGGCAGGATGAAGCACTCTGGGCACAAAGCCCCCTCCAGAACCAGTGGAGACTGTTATCCACTTGTGAGACTGTGGCTTTGCACTCCCCAGGATAAAGCAGTGGGCAAACCACCCACTGGAGAGACTTGAGAGACTGTGGGTTTGCACTCCCCAGGATAAAGCAGTGGGCAAACCACCCACTGGAGAGACTTGAGAGACTGTGGGTTTGCACTCCCCAGGATAAAGCAGTGGGCAAACCACCCACTGGAGAGATTTGAGAGACTGTGGCTTTGCACTCCCCAGGATGCAGCAGTGGGCATGGAGCCCCCTTGTGGATCTGGTGTCGTGCACTCATCCGGCTGAGGTGCCCCCCTTCCCTTCCCCCTGAGGTGCCTGTTGTATTTCTATCTGATGCCCCTGCAGTGTTCTCTCCGTTTTGATCGGGTATCTTGTGTGGGCTTTGCCCATGCATTTTAAGCCCAGTGGTCCACGGACTATAAATGGTGCAGTACCTGAACTTGAATTCTTGGTGTATATATTTGTTAATAGTGTATATATATTTT
Source organism: Pleurodeles waltl (assembly GCF_031143425.1). NCBI lineage: Eukaryota > Metazoa > Chordata > Amphibia > Caudata > Salamandridae > Pleurodeles > Pleurodeles waltl. The sequence goes on from NC_090438.1 coordinate 665,527,415, forward strand.
TGAGTACTGGATTTTAATTGATTACAATAGTTACAATCATTTCCTTTTGTCTTTGCATTCTTCCGGGGGTGGTTGGGGGGTGTAACTGTAATGTATCAACATGTATTAGTGTGTGTGTTGTAGTGGGTGAGAGTGGGGGTTGGGGCGTTGCGTGTTGCGTGTGTGTCACTCTCTTTTTCCTCCCCTCTCCCCTGTGTTGTAGGTGGAGTACTCACCGTGGTCTTCGCCGTCGGCAGTCGTGCTCCTGGTGGAGGAGCAGGAAGACAAAGGCAGGTAGAATATGGAGTTCTGGTTCCATGGTGTCCTGGTTCCTAATGGGGAGTGTAGAGGTGAATGTTTTCCCTTCCAAGTCCTGTTTCCGCCATGTTTTTGTTCGCGATGAATCCACCCTGGAAAAGGTGGCGGATTAACCTGTTGTTATACTGTGGGTGGTACATTGTGTTCTGCCTGCCTGTTGGCGGATACCGCCACGGTGTTTGTTTGTACCGCCGTGGTGGTCGGAGTGTTAAAGTGGCTGTCTATGTTGGCAGTTTCCGCCATGGTCGTGATTCAATTTTTTTTCCGACGGCCTGTTGGCGGTTTTACCGCCGCTTTAACACCGACCGCCAGGGTTGTAATGAGGGCCATAGTGTTTCTAATTGCTTTACTGAGATTTAGGCCCTCATTATGAGCTTGGCAACAAATGCCGCCTACCGCCACAGTGACGGCCGCCAACATACCGTCACCGTGGCTACCGACCGTCCATGCCCTTATGACCGTAGCCGGAATTCTGCCAGAAGGCTGGCGGAATTCCGGCGACGGTCATGGCGGCGGACTGTGGTAAGGTGGTGCTGCTGCCAGCAGCAGCGCCACACCAGCAAAACACCAAATACCGTATCGTGTTCCATGATACGGCCTGGCAGTGTTTTGCTGGCGGACACTGCTGCTTGCAGCAGCGCTGCATCCCGTCTCCTGCCGGAGAACCCCTGCAAGCAGGTAAGTCAGGTTCTCCGACAAGAGAGGGGGTGGGGGCTGTTGTGTGCGTGTGTGGGGGTGTGTGTCTGTGTTTGAATGCGTTCATGCATGTGTAATGCATATGTGCGTGAGTGTGTGTGTGTGTGTACGTGCATGTTGTGTCGTGTGCTTGCGTGTGTGCCTGGATGCATGTTTGTGAGTTTTGCAGTGAGTGTGTATGTATGTATGCATGCGTGGGTGAATGTGTGTATGAGTGTGTGTGTATAGGTGTGTATGTATGTGCTTGTATGTGGGTATATGTGGGGAGAGGGGGTCAGGAGGGGCAGGAGGACGGTGGGGGAGGACTCTGGGAAGGGTGGCGGGGGAGACCCCTATCAGTGCCAGGGGAGGAATTCCCTATCACTGATAGTGCCTACCGCCATGGTTTTCGTGGTGGTACAGAAACCACTGAAACCATGGCAGTGGGCAGGGTCAAAATGCCATAGGCGTCTAAGGGATGGCCGCCATGGCAGTCTGTGTGTTGACTTGGCGGTTTGGCTTTGGCCAAACCGCCAATGTCATAATAGTGGAAGTAGGTACTGCCAGTCTGTTGACGGTAATACCTCCACTATAGCACCGACCGCCAGGGTCGTAATGACCCCCTAAATCTTTACAAATGTGTATCTGTGTTTGTGTACAAATACCAAGGGGGGTGAACAGGGGGAATCTTAGCTGTGTGGCTTCCTTACCCTGACAAGAGTGAGAGTCCCCACTTTGACAGAGTGCAAACCCCTGCCAACCAGAGACCTCATTCCTAACAATGGTTCGTAGCTGTAATGTTTCAGTTGAAGCCTCCAATCATCCATACTGGATTCCATTTGCTGTATTTGCACTTCCCTCAAAAATTAAGATAAGGACAACAACTTCATTTTTACCTTTCAGTTTCAAATTTCTTTACATTTACAGAGCATTTTAAAACTTGCAGTATTCATGTTTGCTTTTTCTGCATGTGCACTTTATTAATCTGCTAATATCACCTAATATTTTTGCATTGTGAACCCCTATGGTCAAAGGACCACAGGTTAAGAACCACTGCTCTGTGTAGAAGGGGCCTAATACCCACCCCTCTTCTCAAAACATAACTTCTACCATTTCTTGACAAGGAGCATCCTCTGTCCGCTTCTCAAAGAAACACTCGCTTCCTTCTACTTTACGAGCAAAGACTATTGCTTGGAAGCTCATTGCTGCCAGGGTTCATAAGACAGTCACACCACACTGGTGGACTTGGATAATGAAAACTTTGGCCCTCATTACAACCCTGGCGGTCGGTGATAAAGCGGCGGTAATACCGCCAACAGGCCGGTGGTAAAAAAATTAATTATGACCACAGAAGAAACCGCTCAGACAGACAGCCACTATAACACACCGACCGCCACGCCGGTAGCAACAAGCACCACAGCGGTAACAGCCAACAGCCAGGCAGAAGACAAAGTTCCGCCCACTGTATTAAGACAGGCCTATCCACCACATTTTCTGGGGCGGTACCAACGACAACAAAAGCACGGCAGAAACAGAACACAGAAGTCAAAGGACTCAACTCTGGAGACTCAGGGAACAACCACAACGCCATGGGGCCCGAGTTGCACATCTTCCCCATGCTTTTATACCTCTTCCTGCATTACGAACATCAATGCCAGATGAAGACGACCACGGTGAGTACTGCCGTCTAGCACACAAGGGAGGGGGGAGGAAAAAGAGAGTGACACACACACACAACACCCCCACCCCAACACCATACACACAACCAGATGCAATAACATTACATACCCACCCCGTACCAGTCAGGAATAAAGCAAGGACAAAAGGAATTAATGAAAGTGAGTGTAATAAGATAAAATTGTATAAATATGTGCTTCAAAATCAAAAAGTATATACAAATGGAGAGGCACTGCCCAGTCCTCAATGTCCGTGGGCCACAGGGACACTACACATAGACCAAGGCCCCACCTCACTTCTGCCACAACACGGAGAGAACACTGCAGGGACATCAGGTCAAAAATACACAGGCACCTCAGGGGGATGGGGAATGGGGTGCATCTCAGCCAGAAGATGGTACAACACCACTGGTCCTGGAGAGGGCTACATGCCCTGTGATATGTCCTGGGGAGTGCAAAGCCACAGTCTCTTAAGTGGGTGGTTTGCCCACTGCTTGGTCCTGGGGAGTGGAAGGCCACAGTCTCTCAAGTGGGTGGTTTGCCCACTGCTTGGTCCTGGGGAGTGCAAGGCCACAGTCTTTCAAGTGGGTGATTTGCCCACTGCTTGGTCCCGGGGAGTGAAAGGCCACAGTCTTTCAATTTGATGGCTTCTCCACTGCTTGGTCCTGGGGAGTGCAAGGCCACAGTCTCTCTAGTGGATGGCTTCTCCACTGGCTCAAGAGGGGCCCTTGTGCCCAGTGTGCTTAAACGTGGTGCAAGGATGGAGTGAGTGGATGGCTTCTTCCGCTGGTTCTGGAGGGGGCATGGTGCCCAGTGTGCTTCATCTTGGCAAGGATGGGGTGAGTGGATGGCTTCTTCCACTGGTTCTGGAGGGGGCCTTGTGCCCAGTGTGCTTCATCCTGGCTAGGTTGGGGTGAGTGGATGGTTTCTCCACTGGTTCTGGAGGGGGCCTTGTGCCCAGTGTGCTTCATCCTGGCTAGGTTGGGGTGAGTGGATGGTTTCTCCACTGGTTCTGGAGGGGGCCTTGTGACCAGTGTGCTTCATCCTGGCAAGGATGGGGTGAGTGGATGGCTTCTTCCACTGGTTCTGGGGGGGGCTTTGTGCCCAGTGTGCTTCATCCTTGCAAGGATGGGGTGAGTGGATGGCTTCTTCCACTGGTTCTGGAGGGGGCCTTGTTCCCTGTGATGCAGATCTTGGGGAGTGCAAGGTCACAGTCTCTCACCTGGGTGTCACACCTACAGGAATTGCAGGGTCCAGGATGCACTACAGCTCATGGAGGCACGACTACACACTGCCTGCCGGCGGTGACGGCTGCTCAGTGGTGGCAGTGGCAGGGTTGGTGTCGGGGCTGGCAGTGGTGGGGGGAGACTCCAGCTCTTCCCCTGCAGCCTCGGATGGCTGCCCACTGGGGCTGGGGCTGCTGGCAGTGCTGGTGGCGGTGCTGGTGGCAGTGCAGGCAGTGGTGGGGGAGGCTCCAGCCCTTCCCCTGCAGCCTCAGACTGCTGCCCACTGGGGCTGCTGCAGCTGGCAGAGGTGCTGGTGGCGGTGCTGGTGGCGGTGCAGGCAGTGATGGGGGAAGGCTTCAGCCCTTCCTCTGCAGCCTCGGATGGCTGAACCACCATGGTCAATGGTGGAGGCTCAGAATCAGTCCCAGCACCAGGCCTCCTGTCCTTCCTGCCTGCTGGTGAAAGCCACTTGCTCTTTCCTTTGGCAGCTGGTGGTGCCTCCTTGCCCTTCCCTTTGGCAGCTGGTGGTGCCGCCTTGTCTTTCCCTTTGGCAGCTGGTGGTGCCGCCTTGCCTTTCCCTTTGGCAGCTGGTGGTGCCTCCTTGCCCTTCCCTTCAACAGCTGGTGCAGGCACACTTTCAGTGCTGATGCCTGGTTCCCTTGAGCCTCTCCCACCTGCAGTAGCTGTCGACACTACTGTGGCCGTGGACTGGGTGGCTGAGGTGCTAGCCTGGGTTCTGACCACCCTGGCCCGATGTGAAGGACGGGGGGAGAGGTTGGGAAGAGGTCAACGGGGAGAGGAAAAGCTTCTTAGGGCATAGGGGTGGGAAGAGGGTGAATGGGAGGGGAGGAAGAGGAAGTGGTTGTAGGAGGTGTCTGCTGATTTTGGGTGCAGGTGCATGGGCTGGATGCTGTTATGAGGTGGATGGCTGTTTGGGTGTCTGAGTGCTTGCGTTTGTGTACTTTGGGAGGAGGGGGCACAGAAACAGTAGGAGAGGACACAGGGGACATGTGCATGGATGTGGGGGTGGTGACTGCCAGTGAGGGGTGTGTACTGATAGGTGTGCTGGTGGTAATGGATGAGGATGTAGTGCATGCAGGTGTGAACGGAGATGCTACTGGCAGGGAGGTGGAGGGCAAGGAGGAGGGGGACACAGTGGAGGCAGTGGATGTTGGTATGTTTGCATCTGGATGGTGTTTGTGCGAGTGCCTGTGGGATGATGGGTGGTGCTTGTGTTTGCCTGAGCCACTCCTGTGTGTTGTCTTGTGTGCATGGTGGTCTGCTTGTGTGCTTGGGATAGGATGGGGTTAAGGGGAATGGAACTGGGTAGAGGAAGTTGGAGGGGGAGGCTAGAGACAGCTGCCATCAGGGAGGAGGCCAGAGCCTGGATTGATCTCTGTTGAGCCGCCATGCCAAAGTGACTGCCCTCCATTAATGCATTTGTTTGTTGCAAATGGGCTGCCAGCCCCTGAATGGCGTTCAGTATGGTTGACTGCCCAACAGAGATGGATCGCAGGAGGTAAATAGCCTCCTCACTCAGGGCAGCAGGGCTAACTGGGGCAAGGCCTGAGGTGCCTGGGGCGAAGGAGATGCCCACCCTCCTGGGTAAGCGGGCACGGGAAACACGCTGAGGGGCTGCTGGGAGGGTGGTGCTGGTACGGGGGGTGGCAGCTGTACCTATAGTTGGTGTGGGCACAGAGGTCTCCGCTACCACCAGGGAGCTTCCACTGGAGGAGGTATCACTGTCAGAACTGTCCCCTCCTGTCTCCGCCGTGGTGCTCCCCTCACCCTCTGTCCCACTGGTGCCCTCACCGTCGGTGGATTCGGCCTCCTGGGCCCTGTGGGATGCATCTCCCTCCGTTGCTGGTGCCTCTGCTACTCCGCCAGATAATGGTAATGCACATATGGACAGGGTGACAAAACAAAAAGGGGGGAAGGGACAAAGGACATACTTGGTCAATGGCGGCAACAACACCACCGTTGGCGTAAACCACACACACACACAGGGACTAGCCCTACGCACTAGGCAATGCACAACCAGTAGCCATGCTAGTCACCAGGCCATGGACAGGAATACCTAACGCCAATAGCAGCTGACCTGACACCCACAGACCCCTGCCCAGTAGTGGATGCCTACTAACTTGGTAGGAGGTGGTGTTCATCAGCCCCTGCCCAACATGGGACCTACCCTGCAATGTCTGGCCTGGCCTAGGGGCACCCACAGGCCCACATCCCCCACCCAGAGACTACCCCACCATGCGCAAGTAGTCTATTGGGAAACTGTACTCACCCCCTTGTGGCTGCTGTGATACCCTCAAGCACCCATTCAGCTCCGAATAGGCCACCGCCAGCATGCGGGCCATCAGTGGGCTCAGGGTTCGACGGGCACCCCTTCCTCGTTGGGAGGCCATCTCCAGCTGGGCCTCCGCCATCTTCCTTGCCCAGAATCTCAGGACCTCACACCGTTTCTGACAGTGGGTGCTCCGCCTGCCGTAGACCCCCAGGGTCCACACATCCTTGGCATATACCCTTTTTCTGATGGGCGCTGACCTGCAGAAAAATACACATAGAAAAAGGTATCAGTCAGACCGTCTGGCCTGTTACTCTCATGTCCCACCATAGCCCTCGCATCACCTTACGCACAGACATTGCCCACCAAACATGCATCACACTGCCCAGAACCCTTCCACCAATCCCCCCTACACGAGGCTCTCACACACAGCACTCCATGCATTCATTCCCCATGCATCATGCTCACAGTGTACTCACCTGTTGGTCTGGAGGCCCATACAGCATTTGGTACTGGGGTAGGACTCCATCCACCAGTCTCTCCAACTCCGCAGCAGTAAAGGCAGGGGCCTTTTCCCCAGTGGCACGAGCCATGGTAGGTTCCAGACACAGGTCACAGCAGCACTTGCAGTGAAGGCCCCCTCCTGTTGAAGGTCAGGTAGCAAGTGAGTGAACAGATAGAAAATGGCGGTCACGTCTGCAGCGGTGTGTACCGTCACCGCCTGCGTACATCACCATTGACCACTGTAAGCCATAGGGCCCAATGACAACCAATGAGGAGTTGCACGGCGGTACTCGCCCACCTCCCGGAACGGCGCCCAACATCAGCGGCATTACCTCATTTGCACATGTCCATCCACACAGAACATGGCACCTAACTGCATCACAGTACACATAGGCACCATTTGGGCCTATTCAAAAATATACTGTTACAGTCACAACTGTCCCATACCACCACAGAGCCTCCCCCCTCAGGAAACCCCAGCACAGCACCCACCCAGCGGGCCCATCCCACTGTCCCCAGGACACGTCAATCATGAGTGTGTCCACCACCACAGGGACCCCAGGCAACCCTACAAACACAGGACAATCAGGGACCTGGGGTTAGCAGCGGTGGGCACACGGTTCAGGGGACAGAGGCACAGGACAACAGTGAAGCTGGGAGGACTGCTGTGCGACAGGGAGAGGACAGGCCAAGGGAACCGACCCTCCATGAGGCACTTGCAGGGATGCTGGCAGCATACCACCATTCCAAGGAGACAATGGGCCAGATACTGGCCAAGTTGCAGGAGACCCAGCGGCTGGAGGAGGGAAAGTACCTGAGGATCAGGGAGAACCTGAAGTACATCCACCATTGCAGGGGTGCAGGCAGATAAGGCCAACACCATGAGGGAGGCAGTGGCATACCACCGGGCCCCTGACACTAGTCACACCTATGAACAGCCCTCCATCTCCGCAGCCGCTAGTGGACAGGAGGCCCCACCACAGGAACAACAGGCCACCAGCACCCCACCCCCTGCAGAAGGAGAACCACCATGCAAACAGTCCCTGCAATCCAGGCAGAAGCCAGAGAACATTGCAAGACCCCCGCCAGGAAATAAGACTCTCCTGATTGTCACCCTTCTGTCCCACACTGTCACCCTGTCCACCTTGAACTGCCATTGCTCCACTTCCTATGCCCCCTTGGACAATGCACCTGTGATACAAATAGATTTGAACTCCATCCTGGACTTTCCTTCATCATCACCCCAGCCCATTGCACATCCCCATTTACTTCTCAGCACTTAAATAAACACCCTTGGAATAAACATATATGGAGCATGCCAAATGATTTAAGGATGTAGTTGTATAACAATCTGTAGACATTGCAAATAGACAGTGCAGTAATGTAAACATAGCTATGACCTGTAATGTGCTGCAGTCAATACAGCAGGAGCCACTGGAGGGCACAAATATCTGCAACTAGACATGTGAACGGGTACAATAAGTGGGCTGTGTAGTGGGAACAGCAGCCAGGCAGAAAAGATTCACTTCACAAAACAGCAATGAAAGGTGAGATTACAGTGTCTCACCTGTGTTTCACTGGAAGTACTGTTGTATTATAGTTGATCAGTTGTCCACATCCTCTTCCTCTACCTCCTCTTCATCACTGTCCACTGGCACCACCGTTGCCACACAGCCCTCTCCAGCCTCATCCTCCTGCAGAAAAGGCACCTGGCATCTCAAGGCTAGGTTGTGCAACATGCAGCATGCAACAATGATCTGGCAGACCTTCTTGGGTGAGTAGCACAGGGATCCACCTGTCAGATGGAGGCACCTGAAGCTGACCTTCAGGAGGCCAAATGTTCGCTCAATGATCCTCCTTGTTCAACCATGTGCCTCATTGTAACGTTCCTCTGCCCTTGTCCTAACATTCCTCACTGGGGTCACAAGTCATGAGAGGTTGGGGTAACCAGAGTCACCTACAAATACCGAGGGATACCATTTAGCCAGACACTCACCCTTAGTGCCAACCCCACACCCATATACCAACATCCACTGTGTGCGGACCATAGGCTTACCTATTAGCCACACCCAGTGCCTCTGGAGCTGAGCCATCATATATGGGACACTGCTATTCCTCAGGATATAGGCATCATGCACAGACCCAATATACTTAGCATTGACATGAGAGATGTGCTGGTCTGCCAGGCAAACTAGCTGCACATTCATACAGTGAAAGCTTTTTCGATTTCTGAACACCTGTTCATTTCTCCGGGGGGGACAAAGGCAATATGTGTATCATTAATAGCACCAATGATGTTGGGGATGTGTCCCAGTGCATAGAAGTCAGCCTTTACTGTGGCCAAATCCTCCACCTGGGGGAAAACGATGTAGCTGCGCATGTGTTTCATCAGGACAGACAACACTCTGGTTAGCACGTTTGAGAACATAGACTGTGACATGCCTGCTGCCATGGCCACTGTCACTTGGAAGGAGCCACTTGGCAAGAAATGGAGCACTGATAGCACTTGCACAAGAGGAGGTATCCTAGTGGGGCGACGGATAGCTGAGATCAGGTCTGGCTCCAAAGTGGCATAGAGCTCTTGGATTGTGGCCCTATCAAGTCTGTAGGTGAGGATAATGTGCCTGTCCACCATTGTTGCCAGGTCCACCAGGGGTTTGTACACGGGGATGTCTCCATCTCCTATTCATCTGCAGTGGTTGAACTCTAGGATGAAAAATGGTGAGCAGATGGTCATATTCATACATATCCTCAGAGTAAAATGCTTTGCATGTTGTAACAGAAACAGTATGTGAACGTGTAGTTCTGTTAATGTGCCTACGTCTGCTGTGACGCAGTTAGGTGCCATGGCAGGTTCCAGCCTGAAATGGCAGGCGCCTGACCTGTGTGGAGGGACAAGTGGAAATGAGGTAATTCTGCTGGCGTTGGGCGCGATTGCAGGACGCGGTCGACGACCGCCGTGCAACACCTCATTGGTTATCATTGGCCCCTCTGGGTTCCAGTAGCAAATAGTGATGTATGCCGGCGGTGACGGTACGCACCGCTGCGAACGTGACCGCCATTTTCTATCTGTTCACTCACTTGCTACCTGATCTTCAACAGGAAAGGACCTATACAGCAAGTGCTGCTGTGACCTGTGTCTGGAAGCGACTATGGCTTGAGTGTCTGGGGAAAGGACCCCTGCTTTCACTTCAGAGGAGTTGGAGAGACTGGTGGATGGGGTCCTACCCCAGTACCGTTTACTTTATGGTCCTCCAGACCAACAGGTGAGTACACTGTGAGCAAGATGCATTGGGACATGAATGCATGGAGTGCTGTGTGTGTCAGCCTCGTGTAAGGGGAGGGTGGCTGAGGGGTTCTGGGCAGAGTGCTGCATGTCTGGTGTCAATGTCTGTGCATAGGGGGATGGGAGGGATATGGTGGGCCATAAGTGTACCAGGCCGAATGGTATGACTAATACCTTTTTCAATGTATCTTTTTCTGCAGGTCAGCGCCCATCAGAAATAGGTATTTGGCGTGCCATCGCCAAGGAAGTGTGGACCCTGGGGATCTTTGACAGGCGGAGCACCCACTGTCGCAAACTGTGGGAGGACCTGTGCCCCTGGGCAAGGAAGACTGCGGAGGCCCAGCTAGGAATGGCCTCCCAACGAGGAAGGGGTGCCCGTCGCACCCTGACCTCCCTGATGTTTTGCATCCTGGCGGTGGCCTATCCAGAGTTGGATGGGCGCTTGAAGGCATCACAGCAGACACAAGGGGGGGAGTACAGTTTCAGATTCAGCAAATTACGCATGTTGAGGTGTTATCTGGGTGGGGGATGTGGGTCTGTGGGTGCCCCTAGGCAGGACGATCATGGCAGGGTATGTTCCATGATGGGCAGGTTCTGATGCACTCCAACCCCAAATATACTAGTGGGCATCTCCTACTGGGCAGGGTCCTGTGGGTTTTAGCGTGTGCTGCTATTGGCGTTAGGCATTGTACTCCATGGCCTGGGGACTAGCATTGTAACTGGTAGTGCATGACCTAGTGCATAGGGCTGTTCCCTGTGTGTTGTGTACGCCAACAGTGGTGTTGTTGCTGGCATTGACCAAGTGTATCCCCTGTCTCTCCCCCCCCCATTTTGTTTTCTCACCCTGTCCCTGTGTGCATTAGCATCATCGGGCATCATCGGGCATCATCGGGCAAAGGAGCAGAGGCACAGGCAACGGAGGGAGCTGCATCCCACATGGCCCATGAGACCAAACCCACCAACAGTGAGGGCACCAGTGGGACACTGGGTGAGGGGAGCACAACGGCAGAGACTGGAGGGGACAGTTATGACAGCAACACCTCCTCCAGTGGAAGCTCCCTGGCGGTGGCGGACACCTCTGAGGCCACCCCAACTACAGGTACAACCGCCACTGCCCATACCAGCACCGCCCTCCCAGCAGCCCCTCAGCGTGTTTCCGGTGCCCGCTCACGCAGGAGGGTGGGCATCTCCTTCGCCCCAGGCACCTCAGGCCCTGCCCCAGTCAGCCCTGCTGCCCTCAGTGAGGAGGCTATTGACCTCCTGCGATCCATCTCTGTTGGGCAGTCAACCACACTGAATGCCATCCAGGGTCTGCCAAGGCATTTGCAACAAACAAATGCATTCCTGGAGGGCATTCACTCTGGCGTGGTGGCCCAACAGAGATCATTTCAGGCTCTGGCCAACTCCCTGATGGCAGCCATTGTCCCTATCTCTAGCCTCCCCCTCCAACTTCCTCTACCCAGTCTAATTCCCCTCAACCCCAGACTATCCCAAGCACACCTTCAGACCAGCAACTCCACTCACACCTGTATGCACTACATCCACACCCAGTGCCAACATCACCATCACGCCTATCACTACATGCCCCTTACTGGCAGTCCCCACCCCCACATCCATGCACACGTCCCCTTTGTCCTCTCCACTGTGTCTGTGCCCCCTCCTCCCGAAGTACACAAACGCAAGCACTCAGACACCCAACAGCCATCCACCTTACAACAGCATCCAGCCCATGCACCTGCACCCAAACACAGCAGACAAACACCTCCTACCACCACTCCCTCTTCCTCCACTCCCAAACCTTCACCCTCTTCCATCCCCAGGGTCCCTAAAAAGCTTTTCCTCTCCACCTTTGACCTCTTCCCTGCCCCTTCCCCTCTCCCCGTCCATCACTTCGGGTCAGGGTGGTCAGGACTCAGGCTAGCACCTCAGCCGCCCAGTCCACAGCCAATGTCATTTCTGCAGCCACTGCAGTTGTGAGAGGCTCCGAGGAGACATCCGTCCACACAGCCAGTGTGCCAGCACCAGCTGCCAAGGGCAAAAAGGAAGCACCACCTGCCAAGGGCAAAAAGGGAGCACCAGCTGGCAAAGGCAAGGAGGCACCACCAGCTGGCAGAAGCAAGGAGGCACCACTAGCAGGCAAGGGCAGGAAGGAAACACCAGCTACCAAGGACAGGAAGGGAACACCATCTGCCAAGGACAGAAAGGGAACACCAGCTGCCAAGGACAATGAGAAAGCCACAGACGCCGCTGCCAGGATGGATAATGAGCCTGGTGCTGGAGCAGCATCTGGCCACACAACACCAGTCATGGTACTTCAGCCGTCCGAGGCTTCGGGCGAAGGGCTGGAGCCTCCCCGCACTGCCGCCAGCACAGCCGCCAGCACCGCCAAAAGCACCACCACCAGCACCACTGCCACCACCACTGCCACCACCACTGCCAGCAGCAGCAGCCCCAGTGGGCAGCCATCTGAAGCTGTGGGGGAAGGGCTGGAGCCTACCCCCACCACAGGCAGCACCGCCGCCAGCACGATCACTGCCACCACTGAGCAGCCGTGACCGCAAGCGGGCAGTGTGTAGTCGTGCCTCCATGGGCTGTAGTGCGTCCTGGCCCCTGCAAAAACTGTAGGTGTGACACCCAGGTAAGAGACTGTGACCTTACACCCTCCAAGATCTGTATCACAGGGCACAAAGCCCCCTCCAGAACCAGTGGAAGAAGGCATCCACTCACCCCCTCCTTGCCAGGATGAAGCACACTGGGCACAAAGCCCCCTCCAGAACCAGTGGAAGAAAGCATTCATGCACCCACTCCTTGCCAGGATGAGGCACACTGGGCACAAAGCCCCCTCCAGAACCAGTGGAAGAAGGCATTCACTCACCCTATCCTTCCCAGGATGAAGCACAATGGGCACAAAGCCCCCTCCAGAACCAGTGGAAAAGGCATCCACTTGAGAGACTGTGACTTTGCACTCCCCAGGACCAAGCAGTGGGCAAACCCCCCACTTGAAAGACTGTGGCTTTGCATTCCCCAGGACTAATCATTGGGCAAACCACCCACTAGAGAGAGACTGTTGCTTTGCACTCCCCAGGACCAAGCAGTGGGCAAACCACCCACTTGAGAGACTGTGGCTTTGCACTCCTCAGGACCAAGCAGTGTGCAAACCACCCACTTGAGAGACTGTGGCTGTACACTCCCCAGGACCAAGCAGTGGGCAGACCACCCACTAGAGAGACTGTGGCTTTGCACTCCCCAGGACAGAGTGCTGGGCATGTGGTCCCCTCCAGGATCAGTGATGTTATCCCATCTTCCGGCTGAGGTGCCCCCCCTTCCCCCTGACATGCCTGTGTATTTTCAACCTGATGCCCAAGCAGTGTTCTCTCCGAATTGAGGCAGGAGTCAAGTGGGGCTTTGGCCTATGTGATATGGCCCTGTGGGTCACGGGCAATTTGTACTGGCCAGTGTCCCTCCATTTGTATATTTTGTATATACTGTTTAGTGTTTTGAGGACGTATTTCTCAAAATGTATGTTATTACACTGACTTTACTCACTTCCTTTTGTCCTTGCATTATTCCTGAGGGTTACGGGGTGGATATGTAATGTTGTTGCATCTTTTTTTGTGTATGGTGTTGGGGGTGGGGGTGTTGCGTGTGTGTGTCACTCTCTTTTTCCTCCCCCCCTTCTGTGCTAAGTGCGGTACTCACCGTGGTCGTCTTCACCACCGTTCGTGTTCCTGGTATAGGAGGAGGTATAGCAGCATGGGAAAGACACGTAGTTCGGGCTCCATGGCGTTGTGGTTCTTCCTTGAGTGTCCAAAGGTGAGTTGTTTCCCTTCTGTGTATTGTTTCCGCTGTGCTTTTGATGGTGTTGGTACCGCCCCGGAAAAGCTGACGGATTGGCTTGTTGTAATAGGGTGGGCGCTACATTGTCTTCCAACTGGCTGTTGGTGGTTACCGCCGCAGTGCTTGTTGCTACCACCATGGCGGTCGGTGTGTTAAAGTGTCTGTCTGTGTTGGCGGTTTCCGCCTTTGTCATAATTCCATTTTTTTTTACCGCTGGCTGGTATTACCGCTGCTTAATCACTGACTGCCAGGGTTGTAATGAGGGCATTAATCTTTCAAAATTGAGGGCCAGATGTAGCAAACGGTTTACGACTCACAAACAGCAAAAATCGCCGTTTGCGAGTCGCAAACCTGAGTTTGCTATGCAGAAATGCATTTTGTGAGTCGGGACCGACTCGCAAAATGCATTTCAGAGTCGCAAATAGGAAGGGGTGTTCCCTTCCTATTTGCGAGTCGCAGTGGTATGCAACTCCATTTGCGACAGCGTCGCAGTTACCATCCACTTGAAGTGGATGGTAACCCACTCGCAAACAGGAAGGGGTCCCCATGGGACCCCTTCCCCTTTGTGACTGGACCCCATATTATTTTTTCAGGGCAGGTAGTGGTCCAAGGGACCACTACCTGCCCTGAAAAAATTCTGAAACAAAAGGTTTCGGATTTTTTTTTAAGTGCAGCTCGTTTTCCTTTAAGGAAAACGGGCTACACTTGAAAAAAAAAACTGCTTTATTTACAAGCAGTCACGGACATGGAGGTCTGCTGACTACAGCAGGCCTCCATATCAGTGAGTGCCCATAGTCGCTATGGGGCCGCAATTTGCGACCCACCTCATTAATATTAATGAGGTGGGTCTTTGTGACCCCATAGCGACTCGCAGAAGGTGTCTGAGACACCTTTCTGCATATGGTTTTGCAACTCGGAAATTGCGAGTCACTCGGAGTCGCAATTTCCGAGTCGCAACACCAAGTTTGTGGAGTACTTTCGTGGTGTTTTTACTGTGTTACTGTGTTTGTGTAAAAATACTTTGCACATTCCCTCTGATATAAGTGTGACTGCTTCTGCCAAGCTACCAAGGGGGTGAGCAGAGGGCATCTTAGCTGTGTGGCTTCCTTACCCTGACAAGAGTGAGTGCCCCCACTTGGACAGGGTGCAAACCCCTGCCAACCAGAGACCCCATTTCTAACAATGATTCATAGCTGTAATGCTTCATTTGAAGCCTCCAATCATCCATACTGGATTCCATTTGCTGTATTTGCACTTCTCACAACAAAATTAAGATAAGGACAACAACTTCATTTTTACCTCTGTGTTTCTAATTTCTTTACATTTACAGAGCATTTTAAAACTTGCAGAATGCATGTTTGCTTTTAGTGCATGTGTACTTTATTAATCTGCTAATCTCACCTAATTTTTTTAATAGTGGAACTTCTGAGAAAGCAGTTTGAACCCTTAAGGTCAGAGGAACACAGGTTAAGAACCACTGCTCTGTGTAGAAGGGGTCTAATTACCACCCCTCTTCTTGAAAGAGAACTTCTCCCATTTCTTGACAAGGAGCATCCTCTATCCTCTTCTCAAAGAAACGCTCCCCTCCTGCTACTTTATGAGCAAAGACTATTGCTCTGAAGCTTGTTGCTGCCGGGGGTGATAAGACAGTTACACCACACTTGTGGACTAGGATGGTGAAAACTTTGTGCTGTCAGTTAACTTCAATTTGGAGGCCCCTACTAACTTGGTCTTGAGTGACCATTATGCTTGGTTCATAGACTCCTTGCAAACTTCATACATGAAAATGGTACTTTGCTGAACATCGACTGTGATTTAAGTGAACTTAATCACCTTACATATATTTCACAGTGCTTATTTTTGTTCTTTTCCTTCCTTTTACACTTTATATTGTACGAACGTTACCCAAGTACATTAGAGCACTTCCTGTATGTACCAGATTACAATACACAAGGTTTGGAGTTTTATAGGAACAACAAGATTAAGTTATTTTCCCAGAATCACAGGCTGTTGACCCAACACTGGGACTTAACACTGGTTTCCCAGTTGTTAGACCGCATCTCTTTATTGGACCTTGTACTTCAGAGCCTAAAATATCATTTAAGTTAGCTCATATAAAGTTAGTCTGGTTTATTCTCCTGACACCACCTTCAAACCCACCTCACAGGTATAAGTGGCTGCCTTTATGTTGTGACTTGGAATGTGTATGATTATTCTTGCCAGGCACCAACCTGTCAGTATTCTTTTCAATGCTTCCACCTTGACTTTGAGCTGCTGTTGTTTTTCCTCTGCCTGTTGCCTGAGACATATGGACTAATTAGAAGTCTGTCAGTCACTAGACCACCAGACTCTTAAAGCCATCCCGCAGCTAGTCCAGTTCAGAATTTTATTCCTGTTCCTTTCCTTTTCCATCATGACTGTTTTTTCCTTGATTTCTTCCTGGTTTTCACAATCTTTTGTGTTTCTTGTCAGGTGATATCTGTTGTCATTTTCTTTTTCTCTACTCTATAAAGGCTTCAGTCTGTTTGGATAATGTGTCTCAGCAAACCTGTGTTCCTTCACTTGTTTCCTCACTTCCTCCACTTGCTGATCTTGAATCCTAATTCCTGAACAATTCTACAATGGGATTCCAGACTCCTGTTCTCTTCCAATCCTTTGAAGTCATTGTCTAGCACAAAGGTTTTTTACACCCTGGCCTCTTCCTGACATGGTGGCAGCTTCTCAAGGGCACTTGCCTACAACATATTCCAGTGTGTGCGGAAGACCTGGATTACAGGTAAACATCCAAACCGAAAATGGTTGTGGTGCCAACATTTCTGAGTGTTTCCAACATAAATCATGGTGTGGACCAGGCCACACTCCTTCAGAATCAAACCCTGGAATTGAACCAGTTAAGAACCAAGAATGCTGCCCTTCACCAAGCAATCCATTACAGATCCTGAGACCTACCTTGTTTTTGTCTTTCAGCTTTCAAGTAATCTGGTGATCATTCAAGAAGATTTTGGATAGGCTGGTGGTTTATTTTGTCTTTTGACCTGGATATTTTTCCAGTGACAGATACAAATTATGGATTAAGATTGGTTCCTTTACCAGTGCTGCTTTGGCTTTTTAACTATCTGAGAAGATGCTTGTCTGAGCAATTATGTGAATTGATTGGAAAATTTCAAGAAGATGTTTGAGAGACATGTCTGTGAATCTTCCTCAGAAGATACATTGTGTGGAAATTACCAAATTAACAGGGAAAGTATGATGTACTCTCCTATTGTACACAGTCTTGTGACCTTGCTGCTGAAACCACCTGAGTAGACTACGTTCATATGACTTTATCCAAAGACGGTTAAAATTGTTAAAATATGAGTTAAAGGATGAGTTATCATGAGTTCCCAGAACTACCTCATTTGCTAACTCCTGGATGAAGTTCTCTTAATTGAACACAGAATTAAAGGAGAAAGGAAATGCAGAGAAACCAAAGGTTTATTTCTACTCCTCTTCTCTGAGTTTTAGGTGGAGCGAGCCAACTACTGAGCCTACTACTTGTTCCCTTGATGTGCCTGACAAAACAATGCAGGTTGGGTCCTGTAGAGGCCCATTATAAAACTCCAAAA
This sequence comes from Pleurodeles waltl, assembly GCF_031143425.1. Taxonomy (NCBI): domain Eukaryota; kingdom Metazoa; phylum Chordata; class Amphibia; order Caudata; family Salamandridae; genus Pleurodeles; species Pleurodeles waltl. The sequence goes on from NC_090438.1 coordinate 665,544,811, forward strand.
GGGATCAAAGACTTGAAGGAGGCTTGTGTCTCTACTACACAAGCCCAAATCACCCGCTGTAAGACTGTGTTGTTCGACCTTCACGGCCACAGTAGAAACACCAAATCCCATCATTTGTAAGGGAGAAAGGGCAGACAACTCTATTCTCCCTAAAGTTTTCAACTTTTCCAGTGTGCCCAGTACACACTTATTTGATTTGTTTTAGATTGGAGTGGGAGTAGTAAATGTCACCCCTTTAATGTTCAACACATTCCTCCAATTGGTTTAAACTGGAGTGGGAATAGTAAATGTAAACCCTTTAGTGTCTAACACCTTGCTAAAAAAGGTTTTGATTGGATAGTAAATTATATTAGGAGGTTACCCACTGCCAATGTGCCCGCCGCGTTCCAACCATCATGGAGCACCATGTGGAAATGATTAGTATAAAAGGAGACACTCACCTTCAGGAAGCCATACACGTCCGAAGCCACCATGGAACCAGAACTAGACATCATCCCGCTGCTCCTGCTGGCCGAAAGACAACATAATCATTGCCAACAAGGATGACAACAACTGTAAGAACATGTACTCACCAGTTACATTTGTAAAATGTATAATTTTTACAATTACATAACATACTATAGGGAGGTTGGTGCGAAGGCCTATCCTCACACATAACAGCATAGTGACACAAACATTCACATACTGCATCAAGGACACCCATACATACACATAACACACACTTCAGTAGCACACACACACCACACATCAATACCACACATTTACGCACAGCAACACAGCACAGGCCCAGGGTCACGGATTCCCATACGACATACAAACTTGTAACAACAACACAAAAACTGCACAAATACAAATACATGTCACACACAGTTGGAAAATGGGTTATTGGTAAGGGCATGTAAGTACCTACACTTAGCAATAGGCCTCTAACCTCTACTTAGGTCCAGTTAGGTCTCAATAAATTAAACCCAGCTCAACCCTCGGTAGCTTGGCAACGAGTGACAAGGCTTAACTTAGGAGACGTGTAAAGCATTCAAATATCACAAAACAGTTATCAAATAAAACACAGGAAAAAGTTTAAAAATCCAAAACCAATTTATAAAAATAGGAAATATTTTTAGCTTTAAAATGACACCAAAACGAATAAAATCAGATAAGGGGAACCAGAGATATGTTTTTTTAAAGAATGAATGCTTTTTAGAGCTTAGAAACGAATAACGCCAATCTGGTCATCTGGTCAGACCTCGACCAGGGAAATGTCTGAAAGTTTAAGGCTGACAGCGATGGAGCCCTGCTCGGCTACAGCCCACGGGAGGCCTTGGTCAAAAGTTTACCTTCAGACTTAGCCCTTTTTCTGGAGATTTTCTTCGGCGGGACCAAGTCGCCAGTCCAATCCGACCTCATGGAACTCTTCCTCGGATACGCGTCGCGGGAGCCCTCGGTGGAGATTTTTACCTTCGGACTTAGTCGTTTTTTTTAGATGAAAATCCTTTGACCAGGGCAAACCTGAATCTTGATCTGATGTCCCTGGAGCCCTCTTCGGATACACTGCCTGGGAGGTCCCGGTCAACTTCCTTCGTTCGGACGTAGTCACTTTTTTGGAGATTTTCTTCACTGGGACGAACCTGCAAGTCAGGCCGGGTCGCAGTTGAGGCAAGCCGGCTAGAGTTGCCGCGGCGGGTCAGTCCCTTTATGGAGCTTTTTTCCAAAAGTTCTCCAAACTCCTTCAAACTTCTGGATCTTCTTTCAGATGTTCTTTTAAGGTTCTTTTGACGTCTATATCTCACCCCAAAGTTCCAGAAGCTCTGAGATGCTCCTTGAGGGTGCGGACTACAACTTCCAGAATGCACCTGGTGCAAACTCCTTTTTGGCCACTGGACAGTGGTCAGCTGGTCAGTTTCTTCAGGACTTGGTGCAGGGGACTCTGGTTAGCAAGTTTTCACCTGTTGCAAACAGGGAGTCCCTCCTTGAACCTGTTGAAGCCAGGCATAGTCCTTATTGTGGTGAAGCCCAAGTGTGTAGCTGGTGCAGTCTTCCAGAGTACAGTGTCCAGGTGTAGGTCAGGGGTCCAGCAGGGCAGTCCTTCTTCTTCTGCAGTTCTTCTTGTTGGAATCTGAAAAGGGATCTGACGTGTGGGTGCAGGTCTGCCTGTTTTATACTTGCTCCTGGGTGAAAAATAGTGGGGTACTGGTACTCCAATCAGGTCCTTCCCCCTGTGATGACCACTTCCTGAGAAGTGTGGCAAAAATCAATCCCAGGGAGCAACATTCCTCAAAAATCCATCATGGCTGAAAATGTTTTTGGGAGGTTACATCTGGCTGAGCCCTTCACTGGTGTGGTGAAAAATCTTAAACACATCCCTCTCCTGCCCTATCCTAATCTAATCAAGGGGGCCCCTAACTTTCTGGGTTTGCAGGGTGTGAGGGAGGTTCAGGGTTGGTCCAAATGTCCTTCACTGCCTTTCAAGACCAGTTTGGCAGCCCTCCCCCTTCCTGCTTCCCCATCTGCTGAGGGAAGATCTCCTCCCCAGGCACATCTCTTTGTGTTGAGCCAGGCCACTTCACACCTCATCAAGGCAGCCTGGATAGGCTGCCAGAGGCTGGCCAATCAGAGCAAAGCACTACAGGGCTGAAGTTGGGAATATTTGGTTAGAGTTTAAAACTCTTTACCTGGACAAGTTATAATAAATCCAACAATTGTAAGTTGTGGGATTTATTATAACAATTAATTTGATGCCAAACTTGAGGTATCTGCCACTTAATGGGACTTTAAAAATTAAAATAAAGTTGCCCCATTCTAGCCTATGGAGGCCATTTGCTACTAAAAGGGAAAAACAAATTTGTCTGCTTTACCTCACCAGGGCTTATAAAACTATGGGGGTCATTACAACCCTGGCGGATGGTGGAAAAGGTGCGGTAATACCGCAAACAGGCCGGCGGACAAAAAAATGGAATTATGACCCTGGCGGAAACCGCCAACAAAGACAGCCACTTTAACACACCGCCCGCCACGGCGGTACAGACAAGCAGCGCGGCGGTTACCGGCAACAGACAGGCGGGAGACAATGTACCGCCCACACTATTACAACAAGCCAATCCGCCACCTTTTCCGGGGCGGATTCACAGTGGATAAAAACACGGCGGAAACAGCTTTTGCTATGGGAAAACGCTCACCTCAACACATCCCACGAGGAACGACGACTCCATGGACCCGGAACTCCAAATACTACCTGCCCTTGTCTTTCTGCTAGTTTTCGACCAACAGCGACGTAGGCGCAGAAGATACCGGTGAGTACTGCATCTACGACACGGGGGAGGGAGGAGGCAAAAGTCAGGGGGACAGCCACCAAACACCCCCACCCTCGCATATTACAACATACACACCAATGCAGTCAAAAATATCACATTAACAACCCACAATCCCCCCGGAAGAATACAAAGACAATGCGAATTTCGGTCAAACATTGTAATGTGCCAATATACATGTCATACAAAAATATACAGATATATATCTCTAAATCACTCATAATTATATATACAATACAAGAAGTAGTGCAGATATGTACACAACAATGTCCGTGCACCAACAGTCCAAAAATGCATGGGCGAGGCCCACAATAGATACCTGACCAAAATCCGAGAGAACACTGCCGGGGCATCAGATAGAAATACTACAGGCACCTCAGGGGGAAGGGAATGGGGGGCACCTCAGCCGGGTGACTGCAAAGCCACATCCACGACGGGGCTCCATGCCCATTGATGTATCCTGGGGAGTGCAAAGCCACAGTCTCACAAGTCTCTACAGTGGGTGGTTTGCCCACTGTGCCATCCTGGGGAGTGCAAAGCCACAGTCTCACAAGTCTCTACAGTGGGTGGGTTGCCCACTGTGCCATCCTGGGGAGTGCAAAGCCACAGTCTCACAAGTCTCTACAGTGGGTGGTTTGCCCACTGTGCCATCCTGGGGAGTGCAAAGCCACAGTCTCACAAGTCTCTACAGTGGGTGGTTTGCCCACTGTGCCATCCTGGGGAGTGCAAAGCCACAGTCTCTCAAGTAGATGCAGGTCTCCACTGGTTCTGGAGGGGGACTGGTGCCCAGACTGGATGAGTCTCCCCGGTAAAGTTCCTGTCCTGTCACTGTCCCAGCTGCACATGGGATAAGGATGCCTGATTTGGCGGTACATTCATTCCTACACGGTGCATGCCCTGTTCAGTGGTGCTTTGCCATGGCGGTCTTTGCCCTGTTCAGCAGTGCTTTGCCATGGCGGTTCAGGACTGTTCAGTGGTGCTTTGACATGGTGGTCTCTGCCCTGTTCAGCGGTGCTTTGACATGGCGGTCTTTGCCCTGTTCAGCGGTGCTTTGACATGGCGGTCTTTGCCCTGTTCAGCTGTGCTTGCCATGGTGGTTCAGGACTGTTCAGCGGTGCTTTGACATGGCGGTCTTTGCCCTGTTCAGCGGGGCTTTGACATGGTGGTCTTTGCCCTGTTCAGCGGTGCTTTGACATGGCGGTTCAGGACTGTTCAGCGGTGCTTTGCCATGGCCGTTCTGATACTGGACCCTGGTGTGTGGCATGACGATCTCCACACTGGACATTGGTGTGTGGCATGACGATCTCCACACTGGACATTGGTGTGTGGCATGACGATCTCCATACTGGACATTGGTGTGTGGCATGACGATCTCCACACTGGACATTGGTGTGTGGCATGGCGATCTCCATACTGGACATTGGTGTGTGGTATGACGATCTCCATACTGGACATTGGTGTGTGGCATGACGTTCCATCATTGGCCAGCGGGGCTGTGGCATCCTGTCCCCTCCTGGGCTGTGACTCTGGCGTTGGTCTCTGGACCAGTAACGATACTTGGGCCCTCCTGGGCTGTGACTCCGGCGATGGTCTCCTGACCAGTGACGATACTTGGGCCCTCCTGGGCTGTGACTCTGGCGGTGGCCTCCTGACCAGTGACGATACTTGGGCCCTCCTGGGCACTGACTCCGGCGGTGGTCTCCTGACCAGTGACGATACTTGGGCCCTCCTGTGCACTGACTCCGGCGGTGGTCTCCTGACCAGTGACGATACTTGGGCCCTCCTGGGCACTGACTCCGGCAGTGGTCCCTTAACCAGTGACGACGGTGCTGGCGGTTGTGTCTGGACCGCCGGAAATGATGGCGCACTTCTCCGCCGTGACACTCACAACAGGCTGGGGAGACTTCCTCTGGACCTTCCCCACCTTCTTTGGAGTTACAGCTGACTCACCAATCGCCTTGGATCCCATTTCACTTGTTGCCCCATCAGGAGTCTTGACACGGTCCCGTCGTCCACTCCCCAATTTCATAGCCTTTACAGGGGGTGGGCTGCCAGTGCCTTGGCTCCGGGTCCTACTGCCTGCCCTGGTGGACGGTGCACTCCAAAAACCTGGAACACGCACCACTGGTACTGGAGGCTTTTTGGCTGAGGCGCTACGACGGGACTGATGAATTGGAGGGGGGTGGGGGCAAAAAGGTCAATTTGACATAGGGACAGTTTCTGACGGACACTGGGATGGGTAGCTGGAGGGGCTCTGGGAGTGAAGGAAGAGGAGGTGGTTGTAGGAGGTGTCACTTTAGGTGTTTTGTGTGCAGGTACTGGAGACTGTCGTGAGGTGGATGGAGGTTGGGTGAGTGATTGCCGGCGTATGTGTACTTTGGGAGGGGGCGTCACAGACACACTGGGAGAGGACACATGGGACGTGTAAATGGCAGTGGAGGTAGTGAGTGCAGGTGAGCGGTTTGTGGTGCTGGGTGTCCTGGTGCGAGTCCTAGTGCCTGTAGATGTGGTGCATGCAGGTGTGTGTGTAGACGAGACTGGGAGGGAGGAGGGAGAAGAGGAGGAGGGGGATACAGTGGAGACAGTGGATGTTGCTGTGTCTGTATGTGGGTGAGGCTTGCGTGAGTGCCTGTGGTGTGTGTGGTGCCTATGTTTGCTTGAGCTACTTGTGTGTGTTGACTTGTGTGCATGCTGGTCTGTAGGTGTGCTTGGGATGGGCTGGGGTACAGGGGATTGGATCTGGGTGGAGGAAGTTGGAGGGGGGAGGCTGGACACAGGGACAATGGCTGCCATCAGTGCTGAAGCCAGAGATTGCAGGGTTCGCTGAAGGGCAGCCTGACCAGAATGAATGCCCTCCAGGAATACATTACCGTGTTGCAACTCTCGTTCTACACCCTGGATGGCATTCACAATGGTAGACTGCCCAACAGTGAGTGACCTGAGGAGGTCAATGGCCTCCTCACTGAGGGCAGCAGGGGTGACAGTGGCAGGGCCTGAGGTGCCTGGGGTGAAGGTGATGCCCACCCTCCTGGGTGAGCGGGCACGGGGCGAACACTGAGGGGCTGCTGGGAGGGCGGTGCTGGTAGGGGAGGTGGCGGCTGTACCTGTAGAAGTGGGGAGCACAGATGGTGCCGCCACCACTGGGGAGCTCTCATCGGCGGACGAGTCCGTGTCGCTGGTTGGTGATCCGGTGGCCGACGTGAAGCTCCCCTCGCCCTCAGTCCCACTGGTGCATTCAGAGTCTGTGGTGTGGCCCTTCATGGCCATGTGGGATGCAGCTCCCTCGCGCTCCGGTGCCACTGTACCTCCGCCTGATGATGCTGATGTACAAAAGGACAGGGAGAGCAGGAAAAGGGGGGGGAGACATAACAAAGAGAGTTTTAGTGCATGGAATGCCGCTACAGTTGGCAGACGCAGCAGCCCCATGCATTACGCCGTGCTCCTGGCCTCTGCACATGCAATTTCAGGGATATGGCCTACATGGCAATGGTGGAAATCTGCACACATGGATGCCACAGGGGCAACTATACCTCAACTTGGCACTCTTCTGAGGTGGGGTAGAGTGCCACATGGCACACATTACGGAGGGGCCTTGCCTACCTAACTCGCCCTGGCCTAGGGACACACACAGCCCATCTCCCCCACCCAGACCCCTCCACTGCACGCAAAGTCCGCAGAATGAGGTTGTACTCACCCCCTTGTGTCTGCTGTGATGTCCTTAAGCGCCCATCTAACTCCGGGTAGGCCACCGCCAGGATCCGGAACATCAGGGGGGTCATGGTGTGACGGACACAGCTGAGCTCCACCGTCTTCTTGCTGCAGCGGCGAATGTCCTCCCATCTCTTACCGCAGTGGGTGGCCCGTCTCTGGTGGGCCCCCAGGGTCCGGACCTCCTTGGCGATGGCACGCCAAATGTCCCTCTTCTGGTGGGCGCTGACCTACATGACATGCACAAGGAAAGAGGAACAGTCATTACCAACTGCACCGACGTTGTGAGTGGCCCCCTCCCTACTCTGGCCATGTGGGCCTTTTATTCCCATGCTTTACTGTAGTATCAACTCTGACCCCTTCCCTCTTCCACCCAGCCCTGTCCACCACGGCCTAGCCCATACAATGTGCTCCCTGTGTACTAACCTGTTGGTCTGGAGGACCGGAGAGTAGCATGTACTGGGGGAGGACCCCATCAACAAGTTTCTCCAACTCCTGTGCAGTGAAGGCAGGGGCCCTTTCCCCAGACGCAGCAGCCATCGTCGCTTCCAGACTGAGGTCACAGCAGCACTAGCAGTGTAGGTCCTCTCCTGTCGAAGGTCAGGTATCTAGTGATTGAACAGATAGAAAATGGCGGTGACGTCCGCGGCGGTGACGTGCGCGGCGGTGCGCATCATCACCGCCGGCGCACCTGTTCATTGGCTCCTGGGACCCATAGGGTCCAATGTTAACCAATGCAGCATTGCGCCGCGGTCTACGACCGCCTACCGCGACGGTGTGCAACACCAGCGCTGTTACCCCACAATCCCATTGTCCCAGTTTAGAGGTCAGGCAGCCGCCATTTCAGGGGCCCACATGGCTTCATTTACTACTGCGTCACACATACCGAGGCCTACACTCAACACACATCCAGAAAGGGTTTATTGTCTGGTGTAGTCTTGTGTGTGACTGTGGGTACATACCTGGAGGAATAGTGACTGTTTATACGTTGTTGTCCTTCTTAGGCACCGTCAGCTGGGACATATGAGAAGATGGCAGAATCCTCCGGTGTACCGACCGCTGGTGGACCTGTTGACAATGGAAGAGAGACATTTAATCGTCACCTACAGGTTTGACCGTGCCACTATCCATGAACTATGTACCCAGTTGGAGCCAGACCTGATGTCACCAATCCGCCATCCGACTTGAATCCCCCCTGACGTGCAGGTGCTGTCAGTGCTCCATTTCCTTGCAAGTGGGTCTTTTCAGACAACTGTGGCCATGGCATCAGGGATGTCCCAGCCTATGTTTTCCAACGTCTTGTCCAGAGTGTTGGCTGCCCTGCTAAAACACGTAAGGAGATACATTATTTTCCCTGAGGTGGAGGATTTGCCTACAGTGAAAGGTGACTTCTATGCCCTTGGACATATCCCCAACGTCATAGGTGCCATTGATGGGACCCATGTAGCTCTGGTCCCCCCCTGCAGGAGTGAACAGGTGTACAGGAACAGGAAGAGTTATCATTCGATGAATGTCCAGATGGTCTGTTTGGCAGACCAGTACATCTCGCAGGTAAATGCTATGTTCCCTGGCTCTGTGCATGACACCTACATCCTGCGCAATAGCAGCATCCCTGATATGATGGGTCAACTCCAGAGGCACCGTGTATGGCTACTGGGGGACTCTGGTTGCCCCAACCTTTCCTGGCTACTGACCCTAGGGAGGAATCCCAGGACCAGGGCAGAGGAACGCTACAATGAGGCCCATGGGCGGACTAGGAGGGTGATCGAACGCACCTTGGGCCTCCTGAAGGCCAGGTTCAGGTGCCTCCATATGACAGGTGGGTCCCTATTCTACTCACCGAAGACGGTGTGCGACATCATCATCGCCTGCTCCATGCTCCATAATTTGGCTTTGCGACGCCAGGTGCCTTTTCTACAGGGGGATGATCCAGATGACGGTGTTGTAGCAGCTGTGGAGCCTGTGGAGCCTGTGGACAGTGATGAGGATGAAGCTGAGGAAGAAGAAAACTACAACAGGGAGTCAGTCATACAGCAATATTTCCAGTGAAACACAGGTGAGTACATTTTCTGGTTTAACATTATATTAACTTTCACACGTCTACCTCTATCCTGTACCGACATTTCACTCACTATTTGTTAACTGAGTTGTCCCCTTCTATTTCAGTTTCACAAAAGTGGTAACTTACGGGTCAACTGCTTGCATCCTTGAAGGGCTTGTGATGTGTGACATTGGTATGTTAGCCTTCCAATGGGTAACCTATTATGACACTGTCATTGATAATACAAAATTACAAATCATAGACTGACTCCATTTTATTTAGTGTTTCAAGGGTGTTTATTTAAGTGCTAAAAAATGAAGGGGGGTTGTGAAATGGGGATGGGTGATGGTGGAGGAATGTCCATGGCAGAGTCCAGTCTATTAGTCTCACAGGTACATTGCACATCTGGCCATTGGAAGCGGAGCTGGGGCAGTTCCGATTTTGACAGAGTAACAAAGTGGGACAGTGGGGGGACAATCAGGGTGGTCTTATTTCCTGGCGGGGGTCTTGCCATCTTGCTCTGTCCTGTTCCTGGATCTCAGGGCCCGCTTGCGCGGTGGTTGTCCGTCTGCAGGGGATGGGGTGCTGGTGTGGTGGTCCTGTGGCGGGGCGTCCTGTCCACTAGCGCCGGCGGAGGTGGTGGGCAGTTCGTCGTCCTGACTAGTGTCAGGGGCCCCTTGGAGTGCCATGGTGTCCCTCAAGGTCTTTTGAATGTCCGTCAGGACCCCTACGATGGTGCCCAGGGCGGAGCCGATGGTCCTGAGCTCCACCCTGAACCCCAAATACTGCTACTCCTGCAGACACAGGGTCTCCAGCAACTTGTCCAGGACCGTCGCCATCATCTCCTGGGAGTGGTGGTATGCTCCCATGATGGAGGATAGGGCCTCGTGGAGAGTTGGTTCCCTTGGCCTGTACTTCCTCTGTCGCACAGCAGCCCTCCCAGTTCCCCTGTGTTCCTGTGCCTCCGTCCCCTGGACCGTGTGCCCACTACCACTGCCCCCAGGTCCCTGTTGTTGTTGGGGTGTTGGGTTACCCTGGGTGCCCTGTAGTGGTGGACACACCGTTGATTGACCTGTCCTGGGTAGGGACGTTTGGGCCCGCTGGGTGGGTGCTGTGCTGGTGTTACCAGATGGTGGAAGCTCGGTGTTGGGCTGTGGCTGGGCAAGGGGAACCGACTGTCCTGAGGCCCACGATGGTCCGGGCTGGTCATCAAGATCCAGTAGGGCAGAGCTGCTGTCGTCACTGTGGGCATCTTCTGGGGGTGGAGTGGTGTTGTCTGGGCCCTCTGGTGTGGTGACGTTCCTTCGGGTTCCTGCGGGGGTATAAGTACATGATTATTGCATGTGTGTGTTTCATGGTGTGCAATGGTTGGGTGTGCGTGAACCCCAGTGCAGGCATTCCTGTGTGTGGGGTTGTGTGCTGATGGTTGGGGGTGTTCTGGGTATGTGCAGTGGGCATGCTTTAGTGATGGGTGTCCATGCTTAGTTGTGTCATGCAGGTCTTGGGGTTGGGATGTGTAGTTGGTGTTATGGGTACATTAGTGAGGAGTTTGGGTGATAGGGGAGGGTGTGAGGGTGGGGGTGTGTGATAGCATGCAGGTAGGGTGGGGGATATGATAGTGAAGATTTGACTTACCAGTGTCCATTCCTCCAACGACTCCTCCGAGGCCCTCAGGATGCAAGATGGACAAGACTTGCTCCTCCCATGTTGTTAGTTGAGGGGGAGGAAGTGGGGGTCTGCCGCCAGTCCGCTGTTCCGCGATGTGGTGCCTGGAGACCGTGGAACGCGCCTTCCCCCGTAGGTCGTTCCACCTCTTCCTGATGTCCTCCCTATTTCTTGGGTGCTGTCCCACTGCGTTGACCCTGTCCACTATTCTTTGCCATAGCTCCATCTTCCTGGCTATGGATGTGTGCTGTACCTGTGAGCCAAATAGCTGTGGCTCTACCCGTAGGATTTCCTCCACCATGACCCTGAGTTCCTCCTCGGAGAAGCGGGGGTGTCTTTGGCGTGACATGGGGTGTTTGTGTTGATGAGTGTGGTGAGTGTAGTTGTAGGTGGTGTTTTGTGCGTGGATGTTGTGTGGGTGATGGTGTTGTGTGCCTCTGTGTGATGGGGTTGTCTATTCTGTGCTCTCTCTCTTGCCTTCTCTCTGAATTTTTTGTTGTAGGGGTTTGTGGGTGATGTGGGTGTGTGTTTTATATTGTATTGGATGTGTGGGAGTGGTGTGTGTATGTGTATCAGGTGTGTGTATTTGGAATTGTCCAATGTGGCGGTGTTTTGGAGCTGTGTGTGTATTTTGAGCGCAGCGGTGTGTACCGCCAATGGAATACCGCGGTTGAAAGACCGCTGCGTGGCTTCGTGGGTCGTAATGGCATGGGCGTGTTTGTGTTGGCGTGGAGGTGGAAGATTTGTTTCCGCATGTTTATCGCTGACCTTTGGTGTGGGGGGATTGTGTGGGTGTCTGAATTTAGGCGGATTCCGAGATGTGTGTCATAATAGCTGTGGCGGTCTACCGCCACGGTGTATTGGCGGTCTTCTGCACGGCGGTAAGTGCCTTATACCACCAATGTTGTAATGACCCCCTATGTGTATAAGGTCCCTGCTTATAGTTATATGGCACCCAATCCTAGGGGCACAAAGGGCACACCTTAGGGGTGACTTATATGTAAAAATAAGGTAGTTTAGGAATTTGGAACTACTTTTAATTCCAAAGTCGAATTTGCATGTAACTTTAATTTAAAAGCAGTTAGCAAGGCAGGCCTGCCTTTAAAATGACACTAGGCACCTTCGCATTGCACCTATGGGTGCACTACCTATGCTGGAGTCCCTAAACCTAGCTGCCCTTCCATACTAGGGACTTATAGGTAGGTTGACTTAGCCAATTATATTTAACCCAATTTGCATACTGATTTTACACAGAGCACAGGCCCTGGGACTGGTTAGCAGTACTCAGGGCAGTATCAGAGTCAGGAAAACACCAGCAAAAAGTGAAAAATGGGGGCAAAACATCAGGGGGCCTCTGCAATTGGCTTTGTTTTCTCACACACTCACACCCAACACTGGCCAGGGACTTGACACACATACAACACACATGTCAAACCATGTGTAATGGAACACACACCACAACACAATCATAGAACCCAGTAATCAAACCTATTATGCCATGCACAATACACGCAGACACAAATAGTAAAAACAAACAAAGTGACACATCACAAACAAGACCGGCACAGCAGGATTGGGAGCAGCAAAACCATACTGGGACACATCTCATGTTAAGAAAGGCCCACATGAACATGCCCCATTCATATCTCATGGACAAGCAATACCAACAACAAATGTAATGCACAGTCACACATATGGGAGAAGGGCAAGACTCCAAAGCATACACTACTCCAAACACCATACAAGACACCAGCCAGATCTAAGGGATGTACACAATAGCCACATCAGGGGACAAGGCATTTGTAGGAGGCTTGCCTGGCTTATAGTGGGTACCAATGGTACTTACACCTTGTGCCAGGTCCAGTTATCCCTTATTAGTAGAGTGTAGTAGTGTTCTAGCAGCTTAGGCTGATAGAGGTAGCTATAGCAGAGCAGCCAAGGCTGAACTAGGAGACATGCAAAGCTCATGCAATACCATTTATATCATATAGGTACTATATCATAAGAAAGGCAATACTCATAGTTACAAAAAAAAAGGTCCTTTATTTTAGTGACAATGTGCCAAAAATATCTCAGAGGATATACTCCCTTAGGAGGTAAGTAACATACACAAAATATACACAACAAACCAAATCAGGTAAGTAAAACAGTCAGAAAATAGTGCAAACACTGTAGAATACAATAGGATGCAATAGGCCGAGAGACAACACAAACCATATACTAAGAAAGTAGAATGCGAACCACGAATGGACCCCTAGGCTAGTGTAGTGTGTAGAGGGTCTCTGGGAGTGTAAGAAAACACTAAGGGTGTAAAAGATACCCCACCCCAAGACCCTGGAAAGTAGGAGTAAAGAACTACTATTTCCCCAGATACACACTAAAGTTGTGATAAAGGATTTTGCAAGGGCCACAACAGACTGCAAAGCACTGAAGATGGATTCCTGGACCTGAGGACCTGCAAAAGAAGGGGACCAAGTCTAGGAGTTGCTAAAGTGTCCGGGGGGGCAGGAGCCCACTAAACCCCAGATGAAGGTGCAAAATGGCTGCCTCCGGTTGGAAGAAGCTGCAGGTTTTGCAACAACGAAAGGGGGTAGGAAGTTCTTCTTCGTGCAGAAGATGTCCCACGGCATACTGAAGGACGCAGAGTTGTTTCCTTGGCAAAATACTGCAAACAAGCCTTGCTAGCTGCAACAGTCATAGTTGAAGAAAAAGGGTGCTGCCCGGGGCCAGGAAGGACCAGGATGTCGCCACTAGGGAGAGGAGACAGAGGGAGCCCTCAGCAGTGTAGAGAACCCATGCACAAGAAGGAAGCACTCGCAGAAGTCCTTGAACACGGGTTCAAGAAGAATGAACACAGCGGTCGTCTCAACACTGCAAAGGGAGGTCCCACGACGCCGGAGATCAAATCAGGGAGCTGAGCATCACAGGACAGAGTGCTGGGGACATAGGCTCGGCTGCGCATGCAGGATGTCTTGGAAATGTGCACAGAAGCCCTTGTAGCTGCACAGGATTACTGTCTGGAGAGGGGAGGCAAGGACTTACCTCCTCCAAATTTGGACAGTTGGACCACTGAACAGTCTGGGTCACTTGGGTTCACCAGCTGTGTTCCAGGGGCCACGCTCGTCAGGATGAGAGGGGACCCAGAGTACCGGGGACGCTGAAGTTTGGTGCCCTTCTGGAGTAAGGGGAAGATTCCGTCTACCCACGGGAGATTACTTTGTGGCTTCCAGTGCAGGGCAAAGGCAGGCAGCCCCCAGACCATGCACCACCAGGAAACAGTTGAGAAAGCCGGCAGGATTAGGCGCTACAATGTCACTGGTAGTCTTATGGCTACTTTGTTGCAGTTTTGCAGGTGTCCTAGAGCAGTTGGCAGTCGATCCTTGGCAGAAGTCGAATAGAGAAGTGCAGAGGAACCCTGATGAATTCTTGCAAGTCGTAATCTGAGGAAAGCCCACTGAAGAGACCCTAAATAGCCCTCAGAGGAGGACTGGCCACCTAGTCCGGTATGCACCTATCAGGAGGGGTCTCTGACATCACCTGCTGGCACTGGCCACTCAGAGGCCTCCAGAGTGCCCCCACACCTCTGGAAACAAGATGGCAGAGGTCTGAGACACACTGGAGGAGCTCTGGGCACCGCCCCTGGGGTGGTGATGGACAGGGTAGTAGTGGTCACTCCCCTTTCCTTTGTTCTTATGGAAGGAGGGCACCATCTGTGTCCTTCAAAGCATTTCCAGAGGCTGGAAGAGGCTACCCCTTTCCAGCCTTTAACACCTATTTCCAAAGAGAGAGGGTGTAACACCCTGCTCTCAGAGGAAATGCTTTGTTCTGCCTTCCTAGGACTGGACTGGCCAGACCCCAGGAGGGCAGAACCCTGTCTGTGGGGTGGCAGCAGCGGTAGCTGCAGAGAAAATCCCAGAGGGCTTGTTTGGCAGTACTGGGGGTCCATACTGGAGCCCCCAGGATGCATGGAATTGGCTCCGCAATACCAGATGTGGAAGGGGAGGACAATTCCATGATCTTAGACATGTTACATGGCCATATTCGGAGATACCATTGTGAAGCTACATATAGGTATTGACCTATATGTAGTGCACACGAGTAATGGTGTCCCCGCACTCACAAAGTCCGGAGAAATTGCCCTGAACTATGTGGGGGCACCTTTGCTAGTGCAAGGGTGCCCTCACACTTAGTAACTTTGCACCTAACCTTCAGCAAGTGAAGGTTAGACATATAGGTGACTTATAAGTTACTTTAGTGCAGTGTAAAATGGCTGTGAAATAACGTGTGCGTTATTTCACTCAGGCTGCAGTGGCAGTCCTGTGTAAGATTTGTCTGAGCTCCCTATGGATGGCAAAAGAAATGCTGCAGCCCATAGGGATCTCCTGGAACACTAAATACCCTGGTTACCTAGGTACCATATACTAGGGAATTATAAGGGTGTTCCAGTGTGCCAATTAGGATTGGTAAAAATTATCACTAGCCTATAGCATAAGCACTGAGGTTGTGGTTAGCAGAGTCTCAGTGACACAGTTAGTCTCTACACAGGTACACACATTCAGGCCACAAACTATGAGCACTGGGGTCCTGGCTAGCAGGATCCCAGCGAGACAGGCAAAAACAAACTTACATTCATGTGAAAAATGGGGGTAAAATGCCAGGCAAGATGGTACCTTCTTACACAAACCCCCCCCCCAAACGAGGGACAATAAGGCTAACCTTGCTCAGATGAGTCTTCATTGTCTAATTGGAAATATCTGGAGAGTCCATCTGCATTGGAGTGGGTATTCCCAGGACTATGTTCCACTGTATAATCCATTCCCTCTAGAGAAATGGACCACCTCAACAATTTAGGCCCATATTTATACTTTTTTAGCACTGCATTTGCGCTTTTTGACGCAAAAGCGGCGCAAACTAACAAAATGCAATAGTATCTTGTTAGTTTGCGCCGCTTTTGTGTCAAAATGCGGCGCAAATGCGGCTCTAAAAAAGTATAAATATGGGCCTTAGGGTTTTCACCTTTCATTTATTTAAGCCGTAATAGAGGTTTGTGGTCTGTCTGAACAATAAAGTGAGTACCAAACAAGTATGGTCTCAACTTTTTCAGTGCCCAGACCACAGCAAAGGCCTCCCTCTCTATGGCAGACCAACGCTTTTCTCTAGGGGTCAACCTCCTGCTGATAAAAGCAACAGGTTGATCCTGGCCCTCAGTGCTAAGCTGTGATAGAACTGCCCCTACCCCTAATTCAGAAGCATCAGTCTGGACTATGAATTTCTTGGAGTAACAAGGGCATTTTAGGTCAAGTGCAGAGCACATGGCCTGTTTTAGCTCATCAAAAGCCTTTTGACAACTAGCTGTCCACAACACCTTTTTAGGCATCTTTTTGCTGGTGAGGACATTAGGAGGGGCTGCAATGAAGCCATAGTTCTTAATGAACCTTCTATAGTACCCTGTGAGGCCTCAGAAGGCTCTCACCTGAGTTTGAGTTGTACGGGGAGCCCATTCCATAATGGTCTGGATCTTCCCGTGCAGTGGTGCAATCTGTTTCCCACCTACCAGGTGGCCCAGATAAACCACTTTCCCCTGCCCTATTTGGCACTTTGAAGTCTTGATAGTGAGGCCTGCCTTTTGCAGGGCCTCCAAAACTTTCTGTAGGTGGACCAGGTGATCATCCCAGGTGGAGCTAAAGACAGCTATATCATCTAGATATGCTGCACTAAAGGCTTCCAACTCTTCCAGGACTGTGTTCACCAACCTCTAAAAAGTGGCAGGTGCATGTTTCAAACCAAAGGGCATAACAGTGAACTGATAGTGCCCTCCAATGGTGGAAAATGCTGTCTTAGGTTTAGCATCTTCTGACAACTTAATCTTCCAATTTCCTGCAGTTAAGTCAAAAGTGCTTAGATACTTGGCAGAAGCCAGTGTATTTATGAACTTATCTGCCCTGGGTATAGGGTGAGCATCAGTTTTGGTTACCTGACTGAGTCCTCTAAAGTCAACACAAAACCTAATTTCCTTTTTACCATCTTTAGTATGAGGTTTAGGTTCAAGCACCACTGGGCTAGCCCATGGGCTTTCAGAAGGCTCAATCACTCCCAGATCTAAAATTTTCTGTACCTCTTCTTTTATGCAGTCTCTGACATGGTCAGGCTGCCTATACATCTTACTTTTGACAGGTAAACTGTCTCCTGTGTTGATTGTGTGCTCACACCAGGTAGTGGTACCTGGGATCAGTGAGAAGAGGTCAGAGAATTGGCCTAGGAGATTTATACAGTTGTCCTTCTGCTCAGCAGTAAGGCAATCAGCAAGTAGCACTCCCTCCACTAAGCCATTAGCTTCAGTGGTGGAGAAGAGGTCAGGGAGAGGGTCCCTCTCTTCCTCCTGCCCCTCATTAGTTGCCATGAGCAGGGTTAAGTCAGCCCTGTGATAATAAGGTTTTAGGCGATTGACATGGAACACCCTATGGAGACTCCTGGCAGAGCCCAGGTCTACCAAATAGGTGACCTCACATTTCTTTTCAACAATTAGATGGGGTCCACTCCATTTGTCCTGGAGTGCTCTTGGGGCCACAGGCTCCAATACCCACACCTTCTGTCCTGGGTGGTACTGAGTCAGGACAGCCTTCTGGTCATGCCATTGCTTTTAGAGGTCTTGGCTGGCCTGAAGGTTTTTACTGGCCTTTTTCATGTACTCAGCCGATCTGGATCTCAGGCCAAGTACATAGTCTACAGTGTCTTGCTTGGGAGATTTTGAAGGTTGTTCCCAACCCTCCTTCACAAGAGCAAGGGGACTTCTTACAGGGTGCTCAAAGAGGAGTTCAAAGGGGCTAAAGCCCACTCCTTTTTGGGATACCTCCCTGTAAGCAAAAAGGAGGCATGGCAACAGGATATACCATCTCCGTCTGAGTTTTTCAGGGACTCCCATGATCATACCTTTGAGAGTTTTATTAAACCTCGCACCCAGACCATTTGTTTGTGGATGATAAGGAGTAGTGAACTTGTAAGTTACACCCCACTCCTTCCACATGGCTCTGAGGTATGCAGACATGAAGTTACTACCTCTGTCTGACACCACTTCCTTAGGGAAACTCACTCTGGAAAAGATTCCCAGGAGGGCTTTTGCCACTGCAGGAGCTGTAGTGGTCCTTAAGGGTATAGATTCAGGATACCTAGTGGCATGGTTCACTACCACAAGGATACATCTATTACCTGAAGCTGTTGGAGGGTCTAGGGGGCCAACTATGTCAACCCCTACCCTTTCAAATGGCACCTCAACCACTAGGAGTGGAATTAAGGGGGCCTTAGGTGTGCCACCAGTCTTGCCACTGGCTTGGAAGATCACACAGAAGCGACAAAACTCCTTAGTGTCCTCTTACATGTGAGGCCAGTGAAACAATGAAACAAGTCTGTCCCAAGTTTTACTCTGGCCCAAATGCCCAGCCAAAGGAATTTCATGAGCCAAGTTCAGAAGAAACTCCCTATACTGCAAAGGGATGACCAATCTCCTGGCAGCTCCAGGTTTAGGGTCCCTTAACTCAGTGTAGAGGAGGTTATCTTCCCAATAGACCTTATGGTTATCAGTGATATCCCCATTCTGCTGTTTGACAGCTTGCTGTCCTAAACCCTCTAGTGAGTGCCAGGTCTGCTGTGCCACACTCAGCTCTTCCCTAGCAGGCCCCCCTGCACCCAAAAGCTCAGCAGTGTATGCTGCCAGCTCATCTGGTGTAGGTTCTGCACAGGGAGAGGATTCCTCTTCCTCAAAAAGGGAATCTTCTGGAGAGGGAGGGAAAGTGGGCAAGGATTTACCCTTTCTACCCCTAGCTTTTGGGAGCACTGGGTCCATTGTTCCAGGATCCTATCTTCCCTGTCCTCTTTGCTTCTGGGCCTGAGCCCTTGTGAGAGCAAAGATATGCCCTGGAATGCCCAGCATTGCCGCATGAGCCTCCAACTCCACTTCAGCCCAAGCTGATGTCTCCAAGTCATTGCCTAGTAAGCAGTCTACAGGTAAATCAGTGGCTACCACAACTTTCTTTGGACCAGTAACACCTCCCCAGTTGAGATTCACAACAGCCATGGGGTGGCTAAGAGTGTTGTTATGAGTATCAGCCACTTGGTACTGCTGACCAAGTAGGTGTTGATCAGGGTGAACCAGTTTCTCAATCACCACAGTGACACTGGCTCCTGTATCACTGTAGGCCTCAACCTCAACCCCATTTATTAGGGGAAGCTGCTTGTACTTACCCATATTAAGGGGACAAGCAACTAAGGTGGCAAAGTCAATACCATCATCATAGACTAAAACAGCCTCTGCGGTTTCCCTAACACAGTGGTTCCCAAACTGTGCGCCACGGCACCCCTGTGCGCCATCAAAACTAGCCAGGGGTGCCGTGCCCCAAGGAGAGAGTTCAGGAACCACTTCGTTATGAATTATAAATGCTCTGGCCAGGTGAGTGAATGTTATTTTGCACGCTCTTACAACGGCCGTATGTTATATTCAACAGAACATCATAAGGTTCTACTCTTCTCAAGCAGGGCCAAACTAAGGGTACTTAAAGTGCAAAAGCTCCTAAAACACATGTGTTCCTTTGGTTATAAAATGCCCCTTTTGGTTTACAGAAAAAAAGCAAGACCCAAAGTAGATGACTTAAAACAAACATTTCCAGGCAAGAAATTGGTAAAAATGCAACAATTGTGCAGGTGATTCGTGCTTCTACATTAGGCTGTGTCGAATTATAAAATGAACAGATGCAATCACTGAAATTAAGAATTAACACTGGGGTGAAGGCTTTATTTACCAGGCTGCTACTTTTTCCTAGCACTTCTACTTGACCTCCAGTTAATGGGGTGTTTGTGCAGATGCTCTACCTATGATTAAGTCAGTCCATGTTCTCAGAACGCTACATGAGTTAAGGTTTAGCTTATCTGTTAATCTTTTTAACAGTTCTTCCCCTTTAGGTTTTGGAGTGCTACTATCTTCTGCGGCCAGCGTTCTAATGGGCTTCAGTTATGAACGTACTGTGTTCCTCAGATTAGGAGTTCTGAAGGCCTGTTTAGCATCAAGCTTCAAAGAATCAGCTTTCTTTCAATCCCAGAACCAAAGCGGCCTGCAGAAATATAGCAAAACAGATATTTGCTCCACAAAATACACCCTGTGAGCGAGGCAGTGTGGTACTCAGGAGCAAGGACAGAACTAAGAAGCAAATGACAGACTCCTGAAGCAATGTGCATGTCTCCATCTCATGCAGGAGATTTCTTGGCTCACGAAGCAAACAAAACAGCTACTGGCCAGTGTAGGAAAGTACCATCTTGCCTGGCATGTTACCCCCATATTTTCACTGTATATATGTTGTTTTAGTTGTATGTGTCACTGGGACCCTGCCAGCCAGGGCCCCAGTGCTCATAAGTGTGCCCTGAATGTGTTACCTGTGTTATGACTAACTGTCTCACTGAGGCTCTGCTATCCAGAACCTCAGTGGTTATGCTCTCTCATTTCTTTCCAAATTGTCACTAACAGGCTAGTGACCAATTTCACTAATTCACATTGGCATACTGGAACACCCTTATAATTCCCTAGTATATGGTACTGAGGTACCCAGGGTATTGGGGTGCCAGGAGATCCCTATGGGCTGCAGCATTTCTTTTGCCACCCATAGGGAGCAGTGACAATTCTTACACAGGCCTGCCACTGCAGCCTGAGTGAAATAACGTCCACGTTATTTCACAGCCATTTACCACTGCACTTAAGTAACTTATAAGTCACCTATATGTCTAACCTTTACCTGGTAAAGGTTGGGTGCTAAGTTACTTAGTGTGTGGGCACCCTGGCACTAGCCAAGGTGCCCCCACATTGCTCAGGGCAAATTCCCCGGACTTTGTGAGTGCGGGGACACCATTACACGTGTGCACTACACATAGGTCACTACCTATGTGTAGCTTCACAATGGTAACTCCGAATATGGCCATGTAACATGTCTATGATCATGGAATTGCCCCCTCTATGCCATCCTGGCATTGTTGGCACAATCCCATTATCTCACGGGTCTCTAGCACAGACCCGGGTACTGCCAAACTGCCTTTTCAGGGGTTTCACTGCAGCTGCTGCTGCTGCCAACCCCTCAGACAGGTTTCTGCCCTCCTGGGGTCCAGCCAGGCTTGGCCCAGTAAGGCAGAACAAAGGACTTCCTCAGAGAGAGGGTGTTACACCCTCTCCCTTTGGAAAAAGTTGTTAAGGCAGGGGAGGAGTAGCCTCCCCCAGCCTCTCGAAATGCTTTCATGGGCACAGAGGGTGCCCATTTTTGCATAAGCCAGTCTACACCAGTTCAGGGACCCCTCAGCCCTGCTCTGGCGTGAAACTGGACAAAGGAAAGGGGAGTGACCACTCCCCTGACCTGCACCTCCCCTGGGAGGTGCCCAGAGCTCCTCCAGTGTGCTCCAGACCTCTGCCATCTTGGAAACAGAGGTGCTGCTGGCACACTGGACTGCTCTGAGTGGCCAGGGCCAGCAGGTGACGTCAGAGACTCCTTCTGATAGGCTCCTTCAGGTGTTGCTAGCCTATCCTCTCTCCTAAGTAGCCAAACCCTCTTTTCTGGCTATTTAGGGTCTCTGCTTTGGGGAATTCGGGAGATAACGAATGCAAGAGCTCATCAGAGTTCCTCTGCATCTCTCTCTTCACCTTCTGCCAAGGAATCGACTGCTGACTGCGCTGGAAGCCTGCAAAACTGCAACAAAGTAGCAAAGATGACTACTGCGACACTGTAGCGCTGATCCTGCCGCCTTCTCGACTGTTTTCCTGGTGGTGCATGCTGTGGGGGTAGTCTGCCTCCTCTCTGCACTAGAAGCTCCGAAGAAATCTCCCGTGGGTCGACGGAATCTTCCCCCTGCAACCGCAGGCACCAAAGAACTGCATTAACGGTCCTCTGGGTCTCCTCTCAGCACAACGAGGGAGGTCCCTTGAACTCAGCAACTCTGTCCAAGTGACTCCCACAGTCCAGTGACTCTTCAGTCCAAGTTTGGTGGAGGTAAGTCCTTGCCTCCCCAAGCCAGACTGCATTGCTGGGAACCGCGTCTTTTGCAGCTACTCCAGCTCCTGTGCACCTTTCCAGCATTTCCTTTGTGCACAGCCAAGCCTGGGTCCACGGCACTCTAACCTGCATTGCACGACCTCCTGAGTTGTCCTCCGGCGGCGTGGGACTCTCTTGTGCAACTTCGGGTGAGCACTGTTTCACTCCACTTCGTAGTGCCTGTTCCGGCACTTCTGCGGGTGCTGCCTGCTTCTGAGAGGGCTTCTTGTCTTGCTGGACGCCCCCTCTGTCCCCTCACGCAATTGGCGCCATCCTGGTCCCTCCTGGGCCACAGCAGCATCCAAAAACCCTAACCACAAGCTTTGCAGCTAGCAAGGCTTGTTTGCGGTCTTTCGGCGGCAAAACACTTCTGCACAACTCTTCACGACGTGGGACATCCATCCTCCAAAGGGGAAGTTTCTAGCCCTTGTCGTTCCTGCAGAATCCTCAGCTTCTACCTCCTAGTAGCAGCTTCTTTGCACCCACAGCTGGCATTTCCTGGGCATCCGCCCACTCTCGACTTGATCGTGGCTTTTGGACTTGGTCCCCTTGTTCCACAGGTACTCTAGTCTGGAAATCCATCATTGTTGCATTGCTGGTGTTGGTCTTTCCTGCAGAATTCCCCTATCACGACTTCTGTGCTCTTTGGGGAACTTTAGTGCACTTTGCACTCACTTTTCAGGGTCTTGGGGTGGGCTATTTTTCTAACCCTCACTGGTTTCTTACAGTCCCAGCGACCCTCTACAAGGTCACATAGGTTTGGGGTCCATTCGTGGTTCGCATTCCACTTTTGGAGTATATGGTTTGTGTTGCCCCTATCCCTATGTGTCCCCATTGCCTCCTATTGTAACTATACATTGTTTGCACTGTTTTCTATTGCTATACTGCATATTTTTGGTATTGTGTACATATATCTTGTGTATATTTGCGATCCTCATACTGAGGGTACTCACTGAGATACTTTGGCATATTGTCATAAAATTAAAGTACCTTTATTTTTAGTATATCTGTGTATTGTGTTTTCTTATGATATTGTGCAAGTGACACTAGTGGTACTGTAGGAGCTTCACTCGTCTCCTAGTTCAGCCTAAGCTGCTCTGCTAAGCTACCATTTTCTATCAGCCTAAGCTGCTAGACACCCCTATACACTAATAAGGGATACCTGGGCCTGGTGCAAGGTGTAAGTACCCCTTGGTACTCACTACAAGCCAGTCCAGCCTCCTACAGCCAGCGGGTTTAAACCCACTGCGTGCATCTGTGTATAGGTGGTTGAAATGAAACCACTAGGGAAAACACAGCATTTCATCTTTACTAGGTTGACAGCATAGGTACAACTTAGTTGGACAGCGCAACTGCGTCCTATCCAATCTTAGAGATATACCTGCAGGTTTAAGGCTTTAGAAGGGATAAAAACACTTGCAGGCTATTAGTGATAATGCAATTGATACTGCTGGGGTCTATCAGAGGTCCTTAGACCTGGGCTTTTGTAGGCACAAGTCGGAATATTTTGCAACTTAAATCACAACGAAGATGTGCACTTTTTAAAAAGACAGAAAGACAGTTTGTGTACAACTGCAGCACTGCACAAGCCTTTTGGGAATGCATGCTTGAAATTGTCCTGCTCCTTGCAAGTGGGTAGCAGGCTCCCATCTGTTCTCTCTCTTATCTGGTCACTGGAAGTAACACATGCAGTCTGCTTACATAGGGGAGAGCAGATAGAAAATTCATAGACAGAATAGACCAGGTGTGTCCGCAGTGACATGGGGCGTGATTGTCCACACATTAGGCTGAGACATGAGTCATGAGAGCACACACAATAGGCATGAGGGCATAGACAAGAGGCAGCAGACAGGAGGCATAAGGACAGAGGAGGCACGAGGACACCTCACAGTTAGGAGGCATGAATAAACAGACGGGAGTCAAGGACACGCAGACAGTAGGCAGAAACACACAGACAAGAGGTAATGACAAACATACAATAGACAAGAACACACAGACAGGGGGCAAGAACACACACATGAGTGCACAGACAAGATGCAAGAACACACAGACTGGAGGCATCAGGACACAGTAAACAGGAACACAGACAGTAGGCACAGACAGGGGGCAAGAATACACAGACGTGGGCAAGAACACACACATGGCTTCACCCCAATTATTTTTAGAGAGAAAAATGGAATTACTCCTGAGGCTGGGCTTACATCTTCCGCCTGCAAACAAAAGTAACATAATGGGGAGCCGCGGCCAATGGCCAATATATCAAGGGAGCCGTGGATCAAAACATTTTGGGAACCACTGCCCTAACAAGACCAACCCCAAACTACATTACCAATGGTGAGCCCAGCTACACCCTTGGATTGGCTATTTGTAGTAGACTTCCCACCACCACTGCTATTACTATGGGCACTAGAGGATGCAGTTAGGGTTGTGGTAGTGGGAGCCTTGGTGTTTTTCTTTGGACAAGTGTAATCACTTGCCCAATGGCCTTTACTCTTACATAAATAACACCATGGCTTCTTTTGATTGTTAGAAGAGGTTTTGGACCCACCTCCCCCCGAGAATTTTTGTGGACCTGATGAAGATTCAGAATGCTTCTAATCTTTGTCCCCACCCTTGTCAGAAGACTTACCATCCTTCTTCTTGCCATCCTTGTCATTACCTGTATGAACTTTTCTGTTCACTCTTGTTCTGACCCATTTGTCTACCTTCTTTCCCAATTCTTGGGGAGAGGTCAGATCTGAGTCTACCAAGTACTGATGTAACAAGTCAGACATACAATTATTGAAAATATGCTCTCTCAGAATAACATTATATAGGCTTTCATAGTCAGTCACCTTACTGCCATGTAACCATCCCGCCAAGGCCTTCACTGAACAGTCTACAAAGTCTATCCAGTCTTCAGATGACTCTTTTCTGGTATCTCTGAACTTTATACTGTATTGTTCAGTAGTTAAGCCAAATCCATCTAAGAGTGCATCTTTCAAAACTGTGTAGTTGTTTGCATCACTTTGTCTGACAGTAAGGAGCCTATCCCTACCCTTACCAGTGAAAGATAGCCACGGGATAGCAGCCCACTGCCTTTGAGGGATCAACTGTACCATACAGACCCTCTTAAGTGCAGCAAACCGCTTGTTTATGTCATCCCCCTCCTTGTAAAGGGGGACAATCTTGTGCAGGTTTCTTGAGTCTTCTTCTCTTACAGGATTACTATCAAGAACACTGCTGCTGCCACCATAGGGCTCTAACCCCAACTTCTGTCTTTCCCTCTCCACATCTAGAGATTCCCTGTCTAAGGCCAACTGCTGCTGTCTCAGCTTCAGTCTGGCCTCTTCCAACCTCAGCTTTCTGAGTTCCCTGTCTAGGGTGTTATCCTCAGGGTGGGAGGCTTGGGAATTCTGAGACACAGAGGAAATGTGGGAATTGGCAGAAGTGGACCTGTCTCTAAATGCCTGAACTCTAGTTACCTGGCCTTTTGGAGTGAAAGGTGCCCTACTGATGTGTGACCCCTCCCACTACCAGCTTCACAAGATGGCCTGTTAGCTGACAGGTCTTTGGAGGAACCCTCCCCAGAGTCCTCAGGGCCCTCCCCTGATTCTTCCTGGGTACCCTCCTCCCCTACCTCCTGCTCCTGGGATGGGCCATACTGGTCACTTTCTAGGAGAAGGCTAAGGAGAAGATCTTTGGTAGGGTTCTTATAAATGCTTAATCCTCTTTCTATGCAGAGAAACCCTCAAACTTTTAAAATTTAAACTACCATAAGTTACCTTGACAACTGTGGGAGTGGCCTCTACTACAGACATAGTTGCAAGAAACAGTTTAGGACAGAGAAAAAAGTTTAGAACCTTTTTAAAGAAAAGAGAAAAACGTTTTAAAACTTCTCAAAACTTTTAGAAATTTTTCAGAAAGTTTTCAGAAAGAGAGTTACACTGTTTAAGTTAACTGTGTATATTTGTAAGTATTTGGAATATGTTTTTCTTATGAAAAGCACCAATGACAAAGTGGTAAAGCAGTTACAAGTACTTATCCCCACCGCTGCACCACCAATGTAGGAGGCTGGCCTGGATTAGAGTGGGTACCTGATGGTACTTACACCTTGTGCCAGGTCCAGTTATCCGTTATTAGTAGACTAGTAGTGTTCTAGCAGCTAAGGCTGATAGAAGTAGCTATAGCAGAATAGCTAAGGCTGAACTAGGAGACATGGAAAGCTCCTACTATACCACTTATATCATATAGGTACTATATCATAAGAAACACAATGCACAGGGTTACTAAAAATAAAGGTATTTTATTTTAGTGACAAAGTGCCAAAAATATCTCAGAGGAAATGCCCCCCCTAGGAGGTAAGTAAAATACACAAAATATACACACAAACCAAAATCAAGTAAGAAAACAGTTAGAAAAATAGTGCAAACATTGTAGAATTCAATAGGATGCAATAGGCCTAGGGCAACACAAACCGTATACTAAGAAAGTGGAATGCGAACCACTTAGGGACCCCTGGCCTAGTGTAGTGTGTAGAGGGTCGCTGGGAGTGTAAGAAAACACTAAGGGTGTCCAAGATACCCCAACCCAAGACCCTGAAAAGTAGGAGTAAGTGATACTACTTCCCCAGAAACAAACTAAAGTTGTGATAGAAGATTCTGCAAAGACCACAACAGACTGCAAAGCACTGAAGACGGATTCCTGGACCTGAAGACCTGAAAAGGAAGGGGACCAAGTCCAAGAGTCATGAAAGTGTCCAGGGGAGGCAGGAGCCCACTAAACCCCGGATGAAGTTGCAAAATGGCTGCCTCTGGATGGAAGAAGCTGAAGATTCTGCAACAACAAAAGATGCCAGGAACTTCCCCTTTGTGCAGAAGATGTCCCACGGAGTGCTGGAGGATGCTGCATTGTTTCTTTGGAGAAAGACCACATACAAGCCTTGCTAGCTGCAAAGGTCACGGTTGAAGATAAAGGGTGCTGCCTGGGCCCAGGGAGGACCAGGAGGTCGCCACTTGGAAGAGAAGACAGAGGGGGCCCTCAGCAATACAAAGCGTCCAAGCACAAGAAGGCAGCATCCGCAGAAGTACTTGAACCTGGGTTCAAGAAAACTGAGCATGGTGGTGGTCTCAACACTACAAAAGAGGGTGCCACAAAGCCGGTGGTCAACTCAGCAAGTTCAGCAATACAGGACGGAGTGCTGGGGACCTGGGCTTGGCTGTGCACGAAGGATTCCTGGCAAAAGTGCACAGAAGCCCTAGCAGCTGCAGTTCATGCAGCACACAGGATTTCTGCCGGGAGAGGGAAGGCAAGGACTTACCTCCTCCAAATATGGACAGTTGGACCACTGGACAGTCTGGGTCACTTGGGTCCACCACCTGTGCTCCAGAGGCCATGCTTGTCAGGATGAGAGGGATCACAGAGTACTGGTGACGCTGAGGTTTGGTGCCTACTGGAGCAGGGGGAAGATTCCGTTGACCCACAGGAGATTTCTTCTTGGCTTCCAGATCAGGGTGAAGGCAGACATCCCCCAGAGCATGCACCACCAGGAAACAGTTGAGAAAGCTGGCAGGATTAGGCGTTACAATGTCACTGGTAGTCTTCTTGCTACTTTGTTGCAGTTTTGCAGGCGTCCTGGAGCAGTCAGCGGTCGAACCTTGGCAGAAGTTGAAGAGGGAGATGCAGACGAACTCTGGTGAATTCTTGCACGTCGTTATCTGAGGAAAAGCCCACTGCAGAGACCCTGAATAGCCTTCAGAGGAGGATTGGCCACCTAGTCAGGTAAGCACCTATCAGCGGGGGTTCTGATGTCACCTGCTGGCACTGGCCACTCAGAGGCCTCCATTGCACCCTCACACCTCTGGATTCAAGATGGCAGTGGTCTGGGACACACTGGAGGAGCTCTGAGCACCACCCCTGTGGTGGTGATGGACAGGGGAGTGGTCACTCCCCTTTCCTTTGTCCAGTTTCATGCCAGAGCAGGGACTGGGGGTTCCCTGAACCGGTGTATACTGGCTTATGCAAGGAGGGCACCATCTGTGCCCTTCAAAGCATTTCCAAAGGCTGGGGGAGGCTACTCCTCCCCCACCCTTAACACCTATTTCCAAAGGGAGAGGGTGTAACACCCTCTCTCAGATGAAAGTCTTTGTTCTGCCTTCCCGGGACTGGGCTGCCCAGACCCCAGGAGGGCAGAACCCTGTTTGTGGGTTGGCAGCAGCAGTGGCTGCAGAGAAAACCCAAGAGAGCCGGTTTGGCAGTAGGCGGCGTCCATAGTTGAGCCCCGGGGATGCATGGGATTGGCACCCCAATACCAGATTTGGCATGGGGGGACAATTCCATGATCTTAGACATGTTACATGGCCATATTCGGAGTTACCATTGTGAAGCTACATATAGGTATTGACCTAAATGTAGTGCACGCGTGTAATGGTGTCCCCGCACTCACAAAGTCCGGGGAAATCGCCCTGAACTATGTGGGGGCACCTTGGCTAGTGCCAGGGTGTCCTCACACTTAGTAACTTTGCGCCTAACCTTCACTAAGTGAAGGTTAGACATATAGGCGACTTATAAGTTACTTAAGTGCAGTGTAAAATGGCTGTGAAATAACGTGTGAGTTATTTCACTCAGGCTGCAGTGGCAGTGCTGTGTAAGATTTGTCTGACCTCCCTATGGGTGGCAAGAGAAATGCTGCAGCCCATAGGGATCTCCTGGAACCCTAATACCCTGGGTACCTAGGTAACATATACTAGGGAATTATAAGGGCGTTCCAGTGTGCCAATTAGAATTGGTAAAAATGGTCACTAGCCTAAAGTGACAATTTTAAAGGCAGAGAGAGCAAAAGCAATGGGGTTCTGGTTAGCAGAGCCTCAGTGACACAGTTAGTCACTACACAGGTACACACATTCAGGTCACAAACTATGAGCACTGGGGTCCTGGCTAGCAGGATCCCAGTGAGACAGGCAAAAACAAACTTACATACATGTGAAAAATGGGGGTAACATGCCAGGCAAGATGGTACTTTCCTACAACTGTTGACTGTCATGTGTCTGGGGATTTGTGTAGGTTGACATCTGCAAACCATGTGCAAGTTTTCTCCATGGTATGTTGGGTGCTGGTGCTTCACAGCAGTATGTGATTAATGGGTGTCCATTATCCATGTGACATACCTTATTTGGCAAAATCTTGGCAGCTGTAACATGCTACTTTCCCTTGATAAGTGGGGAATGTGCATTGTCCTGGGTGATGTGTCATCAGTTTAGCCACCATTCCAGTTGCCTACTTGTCTGCATGCGCTCCATTCCCACTAGAATACATGACTATGCATTAGATGTAGGCATGTGCTAGCTATGCAGACGAGATGATGTCTGTAAACTCAAACATGTATGTCCATGGTGTCCTGTTGCCGTAAAGGTACATCTGAAATGGTTGTCCATTTACTGCAATGCCTTAGACAAGACTGTGTAATTATCATATGTTGTCAAACAGATACATTCATGCCTCATTGAATGTCATTTGTCATGTGTATCTGCAGTAGCCATGATGGACATGACAAGTACACCAGGGTGTGGATCCACTTCATGACCATTTGTATCCTTGATGTGGAATGTTGGTTGTAGGTATACAGCACCTGTGTATTGTTTGGGAATTGTGCACTGACTTTTAGGATGCATCTAGATTGACTTGCAGTTGCATTTGCATTAAATGTGTTTGGGTTCAAGGATTCATCCACAGACAGATGCCATACTTGCCATGTCTGATATGTGGGCAGTAATGTAGCTTCTCATTGTATAACAATCTGGTGACCTTCAGGTAGTGGTTGCAAGGTTTGTGTCCCTCCTTCCTGCACAGTATGGTTGTCTATTGCAAACACTCTCAGAAGTAAACATGGAAATGGGTGTGAGACCTTGGTGGGGGCTACCCTGGGTCTTACATGACCATTCTTGTGTGTATTCAGGAGAAATCTCTCCATGATGGTTAGGACTTGACTTCATTGTTGTTCCTTGCAACACCACATGTGGGGCATGTCTGCATGGCCTTGCTACAACCTCCTGGACTCATTTTGGGCAGGTGCCACTTATATGAGTGTACATTGTTGGGATGTATCCATAATGACATGGATGTTTCCTTGTCTCCTAATCCAGATCTGGAATATTTGTACCAGTGTTGTCTGCATTTCCTTAGCAGCATCTGTTATTGTTGATACATTGCATTAGTGCAATTTGGATGTGTGCATAGTTTTGTGTCTGTGTAATTGGTAGGGTACCTCACAATGAGACCCAATTGTTGGCTACTGGTTCACAGGGGTGTGCTGTATGTGGCACAGTCTTTGGTTTTACTGGTCACCTAGTTGCGTTATGGTTATTGCGGTAGCTAGACTTTGTCCATGCTATTGTATTTGTCTGAGACCAAGTTTTTCCCATGTTACATTTGTAATTCCAGATAGCATGCATGGTTTGGTATTAGCACATGATGGTGCTACTTTGCTGGCACTTCATGCTGGTGGCCACTTACATGATGGTATGTTGTATCTCTGAGATGTGATTGAAGTGTTTCCATGCCCATGTCATGAGCCTACTTCACTTTCTTTTGGCAGCATCAGCACTGGCAGGCGAAGGAGATAGGGCCACACCGAGTGGAGAAGCATCTGGCCACGGGACCTCTGGTGATGACACAGATGGACCCAGCGACCCAGAGGGCGAGGGGAGTGCCACAACGGAGACCAAACATTCTTTATCATCATCGGATTCCTCCTCCAGTGGCCACTCCCTAGTGGTGGCGAACTCATCAGGGAGCTCCCAAGCATCATCTTTGTCCACCACCCCCATTCTATCACCATCTTTGCTGTTGCTTCCCACCCAGTTGGCCGAGCCCACTCACCTAAGAGGATGTGCATCTCTTTTGCTGCAGGCATCTCTGCCCCAGTCCCTGCCCCAGTTATCCCTGCTGCCCTCAGTGAGGAGGCTATTGACCTCCTGATGTCGATCTCTGTGGGTCAGTCTGCCATTGTGAATGCCATCCAGGTACTGGCAACCCAAAACCAACAGAGCAATCCGTTCCTATAGGGTATTCCCGGTGCAATGGCTAGCCTAAAGAGATCTTTTCAGGCTCTGGCCTCCACACTGATGGCAGCCAGTCACCCGTTGCCTTCCGTCTCCCCTCCATCTTCCATTTGCCAATTTAAATCCTACCTTCCCTAACCCATTAAAATCACACAGAGAGACTTGCATGCATCCACCTCAACAGACAAGGGTATTGCACACAAACACAAGCACCACAAGACACACTGGCACGCACACAGACAACATCCATGTGAAGACACAGTAACAGTCACAGTCCTGACACCCCCTGCTCCAGCACCACACACACAACATCTGGCATACCTACAGACTCCACCAAAACAGTCACTGATACAGCCACCACACCCTACCTACTCACAGACACCACCCCACCAGACCCTTAGACATCCACCCCAGTCACCACACCCGCAGACACCACAACCAGACACTCCTACATGCAACACATCCACCATACCTGCAGTCACCACCCCAACAGACACCCATCCACACACTACAACATCCCCCTGATCCATCACATCCCAGCCCAAAACACAAAACGCCCTCACTCACCCACCCAACAGATACCCACCACACATAAGCATATCTCCCACAAACATGCACCCAATACATCCAACCTACACATCAAACAACCATGCCTTCAACCTCCAAATCCCAACTCCCTTCGCATGACTGTCCCATGTGTCTAAAAAAGTTTTCCTTTGTGGGGTTGACCTTACCCTTGTTCACCCTCCCCGGCCACTCCCAAAACAATAGTTTCCTCTCCTGACCCCCCTGCAAGCACCCATGCCCCTCCAAGATCAAAGGAACAAGCCCAACCCCCCTTAAAAGCCTCCCCCCAAGCCCAAACCCCCCTCCACCACCCCACCCAGATCATCCCTGAGGCGGATGCCGGCCTGCCTGCCCCCTGATGCCCCTACCTGTGGAGTTTACATGGCAGTCAGGAGTTAAGTAGAGGCCCAACGTCAGCCTTTTGGCCCAATGCTGTGTTTTGAACTGGCCTATGACCTTGGGCTTTGGTTTACAGACCTTATTTATTAATAAAGCCAACATGTTGTTGCTTTATTGGATACAATTTTGTCCTCCATTTCCTTCCCTAGTTTTCTGTTGTTCCTTTAGTTGTGTGCCTGTAGTGTGTGTGTTAGGACTGCTTGCTGCTCCATGTGGTGCTTTTGCAGTTTGTGAGGCTGTATGCAGTGCTATTGTCCCCCAAGGGAAGGGTGTGTGTTACGTGATGGGTATGTGTGTGTAGCTGCAATGTTGGTGTCATGGCATTCTGTTGTGTTTGTTGTGGTATGTGTTTCTTTTTGTATTGTGTGATGTGGGTATGTATGGTGTAGGACTTGTCCCCCTGTAGTGGCTATTGTCTTCATTTGGTGTGTGTCCTTGATTTTTGTCAGTGCAGACATGGTGTATGTTGAGTTGTGCTATTTTACTTTGCATTTTGTGTGCATGTGCCCATTTAGGTGTGTGTCCCTCACAGCTGGTTGGTGTAGGGCTATGTCCCATGGAATGCGAGCTGTGTGTGCTTCGATGCCTTGGCCCTGCCCATTGTGTGACTGTGCATGAAGATTTGTGTTGTATTGCTTGTCCCTGAGATCCAATTCGTGCCAATTCCTGCGTGCATGTTGTCTGTGGCCCTGTTCAACAAGATATGTGTCGCAGAGTAGCCTCCATCCATGTATGGTCCTGAAGCTACTATCCCAGTTGTTCAGGTATTGTTGTGGTGGTGCGCTTTGTGTCTTTTGTCTATTTGTCCCTCTGTGTATTAGGTGTGGCATTGTGCTACTGTTGTGCTATGTGTGTGTGATGTGTGTGTTGACAGCAAGGTTGTTTGATGGTGATGTTGTGTGCGAGCCATGGCACATGTCTGTATATGTGTGTTGTGTCTGTGGCCAGTCCCTGGCCAGTGCTGGGTGTGAGTGTGTGGAATGTACTTGTATATGAGCAATAGTTCTGTTGTTGTTGCTGTGTGTGTGAATGTTGTGTGGCCCTCTGTGTCCCTAAGCCTGTGATGTGTAGCCATGCGTACATGTGTAGTGTTGCAGTGCAGTATGTGTGTGCTGGCTGAAGTGTACGTTTTGTGACTGTGTTGGTGTCCATGTTGCAGTATGTGAGTGTGTGTGTGTTGAATGTTAGGTGTAGCTGCTGCCTGTGTCGCCACCCCCGTGATGTGTTTGCCAGCAGTACTGTTTTTTGTGATATCGATTATACAGGTAGGTGATTGTAGTTACGGTTGCTTTTGTTCAAATCGGCATTGAATCTATTGTCTTTGGTTGAGCAGGAGCAGCAGCGTGACATTTTAGAATGACTCCATGGTGGCTCCGGATATGTATAGCTGTCTGCAAGTGAGTGTCTCCCTTTATAATGTCTGATTCCACGTTCTGCTACATGGTGGTTGGACTGCCACAGTCACAATGGCAGTCTGCAGCCTCCTAATAGGTCAGATAGAAACATGGTCTGTTTATGCTTCCAAGGGACTGCAGCAGTCTGTGCTGCCTGGTGGTGGCGACAGAACGCTGACGGTCTTCTATTTGCTTGACAGCCAAACTCATAATACAACGGTCCGCTACGCCAGCCCGTTGGCGGTATGGCCGCCACCGCCAACATGACGGTCCTCGGACCGCCAAACTCGTAATCAGCCCCTAGGTCATCGGTTACATTCACAATTGCATTTTCAGGTACTGCTGGTAGCCTCATTGCACGACCTATCAGATTCACATGGAGAGAGAGTCCTGGTTTCCTGTCAGGGGTGCTATCCATGCTCATCAGAACAAGTGGCAATGCATCAGGCCATTTCAATGCTGTAGAGGCACAAACCTTTGCCAATCAAGCTTTCAGTGTTCCATTCATCTGTTCCACCAATCCAGATGCCTCTGTCTGTAACTGCAGTGCAATTTTTGCCCAATAATGAGTGCTGCACACAATAACTTTATGATCTCATTATTAAAAGGAGTTCCTCGATTTGATTCCAAAGAAGTTGAGAATCCATACCTTGGTTTCAGTTTCCGGAGCAGCAGCTTAGCTACAGTGAGACAATCATTCCTACATGTTGGATAAGCCTTAATCCAATTGAAGCACGCACTTACAATGACCAATACATACTTCAATACATTACAGACAGGCATTTCAATAAAATCAAGTTGCATTCAATTAAATGGACCTCCAGATCTGCCAACGTGGCCTAAATTAACCACCATGTCTGTTGGAAAGTGCAAATCATCGCATCTTTGCCGAGATGAACCTGACCATGATAATATCTAGCCATCCATCGAGTTTAACAAACAATCTGGCAACACAACTTTCCTTTCATTAGAAATCCAGACATCATCTCCCTCTCTTTGAACACAACCTGCTTTTATCCAACCTTTGTGTTCTTCTTCTGTTGCTTCTTCCGGCAACTTCTAAATCTCATCCCAGGTATCAACCATTGACATCAAGAAATGTTGATTGTTCTCACTGGTGTCACCTCCACTACTCCACTCTTCATAGAAGGTGACACAATGGAGTGCACAATGTCTGGCAATTTTGTCAGCATAGGCATTGACCAACGATGCATAGTCATTCGATCTTTGGTGGGCTACACACTTTACCACCGCAATCTTCTCAGGTGACTGTAAAGCATTTAACAAGTTATTAATTTTCTCATCATTTTGAATGGGTGATCCTGACGAGGTCATAAAATCTCACTGGTGCCATAACTGCCAGAAATCATGCACAACACCAAATACGTATTAACTAAGTGAATATTGTCACTTTGAGCTGTTCTGATATGCAGCATGCTCTTGTAAGAGCAACCGATTTGGGCAGAAACAACACCCTGAAGCCACAAGGCTTTAACTACTCAGGAGAGGGTGCAAACTGCATAACCTGCTCCCAGAGTACCTTCACTGTTTCTTAAACAGGAGACATCACAGAAACAACTTGGTCATTCTCCTCTAAAAGAGTATCCTGAATATCAGGTCTGAGTTTGGTGCACAGTTCAGTGACATTGAGACAGTCATGTTCCATTTCACTAACATAATTTGAACCATCAGCATTTACAGTCCTTAATGTGGTGGGTTTAAGTTTAGGACCATACACCTCTTGACAGTTAAATTGCCAGATCCAAGGATCAATAACTCGTAACGTGTAAGACAGGCATTAGTCAAATATTGGGTTTTACAACGGATCAGAAGTACTTCAACTGAGTGTGGGACATAAACAGTTAAAGACGGTCCCATCACAATGCCTTTGCATTGGCCTATGGTCACACCAGCACTGGCCATGGATTTCAAACAGCCGAGCAAAGCAGAAGCAACAGGTTCCAATGTGGTGGAAAGATATGTTACTGGCCTGTTTGTTCCTCCATACAACTGCATGAAAGCGGAAAGAGTACAACCATCACATTCATTACAAAACAGTGCAAAACCTTTTGTGTAATCAGGCACTCCCAAGGCTGGGGCTCTGCACAAACTCTCTCTCAATTCAGTAAACGCTTTCATGCATTCTTCATTAAAGTGGTCTGGGTCTGTGACTTCTTTGTCTGTCAACTTCTACAGTGGTTTGGAAATTACTGAAAATTTCAGAATCCACTGGCGACAGTAGCTCCCCATGCCCAAAAACATTCTGACATTTCTCTGTATAACTGGGGGATTCATTTGCATACTTGCTGCAACCCTTTCTCTGGACACTTTCCTTGCACCTTTCTCAATTTGGTGACCCAAATACTTTACTTCTTTCTGATAATACTATAACTTAGCAGGGGAAACCTTGTGTCTGTTTTCACCTACGTTATTCAATAATGCTATAGTATCTTGTCTGCAAGCTTCACGTGTATTGGACGCAACCATCAGGTCATCAATGCACTGCACTAAAGCAGACTGAAACTTCATGTTTAAAGACTCTAAAGGGCAGATTCATGAAAAGTGGTGCTGCACTTAGTGCAGCACCACTTTTCTTGCGCCCCCTACCACCACCATGTGTGCACCGCATTGAAAATATGGCACACCATGGCGGTATTCAGGGGTACTAGCGTAATAAATTTTTAAGCTAGTCCAGCACTTTGCAGGATTCACGTCAAAAATGTTGACGCTAATCCTGCAAAGCCCACACAGGCCCATTGAAAACCATGGGAGCCTCTATTTAATGCCTGCTCTGAGCAGGCATAATGTGGCGCAAAGGGTACAAAGCAGCACAGTGCATGCATTGCACCACTTTGTAAATATGGTGCAGCGCCTTCTACCGCCACATTAGCATAAAACAAAAATGCCGCTAGTGTGGTGTTAGAATGGGCAAGTCCCTCTTAAATCTGGGCCTACATTCTCCTTTAGGATCTGATTAAAAATGGACAGAGATTCCAAAAACCCTTGTGGAGTACGACACCATGAATACACACATTTGCTGAATCAGAATGAAAAGAGGTATTGACTATCCTCATGCAAGGGCACTGAGAAAAATGTGTGTGACAAGTCAATAACTAAAAACTATTCTGCTTCACATGGAATCTGAAATAAAATCACTGCTGGATTTGGCACTATGGGACAACAGGATACCACAATTTCATTTACCTTTCTCAAATCCTGAACTATGCGATATTTCCCACTTGGCACCATTACCTGTCACTGTGCCATCAGAGCTTGTGGTATCTGCATTTGCTGTGGGACATGATTTTGCTGGTGGGGATATTGTACTTGTTGCGGGGGAACCTATATTTGTACTGCTTCTCTAGGAACATTCATGCTTTGATTTTGGGGCCTTTGGTCCCTCTGATTTTGATACTGACTATTGTCAACCATCTGTCCAACACCACCACCTTGCACCAAATATTTATACTATTAAAGGGACACTTCTGTTTCCAATGTCCAACGTTGCCACATGCATGGGAAGGAAGTCTTTTCTCAATGTTCTGAACATCAGCCACATGTGCATTCGGATCTACTCAAATTCCATGACCTCTGCCTCTGAACTGAGGCACCATATTTTCTTGCTGCTTTGTTCCCTGCATTCCTCCTAAGTTCATCACTTGTTGCAGACCCGGCATACCTGCTGCTTGGACACACTTGATCTGCATCACCATTGCCTTTTACCTCAACCTTTTCTGCTTCAACTCAATTTGATCACTAAAGTATTTTGCTTAATGCAATACTTGATCAATCAGCTTTCCTTGCCAACAAATCAAATGATTTTGAATCATATTGCTAATTTTAGGTTTCAATCCTTAAACAAATCTAAACACAAAATTAATCCTGTCTCTCAGTTCAATAATCTCTGTGCCACTGTATTGCTTGATGGCTTGCAACAATCTCTCATAATAAGCATGAACAGATTCCTGTGTTTCCTGAGATGTCCTGTTGATTTTTTGCCAATCAATAACTTTAGGGGAAACTCTAGTTTTCAAAAACTCAATCAACCTATAATAGCTCTTCATCACCTCTTCAGACGATGCACCTGTTACTGCATCCCTTGGCATCTCATGTGTTGCCAATCAACACTCCTCTTACACACAACCAACAAATCTGCTGGAACTACAATTTCAAACAAGCATTTTGAATGCAACTGGTCTCGCATTTGCTCGAGTTAGAACTATTGGCGTTGTAAACTCCTAAATGGACTTTTCTTGCCACACAAATTAAAATAAAACAACGCAGCGCGATCGCACTATGTGAAATGCATCGCGATTGTGCTGGATTTGAAAACAGAAAAAAAGAGCGGGATTGCGCTATGTAATCCCCAGCGCGATCACGCTGCACAGAAAATAAACAGATAAAGTAGTCCGGAAACCATGCTGAAAACATCGAGCTACGTATGTTTTTAGTAGTCTACCGGTGCTGTGTAGGTGGGCTAAACACTGGAAAAGGCATGACGTATGTATGCCTTTCACAAATGAAAGCAATTGGATTTTAAAAGCTAAGCCCATGAACCAATGAAAGTGACTGACGTGACATGGGTGTAGTTGGAAGCCCAAAGAGAGATTACTACAGGGGACGAAGCACTTTTTGTTCACCCCTAACAAAGTGTACAGATCTTCCCATAAATACTTTGCAAGCTTGACAAACCTCTCTGTTTGCTGGTATCTTTCCACTGGTTTCACCCTCAACTTTGGGGAATCATTCGTCAATGACAGTATGTCACTTCTGCTCCAAAAAATATAAACAAAATTCCCTCCAGGAATTTCTCTCATTGGCATCATTTTTTACAGTTCCCTCAGCCTGCTGTACATCATATAAAGATTCAGCCATCTTTTGCATCTGATCTCTTTTCTTTGGCCATCTGCCTTACCATTTATTGAATGCTCCCCATGTCTGAATGCTTTGAATCAACTCCTTGATTTTAATTTTTATTCCAGGTGATCTCATGTTCGCAATGTCTCTTCAGTCGAATTCTAACCTGTAACTCTTCATTATCTGTTTGGATTTATTCATTTGGATTTCTATTTCTCAGCCCAATGAATACATTTCTCATTAACCTATCCTGCTCGAAAAGTAACATCCTTGCAAATGAAGCACAGTTTATTCTCATTGTAAGAATCTAATCTATCCAATTCAAGTTTTCCCTTAATCATTTCATTTAATTCAAATTTTAATCTAGCCGTGTTTAATGTCTCTTCTACCTCAGGCATGTTTCTTGAAACTGATGCTCTGTTCAAATTGTCTAACCATTCAGTCAATTGTTGTGCTGATAACCTTTGCAAACTAATGTTATTTCCTCTATCTCAGGGTATAAACTGTGTTACATGGGGCTCTCATAGCCTGCTCCTGAGCCATCACAGATGATCCCAGGGAGCACGGGGGACATGTCACATCAATCAGTGGAACAACCCCCTTATGTGTCTGATTTGAACCAATTGAATTCTTAGGGATAATGGCTGGCAAAGTAGTGCTCAGTCTCTCCATTTGTTCATTAGCTCCAAAAGGCAAATTAATTGCTGATTCTAGATGTGGAATCAGGGGACCATTCTCGTTATTACCCTGGGCTTGCAACGGGACTACTGGACCTATTGTTATGGGAACTGCTGGTGTTTCTGGTCCTTACAAATTCGTCTGACTTTGCAAGAATATTCTTTATTACGACCAGGTAATACTGAACCGAAAGGTTGATTTGACTGATTCGGGACAACATTCTGTGATGTCATTACTGGGGAATACATTGGCATTGTCTGTCTCTGATTCACGGTCTTTGCAGGTGTCTGTACATTAGGTGTGGGCTCAAACTGAGTCACTCCTGCATTCTGAATTGGCAGTGGCAAAACTAGAACTGTGACATTCTGAACTGTATTAATACTTGTAACTGTCAGATAAACTGCTGGCACCTGTGCAACATTTGCAGTAGGAACGGTTGGAATGATCTAACCCTGGCTTCATGCAGTTGAAGCTGTGGCAACACTTGGGACTACATTCTGACTTACTGATGCACATGCATTAAACGGTGGGGGATGATTCTGCAACAACTGAGTTATAAATTCATCATCTGAAACACTCTCAACATCTGCTACCCTTTTATTTTCACCCAATTTCTGTTCTGTATCTTCCTCAGATTTCTTTTTGACTTTATGTTTAACACTTCCATCTCCTTTCTAATTGCTGGAAATACCTTTACTGTGTGTAATGTATCTGCTCTCCACATTCTCTGCTCTGCATCCCACCTACCGTCTGCTTGCACCTTTTCTGCTTTCCTCATTCTCTTTTAAAATTTCAGAGCCTCTTTTTGTCTCGCAACTAATTCCCAAATAGCAAGTGCTTCAGATTGTGGAGGTCTAGGAAGAGGCTTTGATTCATACAACACCCTCTTCAATATTCTCAAATTGAAGAATCCATAACTGGGGAAAGCTAAGGTACTTTCCTCCTCAGTTATTTTGCACCATTGATTTACCCAAAGACATGCTGAAACTCCTCTCTCCTTCATTACCTTGAATGCTGGTGTACTCTCAGGCAGAGTAGGCTCACCCTCCCTAACTGGAATAAAAACATCTCCTCTCAACCCACTCCTTAAAGCTTTGAAAACTTTATTCATACACAAATCGAGCTCACAAACACAAAATCTACAAAACCAGAAAGCAATTTTAACTTCTACAATCCTTTTTATGAGCTGTTCTCAACCTATAGCTGCGCAGTCTTGTCCACCAATCTGTGCAAGGCTTTCCTCACCAACCGACCTATCCCAGCGCGGACCAAATGACATCACACTTAATTCGCTCTGCAACTGCAACTCACTTCAGAGCTGTCTCATATACCTCTCACCTAAAACCTAAATGTAAATATTGCAAGCACAAAACCCAAACCTATCTGCTCACTATGAGTAGGACTCAAATGCTTTGAAAGCTGTACGGAAATTTAGACTGTGGCCTTTCACACAAACAGCTACTCTTCCGGCTATGGCTTTCTCACCACCGCAAGTAAGATTTGACCCGGAAACTCACTCCGATTGATACAGATTCTCCTTGTGCCTCAGGATTCACCTAATACCAACCAACAACACACACACTCAAGGAATCTACCAGTAATATCTGCAGCGCTCAATCAACTAACACCTTACCTGCAGACAATAAATTAACCAAGTGTCTTCATATACTTGTACAATACTCCGGAGTCTTAGGCCTCGCAGAACCTGTAAACAACAACAACAACTACGTGGGCAATTTTTTAGCACAAAGTGCAACATTAACTTGGAGTACACCAGCTCCCCACTCTCTTACCTGGAGTACACAAACTCCCTACTCAATTACCTCTTCACGTTATACCTCACACTTTGCTGTGATTTGCCAAAGCATTGCAAGCACAAACCCTACTCAAAACACATACCGTACACTTATAAATGCTGGAATTTCATCAACCTTTACACTACAGCAACAACAACTCACAATGTGGTCAAATTCTGACTCTCCTCCTCACAAGACAAAACCATAACTCTGCTACCAAAACTGTTGGCACGCTAGGGCCTGGAAGAATTTCTCCCACTCCGGATTCAATAACCCCAAATGTGCAGGTGAGACATCATCACTATTCTCACCTATAGAGGTCAACTAGATCTTTGGACTTGGTGAAGAGTGTAGTAGTCAGAATCATTCAGTCACAAATCAATGATATTAAACCATGAATAATTTTAAACACAATGAACAATTCAACACTAAATCAAACTCCAAACTGATTACAGTTTCATAGCTTTATTATAATCCCAAAAACAATGTCACATACGTAGTGCGAAAATCAAAGTTGTAAACATACATGAAAACCATAAGCTGACCGAGATTTAACCTACTAAACATCAATA
Source organism: Pleurodeles waltl (assembly GCF_031143425.1). NCBI lineage: Eukaryota > Metazoa > Chordata > Amphibia > Caudata > Salamandridae > Pleurodeles > Pleurodeles waltl. Next base: position 665,585,888 of record NC_090438.1, read on the forward strand.
TAGTTAAACAATCCAAAAGAACAATATAGATTAGCAACAACACAATATGCACATTATTTTTAGATTTCTAAGCAGATGATGGTGACAGCAGTAAATCATCAAAATACAGCTTAACATTCAATTTCCAGAATTCAGGTTTTAAAGCTAGGCCATTCCAATCACTAACACAAATTTGGACTTGCACGTGTGGAAACGGGTTAGCACATGCAGGCAAAGCAAAGATAAAAGAAAGACAAAATTAATTTGGAAAATCATCTAACTAGGACAACTCACTAAAAAACATACGCTGGTAAATACCTAACTGAAAAGGAAACAAGAAACCACATTTAGTGATACCTCTCCTCATGGGACAGCAGACAGTAAAAGTTAATCAGTCAGGATGGTCACTTTCTTCTGGCATCAGTTTACAGCAGCATCAGGACAGTGCAGAACAAGGGCTGCATATATGACAGAACAGCAGTTCAGAACTAGATGGCCTTATTAGTACTGAACCGCATAACAAAATAGGGCAATTAAGACTAAGATAAGAAAACTCATATGGGAACTAAAGAATCAGAGTGTGACAGCAGACTTAAAACAAGAACAGATGGACTCTGGCAGAGTTCTGAACATCTTCGAGGCAGGAGAAGACTAACTTCAAGTTTCAAGGTCTTTCACTATTTAAAATAACCACAATCCTCTTGATTGGTTCTTCAGGTGGGCACAGTCCAAACGTCAGATTCAGCATCTAATGGCTGCAGATGGCATCATCAAATTTGAAACTATTCCAAATCTTCTCAGCAAAAGTGCATTGTCATCTGCATGATTTCACACATTTCCGACAAAATATTACATTCTCTAGTTATTTGTTATTTCAGAGTTTTCCCTCACAAAACTAATCCTGGTTCACATAGGAATTATGAATTTCCTTTCCTGTTTGACAGATAGAACAAATAATGCAACATAGTTAATTCAGAAACATGTTTCTTGCTTTCAATACAATAGGACAATTAAAATCACATTATCATCCTAAGAAAATAATTCAGGTCAGAAGGAACAGAATAAACAAGTGATTTTCCATTACTGCTGCAAATTTAATCTTTCAGGCCTAGTCAAGCTAAGAAAGTATTAATGCATTAATAAACTTATTGCAAATTCAAATATGCAAAGTAAGGGGGTCATTCGGCGGTTCGGCCGCGGTCAGACAAGGAAAACCGGCGGTCTCCCGCCGGTTTTCCGCTGCCCTTGGAATCCCCCATGGCGGCGCAGCTTGCACCGCCATGCGCCGCCATGCGCCGCCATGGGGGATTCTGACACCCCCTACCGCCATCCTGTTCCTGGCGGTTCGCCCGCCAGGAACAGGATGGCGGTAGGAGGTGCCGCGGGGCCCCCGTAAGAGGGCCCCACTATGTATTTCAGTGTCTGCAATGCAGACACTGAAATACGCGACGGGTGCAAACTGCACCTGTCGCACATACCCACTCCGCCGGCTCCATTCGGAGCCGGCTTCCTCGTGGGGAGGGGTTTCCCGCTGGGCTGGCGGGCGGCCTTCTGGCGGTCGCCCGCCAGCCCAGCGGGAAAGCCTGAATGGCCTCCGCGGTCTTTCGACCGCGGAGCGGCCATATGGTGGTTCCCGCGAGGCGGGCGGCTACCGCCGCCCGCCTCAATCAGAATCACCCCCTAAATGTTTAATTGCAAACATTATTTACTACATGTTAGAACAGACTTAAACATGCATTTAGTTTTCTGCACACATTTAACTCACATTAAAAATTGATTTAATTCAGTATAAGTATGTTTAATTCATATTAAATCAGTGCTTTCAATAACACTCTTAATATTAATTCACATTAATACCTCATTTAATATAAATACAAAACTATCATGTTAAAACATAGGTGGTCATTATGACCTTGGCAGTCAGGTTACCACCACGCCAGTGACGGCAGCAGTACCGTCACGATGCCGTCGTTAATGACCGCCAAATAATAACCATGGTGGTGATCCCTCCCATAGACACCCAATGTACCACACTAACCGCCAGTGTGATACGACCACTAAACACAGGGGTAGCCACCTACAGTCAGGCGGAAGACAAGGATCTGGCCACCATATTATGACAGCATACCACTAGGATTTCCAGGGCTGTAGCAACAACACCAAAAGCCTGGCGGAAACACATCATTTAAAAGGAGACACTCACCTCTAGGGACACAGAGGAGTCCGCGGCTGCCATGGAACCAGAACTGCAAGTCTTCCCGATGCTGTACCACACCATGGCCGCCCTGAAGCACTAATGCCAATGAAGACGACAACAGTGTGCACAGCTGCCTAGCACACAAAGGAGGGAGAGAGGGAGGGGAGAGTTGCACACACACACAACATACACCATACACACACACAGAACCAGCTGCAGAGTAAATAGACAGTAACAGTACCCAGGAGCAAAGAAAGCCAGGACACATACCTCCGTTCTAACCACTGTAATCATGTTGGATAAAAACTCAAAATCCAAAAACATACACAACTGCATTTATACATGCAGGCCCAAAGGCCAGTTCAAAGTTTCTAATGCCCACAGGGCAACGTCCAAGCCCCTACTTGACTCCTGACTACATCGGGACTCCACTGTTCAGGGGCATCATCTAGCAAATGGGCAGGCACCTCAGGGGGCGGGGGTGCTTCTCATTGTGAGGGGACACCTAGTCCACTGGTTCTGGAGGGGGCTCCTTGCCCACTGGTTCTAGAGGAGGTTCCTTGCCCACTGGTTACTGAGGGGGCTCCTAGCCCACTGGTTCTGGAGGAGGTCCTTGCCCACTGGTTCTGGAGGGGGCTCCTTGCCCACTGGTTCTGGAGGTGGACCCTTGCCCACTGGTTACTGAGGGGGCTCTTTGCCCACTGGTTCTGGAGGGGGGTCCTTGCCTTCTGGTGATGGAGGGGGCTCCTTGCCCACTGGTTCTGGAGGGGGTCCTTGGCCTCTGGTGATGCAGAGAGGTCCTTGCCCTCTGGTGATGGAGGGGGCTCCTTGACCACTGGTTCTGGAGGGGGCTCCTTGGCCTCAGTTTTGTGAGGGGCCTCCTTGGGCTCAGTTTAGTGAGGGGCCTCCTTGGGCTTAGTTCTGGGAGGGACCTCCTTGGCCTTAGTTTTGGGAGAGGCCTCCTTGGCCTTAGTTTTGTGAGGGGGGGCTCCTTGGGTTTAGTCTTGGGAGGGGCCTCCTTGGCCTTAGTTTTGGGAGGGGCTTCCTTGGCCTTGGTCTTGGCAGGGGTCTCCTTGGCCTTTGTCTTAGGAGGGGTCTCCTTGGCCCTAGGTTTTGGTGGTGGCTCCATGGTCTTGGTTGTCTGCTTGGGAGGAAGTGACACTTTAACCCTCCGTTTTGGGGGCAGAAGAGTGTCCTTGGGGCAGGGGGCCAGCATCGCACCCTTAGTGGCAGCTGGAGACTTTGGGGGTGGTACAGTGTCAGACTGGGTGCTTGAGGTACTGGGCTGGGGGTGTGGGACCTTCCTCTTACCTGCAGGACAGGGGGGAGAGGGAGGGAAGAGGTCAAGGTGGGGAAAAGCTTCTGGGCCAATGGGCAGGATATGGGAGGAGGGATGAGTGGGGGTAGAGGGAGTGGTTGTAGGAGGAGAAGGTGTGCTGGTGCATGGACAGTGTGCGTTTGTGAGGTGGATGGCTGTTGGGGGTCTGAGTGTGAGCGTCTGTGCGTCTTTGGAGACAGGGTGGGGGAGGAGAAACAGTACATGTGGATGGATATTGTGGTGGTGTCTGCAAGTGAGGTGGGTGTGCTGCATGATGTGGTGATAGTGGTGGTGGCGACTGTGCATGTGGTGTGTGGGGTGCATGTCTGCGGGTCTGCTGTTGTGGTGACTGTGGGCAAGGCTGTGTAGGCGGCAGGTTCAGGGACTGTTGATGCAGTGCATGCAGGTGTGAGTGCGGATGTCACTGTGAAGGAGGATGGGAAGACAGTGGAGGCAGTGGATGATGTGTGTGCATCTGTGTGCTGGCTGTGTGATTGCTTGTGGACTGAAGTGTGCTGCCTGTGTTTGCCTGTGCGAGTCTTGTGTGATGTTTTGTGTGCATGCTTGTCTGAATGAGTGCATGGGGTGGGTTTGGGTTGAGGAGACTAGGACTGGGAATTGGTAGTTGGAGGGGGGGGGGCGGAAGAAACAAGGACACTGGCTGCCATCAGTTAAGAGGCCAGAGCCTGAAACGATCTCTGTAGGGCTGCCAAGCCACAGTGAATGACCTCTGCTCCCTCGCCAGATGATGCTAATGCACACATGGACAGGATGACAAAAGGAGAGGGGGGTAGAAAGAAAGGGGGCACAGGGTCAATCATAGCACCAACAGCACAGATGGTATACACATCACTGACTGAGAATGGACAGTAGGGACCACAGTGGCATACCACTGGCTAAGTACCACAGCAGGTAGGAGCCAAACATTGCCAGCTGCACACCTACTGGGACCAACTTAACCCTGTCTGACATGGAAAGCCAGCTACCTAGCTATCAAAAACATGCATTTTACCCTGTTAACCTAAGTTGGACTACGCAGCAATGTATAAACTGGCTTACTGGTGTGAGAAGGTAGCCTCTTTCTAGCCTTGTTACCCCCACTTTTGGCCTGTTTGTGAGTGTATGTCAGGGTGTTTGTCACTGTTTTCACTGTCTCACTGGGATCCTGATAGCCAGGCCTCAGTGCTCATAGTGAAAACACCATGTTTTCAGTATGGTTGTTATGTGTCACTGGGATCCTGCTGGTCAGGACCCCAGTGCTCATAGGTTTGTGGCCTATATGTATGTGTCACTGGGACCCTGTCACACAGGGCCCCAGTGCTCATAGGTGTGCATGTGTATGTTCCCTGTGTGGTGCCTAACTGTCTCACTGAGGCTCTGCTAACCAGAACCTCAGTGGTTATGCTCTCTCATTACTTTTAAATTGTCACTAACAGGCTAGTGACCAATTTTACCAATTCACATTGGCTTACTGGAACACCCTTATAATTCCCTAGTATATGGTACTAAGGTACCCAGGGTATTGGGGTTCCAGGAGATCCCTATGGGCTGCAGCATTTCTTGTGCCACCCATAGGGAGCTCTGACAATTCTTACACAGGCCTGCCACTGCAGCCTGAGTGAAATAACGTCCACGTTATTTCACAGCCATTTTACACTGCACTTAAGTAACTTATAAGTCACCTATATGTCTAACCTTTACCTGGTAAAGGTTGGGTGCAAAGTTACTTAGTGTGAGGGCACCCTGGCACTAGCCAAGGTGCCCCCACATTGTTCAGAGCCAATTCCCTGAACTCTGTGAGTGCGGGGACACCATTACACGCGTGCACTACATATAGGTCACTACCTATATGTAGCTTCACCATGGTAACTCCGAATATGGCCATGTAACATGTCTATGATCATGGAATTGCCCCCTCTATGCCATCCTGGCATTGTTGGTACAATTCCATGATCCCAGTGGTCTGTAGCACAGACCCTGGTACTGCCAGACTGCCCTTCCTGGGGTTTCACTGCAGCTGCTGCTGCTGCCAACCCCTCAGACAGGCATCTGCCCTCCTGGGGTCCAGCCAGGCCTGGCCCAGGATGGCAGAACAAAGAACTTCCTCTGAGAGAGGGTGTGACACCCTCTCCCTTTGGAAAATGGTGTGAAGGCAGGGGAGGAGTAGCCTCCCCCAGCCTCTGGAAATGCTTTGTTGGGCACAGAGGTGCCCAATTCTGCATAAGCCAGTCTACACCGGTTCAGGGACCCCTTAGCCCCTGCTCTGGCGCGAAACTGGACAAAGGAAAGGGGAGTGACCACTCCCCTGACCTGCACCTCCCCTGGGAGGTGTTCAGAGCTCCTCCAGTGTGCTCCAGACCTCTGCCATCTTGGAAACAGAGGTGCTGCTGGCACACTGGACTGCTCTGAGTGGCCAGTGCCACCAGGTGACGTCAGAGACTCCTGCTGATAGGCTCCTTCAGGTGTTAGTAGCCTTTCCTCTCTCCTAGGTAGCCAAACCCTCTTTTCTGGCTATTTAGGGTCTCTGTCTCTGGGGAAACTTTAGATAACGAATGCATGAGCTCAGCCGAGTTCCTCTGCATCTCCCTCTTCACCTTCTGATAAGGAATTGACCGCTGACCGCGCTGGAAGCCTGCAAACCTGCAACATAGTAGCAAAGAGGACTACTGCAACTCTGTAACGCTGATCCTGCCGCCTTCTCGACTGTTTTCCTGCTTGTGCATGCTGTGGGGGTAGTCTGCCTCCTCTCTGCACCAGAAGCTCCGAAGAAATCTCCCGTGGGTCGACGGAATCTTCCCCCTGCAACCGCAGGCACCAAAAAGCTGCATTTCCGGTCCCTTGGGTCTCCTCTCAGCACGACGAGCAAGGTCCCTCGAATCCAGCGACACCGTCCAAGTGACCGCCACAGTCCAGTGACTCTTCAGCCCAAGTTTGGTGGAGGTAAGTCCTTGCCTCACCTCGCTGGGCTGCATTGCTGGGAACCGCGACTTTGCAAGCTACTCCGGCCCCTGTGCACTTCCGGCGGAAATCCTTCGTGCACAGCCAAGCCTGGGTCCACGGCACTCTAACCTGCATTGCACGACTTTCTAAGTTGGTCTCCGGCGACGTGGGACTCCTTTGTGCAACTTCGGTGAGCACCGTTTCACGCATCTTCGTAGTGCCTGTTTCTGGCACTTCTCCGGGTGCTACCTGCTTTAGTGAGGGCTCCTTGTCTTGCTCGACGTCCCCTCTCTCTGCAGGTCCAATTTGCGACCTCCTGGTCCCTCCTGGGCCCCAGCAGCGTCCAAAAACGCCAAACGCACGATTTGCGTGTAGCAAGGCTTGTTGGCGTCCATCCGGCGGGAAAACACTTCTGCACGACTCTCCAAGGCGTGGGGGATCCATCCTCCAAAGGGGAAGTCTCTAGCCCTTGTCGTTCCTGCAGTATTCACAGTTCTTCAGCCTAGTAAGAGCTTCTTTGCACCAACCGCTGGCATTTCTTGGGCATCTGCCCATCTCCGAGCTGCTTGTGACTTTTGGACTTGGTCCCCTTGTTCCACAGGTACCTTCAGACAGGAATCCATCGTTGTTGCATTGCTGATTTGTGTTTTCCTTGCATTCTCCCTCTAACACGACTATTTTGTCCTTAGGGGAACTTTGGTGCACTTTGCACTCACTTTTCAGGGTCTTGGGGAGGGTTATTTTTCTAACTCTCACTATTTTCTAATAGTCCCAGCGACCCTCTACAAGGTCACATAGGTTTGGGGTCCATTCGTGGTTCACATTCCACTTTTGGAGTATATGGTTTGTGTTGCCCCTATCCCTATGTTTCCCCATTGCATCCTATTGTAATTATACATTGTTTGCACTGTTTTCTAAGACTATACTGCATATTTTTGCTATTGTGTATATATATCTTGTGTATATTTCCTATCCTCTTACTGAGGGTACACTCTAAGATACTTTGGCATATTGTCATAAAAATAAAGTACCTTTATTTTTAGTATAACTGTGTATTGTGTTTTCTTATGATATTGTGCATATGACACTAAGTGGTACTGTAGTAGCTTCACACGTCTCCTAGTTCAGCCTGAGCTGCTTTGCTAAGCTACCATTATCTATCAGCCTAAGCTGCTAGACACCCTATACACTAATAAGGGATAACTGGGCCTGGTGCAAGGTGCAAGTACCCCTTGGTACTCACTACAAGCCAGTCCAGCCTCCTACATTGGTTGTGCAGTGGTGGGATAAGTGCTTTGAGACTACTTACCACTCTTGTCATTGTACTTTTCATAAGAGAAAAATATACAAAACAAGGTCAGTGTATATACACATAGCCAAAAAGTTTTGCATTTCCTCTTTTCACTCTTTTCTAAGTGCTGAAAAGTACTTCTAAACTTTCAAAAAGTTCTTAAAAGTTTAAAAAGTTTTTTCTGTCTTTCCAAAAAGTTCTGAAAACTTTTTTCTCTTTGTCTATCACTTTAACTCTCTCTAAAAATGTCTGGCACAGGCCAAAAAGTTGAACTGTCCAAACTTGCATATGATCACCTTAGCTGGAAAGGAGCAAGGAGTCTCTGCATAGAGAGAGGTTTGAGTGTAGGGAAGAATCCTTCTTTAGAACTGTTAATTAATATGCTTAGAGTACAGGATAAGGCCATAAGTGCCCAATCTGTAGAAAAAGTAGCTAATGGTTCTCAATCTGATCCAGGGACTCCCCCAGGAAAAGGTTCAGGAAAGAAACTTCTCAGCCTGCCCATTACTAGACAGTCTAGCATAGTTGGTACAGAGGTTGAATCACACCATACTGATGATGTGATCTCACATTATGCTGGTAGCCAAGCTGTTAGGGTGCCCTCTGTAAGGGACAGGTCTCCTTCTGTTCATTCCCATCATACCTCTGTATCTAGAAATGTCCCTCCCACCCACCCTGATGACAGATTGTTAGAAAGGGAGCTCAATAGATTGAGAGTGGAACAAACCAGACTGAAGCTCAAGAAGCAACAGCTGGATTTGGATAGACAGTCTTTAGAAATAGAGAGGGAAAGACAGAAGTTGGGTTTAGATACCCATGGTGGCAGCAGCAGTATTCCCCATAGTCATCCTGCAAAAGAGCATGATTCCAGGAATCTGCACAAGATAGTTCCCCCTTATAAGGAGGGGGATGACATTAACAAGTGGTTTGCTGCACTTGAGAGGGCCTGTGCTGTACAGGATGTCCCTCAAAGGCAGTGGGCTGCTATCCTATGGCTATCATTTAGTGGAAAAGGTAGGGATAGGCTCCTTACTGTGAAAGAAAATGATGCCAATAATTTTACAGTTCTTAAGAATGCACTCCTGGATGGTTATGGCTTAACCACTGAACAGTACAGGATAAAGTTCAGAGAGACCAAAAAGGAGTCTTCACAAGACTGGGTTGATTTCATTGACCATTCAGTGAAGGCCTTGGAGGGGTGGTTACACAGCAGTAAAGTTACTGATTATGAAAGCCTGTATAACACAATCCTGAGAGAGCATATACTTAATAATTGTGTGTCTGATTTGTTGCACCAGTACCTGGTAGACTCTGATCTGACCTCTCCCCAAGAATTGGGAAAGAAGGCAGACAAATGGGTCAGAACAAGGGTGAACAGAAAAGTTCATACAGGGGGTGACAAAGATGGCAATAAGAAGAAAGATGGTGAAAAATCTCAAGATAAGCATGGGGATAAGGGTAAAACCAAAGATCCCACTTCAAATCTTAAACACTCTTCAGAGGGTGGGGATAAAACAAATTCTTCCTCTTCTTCCCAACCTGCACACATTAAAAAGCCTTGGTGCTTTGTGTGTAAAAACAGAGGCCATAGGCCAGGGGATAAGTCCTGTCCAGGTAAACCCCCTGAGCCTACCACCACTAATACATCAAGCTCTAGTGCCCCTAGCAGTAGTGGTACTAGTGGTGGGACTGCTGGCAACAGTCAAGCAAAGGGTGTAGTTGGGTTCACTTATGGGTCCATAGTGGAAACTGATGTAATCAGTCCCAAGACAGTTTCTGTCACACCTAGTGGCATTGGCCTTGCCACACTGGCTGCTTGTCCCCTTACAATGGATAAGTACAGGCAGACAGTTTCAATAAATGGTGTTGAGGCCTTGGCCTACAGGGACACAGGTGCCAGTTTCACTTTGGTGACTGAAAACCTAGTGCCTCCTGAACAACACATCATTGGACAACAGTATAAGATTATTGATGTCCATAACTCCACTAAGTTTCTTCCCTTAGCTATAATTCAGTTTAGTTGGGGTGGAGTTACTGGCCCTAAGCAGGTGGTGGTATCACCTAGCTTACCTGTAGACTGTCTCTTAGGTAATGACCTAGAGGCCTCAGGTTGGGCTGATGTAGAGTTTTATGCCCATGCAGCCATGCTGGGCATCCCTGAGGAATTGTTCCCTCTCATTTCAAGTGAAATGAAAAAGCAAAGGAGAGAAGGCCTGAAAACTCAGGATCCCTCTCCATCAACAGGTAAAAAGGGTATCACAGTATCCCCTAACCACCCTACCATTCAGGATACTATTCCTGTGGTGGGAGAAACCTCTCCTGGGGTGGCACCTGTTCTAAGGGAATCATCAGCTGGCAAAGCTGGACTCCCTGAGGTGGAAGTACCTCTCTGTGGGATAACTAACATTGGTGAGAAAAACAGCCCCATTTTAGTTAACATGGAGCATCCCTCCAACCCTTCCAGAGAAACTTTAGTGCAGAAACCCTGCACTACCTCACAACACTTAGGACAGCATCCCTGCCCTAGTGTGGAGCTCATAGGACAGCATCCCTGCCCTGCTCCAACTCAAGAGAAACAGCATCCCTGTTCTCTCTTCCAGCCAGATGGACAAAGTTTTTGCCCAGCTATGGCTTTTCTGAGACAGCATCCCTGTCTGGCATTTCCATCACTACAAATAGGTTCAGTGGACAATTCCCACTGCTCTAAACTAAAACTTACTGATAGAAACTCTGAAAATACATCTTCACATTGTTGCTTAGCTAAAAAACTTCAAACAGGGTGGTTTACATCCCCACAGGGAAGTAACCATATAGTGGATGATAAAGGGAGTAACCAGTCTATTGCAGAGCTACTCTCTACTTATCACCACTTAGACAATAAAGTCTCAACTGGCCAAGGTTAGCCTTATTGTCCTTCGTTTGGGGGGGGGTTGTGTGAGAAGGTAGCCTCTTTCTAGCCTTGTTACCCCCACTTTTGGCCTGTTTGTGAGTGTATGTCAGGGTGTTTGTCACTGTTTTCACTGTCTCACTGGGATCCTGATAGCCAGGCCTCAGTGCTCATAGTGAAAACACCATGTTTTCAGTATGGTTGTTATGTGTCACTGGGATCCTGCTGGTCAGGACCCCAGTGCTCATAGGTTTGTGGCCTATATGTATGTGTCACTGGGACCCTGTCACACAGGGCCCCAGTGCTCATAGGTGTGCATGTGTATGTTCCCTGTGTGGTGCCTAACTGTCTCACTGAGGCTCTGCTAACCAGAACCTCAGTGGTTATGCTCTCTCATTACTTTTAAATTGTCACTAACAGGCTAGTGACCAATTTTACCAATTCACATTGGCTTACTGGAACACCCTTATAATTCCCTAGTATATGGTACTAAGGTACCCAGGGTATTGGGGTTCCAGGAGATCCCTATGGGCTGCAGCATTTCTTGTGCCACCCATAGGGAGCTCTGACAATTCTTACACAGGCCTGCCACTGCAGCCTGAGTGAAATAACGTCCACGTTATTTCACAGCCATTTTACACTGCACTTAAGTAACTTATAAGTCACCTATATGTCTAACCTTTACCTGGTAAAGGTTGGGTGCAAAGTTACTTAGTGTGAGGGCACCCTGGCACTAGCCAAGGTGCCCCCACATTGTTCAGAGCCAATTCCCTGAACTCTGTGAGTGCGGGGACACCATTACACGCGTGCACTACATATAGGTCACTACCTATATGTAGCTTCACCATGGTAACTCCGAATATGGCCATGTAACATGTCTATGATCATGGAATTGCCCCCTCTATGCCATCCTGGCATTGTTGGTACAATTCCATGATCCCAGTGGTCTGTAGCACAGACCCTGGTACTGCCAGACTGCCCTTCCTGGGGTTTCACTGCAGCTGCTGCTGCTGCCAACCCCTCAGACAGGCATCTGCCCTCCTGGGGTCCAGCCAGGCCTGGCCCAGGATGGCAGAACAAAGAACTTCCTCTGAGAGAGGGTGTGACACCCTCTCCCTTTGGAAAATGGTGTGAAGGCAGGGGAGGAGTAGCCTCCCCCAGCCTCTGGAAATGCTTTGTTGGGCACAGAGGTGCCCAATTCTGCATAAGCCAGTCTACACCGGTTCAGGGACCCCTTAGCCCCTGCTCTGGCGCGAAACTGGACAAAGGAAAGGGGAGTGACCACTCCCCTGACCTGCACCTCCCCTGGGAGGTGTTCAGAGCTCCTCCAGTGTGCTCCAGACCTCTGCCATCTTGGAAACAGAGGTGCTGCTGGCACACTGGACTGCTCTGAGTGGCCAGTGCCACCAGGTGACGTCAGAGACTCCTGCTGATAGGCTCCTTCAGGTGTTAGTAGCCTTTCCTCTCTCCTAGGTAGCCAAACCCTCTTTTCTGGCTATTTAGGGTCTCTGTCTCTGGGGAAACTTTAGATAACGAATGCATGAGCTCAGCCGAGTTCCTCTGCATCTCCCTCTTCACCTTCTGATAAGGAATTGACCGCTGACCGCGCTGGAAGCCTGCAAACCTGCAACATAGTAGCAAAGAGGACTACTGCAACTCTGTAACGCTGATCCTGCCGCCTTCTCGACTGTTTTCCTGCTTGTGCATGCTGTGGGGGTAGTCTGCCTCCTCTCTGCACCAGAAGCTCCGAAGAAATCTCCCGTGGGTCGACGGAATCTTCCCCCTGCAACCGCAGGCACCAAAAAGCTGCATTTCCGGTCCCTTGGGTCTCCTCTCAGCACGACGAGCAAGGTCCCTCGAATCCAGCGACACCGTCCAAGTGACCGCCACAGTCCAGTGACTCTTCAGCCCAAGTTTGGTGGAGGTAAGTCCTTGCCTCACCTCGCTGGGCTGCATTGCTGGGAACCGCGACTTTGCAAGCTACTCCGGCCCCTGTGCACTTCCGGCGGAAATCCTTCGTGCACAGCCAAGCCTGGGTCCACGGCACTCTAACCTGCATTGCACGACTTTCTAAGTTGGTCTCCGGCGACGTGGGACTCCTTTGTGCAACTTCGGTGAGCACCGTTTCACGCATCTTCGTAGTGCCTGTTTCTGGCACTTCTCCGGGTGCTACCTGCTTTAGTGAGGGCTCCTTGTCTTGCTCGACGTCCCCTCTCTCTGCAGGTCCAATTTGCGACCTCCTGGTCCCTCCTGGGCCCCAGCAGCGTCCAAAAACGCCAAACGCACGATTTGCGTGTAGCAAGGCTTGTTGGCGTCCATCCGGCGGGAAAACACTTCTGCACGACTCTCCAAGGCGTGGGGGATCCATCCTCCAAAGGGGAAGTCTCTAGCCCTTGTCGTTCCTGCAGTATTCACAGTTCTTCAGCCTAGTAAGAGCTTCTTTGCACCAACCGCTGGCATTTCTTGGGCATCTGCCCATCTCCGAGCTGCTTGTGACTTTTGGACTTGGTCCCCTTGTTCCACAGGTACCTTCAGACAGGAATCCATCGTTGTTGCATTGCTGATTTGTGTTTTCCTTGCATTCTCCCTCTAACACGACTATTTTGTCCTTAGGGGAACTTTGGTGCACTTTGCACTCACTTTTCAGGGTCTTGGGGAGGGTTATTTTTCTAACTCTCACTATTTTCTAATAGTCCCAGCGACCCTCTACAAGGTCACATAGGTTTGGGGTCCATTCGTGGTTCACATTCCACTTTTGGAGTATATGGTTTGTGTTGCCCCTATCCCTATGTTTCCCCATTGCATCCTATTGTAATTATACATTGTTTGCACTGTTTTCTAAGACTATACTGCATATTTTTGCTATTGTGTATATATATCTTGTGTATATTTCCTATCCTCTTACTGAGGGTACACTCTAAGATACTTTGGCATATTGTCATAAAAATAAAGTACCTTTATTTTTAGTATAACTGTGTATTGTGTTTTCTTATGATATTGTGCATATGACACTAAGTGGTACTGTAGTAGCTTCACACGTCTCCTAGTTCAGCCTGAGCTGCTTTGCTAAGCTACCATTATCTATCAGCCTAAGCTGCTAGACACCCTATACACTAATAAGGGATAACTGGGCCTGGTGCAAGGTGCAAGTACCCCTTGGTACTCACTACAAGCCAGTCCAGCCTCCTACAACTGGGTCATCCACTGACTAGTACCCTGTACCCAAATCCCAGGCGAGGCAACAGAGATGGTTGTCAAACACACTATACTCACCCCCTTGTGGCTGCTGTGATGCCCTCAAGCGCACATCCAGCTCTGGATAGGCCACCGCCAGTGTGCGGGCCATCAGGGGGGGTCAGGGTCTGATGAGTATCCCTCCCTCGTTGGGAGGCCGCCCCCTGCTGGGCCTCCATGGTCTTCCAGGCCCAGCGTCTCAGATCCTCCCACCGTTTCCTGCAGTGGGTTCTCCGCTTGCTATAGACCCCCAGGGTCCACATGTCCTCTGCGATGGCATGCCACAACCCTTTCTTCTGATGGGCGCTGACCTGCAGAGGAAAACACAAACAGTGTGACATCATGAACCAGACAATCCCGCCAGTCACACATATGGCCTACACACTGCTATAGCCCCTCATCAGGCACACACATGACCCGTACCCCTGCATTAACACTGCCACCACCCATACCCCCTCCAAATGACACACTGCCAGCACACATCTCCATGCAGCCATGTTGCATACAACATACCCATGGTGTACTCACCTGTTGGTCTGGAGGCCCATACAACTGCTCATACAGGAGTAGGACCCCATCGACAAGCCTCTCCAACTCCTCCGATGTGAAGGCTTGGGCCCTTTCCCTTGTTGCACGTGCCATGGCAGGTTCCAGACACAGGTCACAGCAGCACACGCAGTGGAGATGTTGTCTTGTGGAAAGTCAGGAATCAAGTGAAGTGGTCCGCGGCGGTGAACACTGTCACCACCGGCGTTAATCATCATTGGTTCCCATACTCCGTAGAAGGCCATGTTAGCCAATGAAGAATTGCACGACGATGCAGACCGCCTCCTGCCATGACGCGAACGCTGGCGGAGTGAGGTCACTTCCACCTGTCCCTGCATATAAGACAGGCAGTTGCCATTTTCTAATGCTAGTATGCATGTACGGATTAATAAGTGCATCATTGTAGTCGCATGTACTCACCTAGACAATTCCAGTGTCCAACATGCAAGCATGCTCTGTGTACAGTGCTGTAGTGTGTTCATGGTTCCTGTTTCACTCCCTTCTTACTTTTGGGTCCCTTAGGTACCAAACACTGCAAAGGAATAGGAGGAGGAGGCAAGCACCTTTGTACAGACCCCTTGTGGACTTGGCTACACTGGAGGACAGGGACATCGCACTCACCTATCGTCTGGACAGGGCCACAATCACCGAGCAGTGTGCAGAATTGGAGCCTGATCTGCTATCTGCTATCCGTTGCACAACAGTAATACCCCTCTTGTGCAAGTACTCTCAGTGCTCCATTTCCTGCCAACTGGCTCTTTCCAGGTGACAGTGGGCTTGGATGCAGGAATGTCACAGCCAATGACCTCTATTGTGCTTGCAAGGGTTTTGGCAGCATTGCTCAAACACCTGTGCAGCTACATCGCATTCCCCAAGGTAGATGATTTACCCACTGTGAAGGCTGGATTCTATGCAATGGGACATATACCACATGTTATTGGGGCCACAGATGGGACCCATATTGCCTTAGTCCCCCCCAGGGTCAATGAACAAGTGTACAGGAATTGAAGAGTTTCCACTCACTGTCCAAATGGTGTGCCTTGCTGCCCAGTACATCTTCCACGTCACTGCCAAGTATCCTGGGTCGGTGCATGATGCTTTTGTCCTGAGGAACAGCAGTGTCCCACAGCTGATGGCACAACTACAGAGGCACAGAATGTCATACCTCATGCCATTGTAAGGTGCTAATGTGTGACCCTCACTTCTTGCAGGTGATTTGAGCTACCCAAACCTGTCCCGACTCCTGACCACTGTTAGGAATCTGAGAACAGGGTCTGAGAATAGATACAATGATGCTCATGGGTGTACCAGGAGCATTGTTGAAAGTACCTTCAGGCTCCTGGAGGCTAGGTTCAGGTGCCTTCATCTGACAGGTCGATCCCTATGCTACTCCCCGGAGAAAGTCTGCAGGATTGTTGTTGTATGCTACATGTTGTACAATTTGGCCCTCAGACGGCATGTGCCCTATCTGCAGGAGGGGCTTGACAGTGCAGCTATGGCAGCAGTGGACACTGAGGACAGTAAGGAGGAGGAAAAGGAGGAGGATGTGGACAACATATGATCCAGCAGTACTTTCAATGACACTCAGGTAAGACTGTTGAACTAAACGTTTCTCCATTTCAGTGTTGTGCTGTGTGGCTGTAGCATAATGCTAGTCATTACCTTTGCATCCCACCTGACTGTAACCTATGCCTTCCCTTATTGCAGATGTTGCTGTGATGTGTACAGACTGCTGAGACACATTTATAGGATGGATCAACATATTACCAGACAGCTGCACAGGATCATGCAGGTCATTACAGTTCAATACATTGTACATTAACTGCAGATAAAGCACGATTAATCAAGTTGTGTCCAAGGGTGTTTATTAAAAATGTATGTACAATGAAAAGTGCAATAGAGTGAGGTGATGGTTGGAAATAGTCCAGTGTAGTGGGCCAGTCTGTTTGTAGCACAGGTCCAGTGTCCAAGGGGCCATAGGAAGGGGAGCAATGGCAGCTCAAAGTGGACAAGGTGATGCAGTGGAACACAAGGGAGACATTTAGGAGGGGCGGTGGTCTCGGTTTTGGCAACTGTCTCTGGTGTCTGACTGGGTTGCATGGACACTTTGCGGGGTGGTTTACCTTCTTCAGGGGGTGGGGTGCTGGTGGCCTGTGGGTCCTGTGGCAGGGCCTCCTGTCCACTAGCTGCAGCAGATGTGGAGGGCTGGTCATTACACTGGCTAGTGGAAGGGGCCTGCTGGTGTGCTGTGTAGTCCATCATGATGTTGGCCATATCACCCAGCACCCCTTCAATGGAGACCATGGTGGTGTTCAGGGCCTGCAATTCTTGCAGGGTGTTCCCCCTGTAGCTGCTGGTTCTCCTGCATGATGTTTATCATGTAACCCATCTTGTCCTCAGATTGTTGGTAAGCCCTGAGGACATTAGTGAGTCCCTCCTCGGCAGTCGGTTCTCTGGGCCTGTCCTTCCCCTGGTGCACAGCTTCCACTGACCGTTCCTGGCCCCCTATTCCTGTGTCCCCTGAACGGTGTTCCCACTCCCACTGACACCAGGGCCCTCGTTGTTTTGCCTATGAGGTGTGGACTGGGGTCCCTGTAATGCTGGGCACACTACTGATTGACGTTTCCTGGGGACAGAGGTCTGGGGACATTGGGTGGCTGCTGTGGTGTTGGATTCTGAGGGGAGAGACTCTGTAGTGGACTGGGTGTGGACTGGGGTAGCCGACTGACCAGTGGTCCCTGATGGGCCAGGGAGTTCATCCAGACCCAGAGCTCCAGAGTTGCTGTCATCACTGGAAGCATCTTCTGGTGGAGGACTGGTTACCTGTGGCACCTCCTCGCCGCTGAGATTGGCTGGGGCACATGTGGGGATGTAAGTGGTATATTATGCTACATGTCTATGACATTTTCTGCATCACTAGCTTCCTCTATGTTATTGGTGTTGCCCTGGCACCTTTGTTTGTGTATGGTAATGGATTGTGGGATTGTTAGTTCTCCATGCTGTGCATGCATTGGTGGTAGGTGTACATGCAGGGCTGGAAGGGATGTGCATGCAGTGGGTATGGCATGCAGGGCTTGGCATTTAGGTTTGTTAATTGTGGGATGATGGGTGTCAAGGTGAGGGGTGGTGGTGGCATACAGGTATGGGGGGGTGATAGGTAGTAAATGTTGACTCACCAGTTTCCAGTCCTCCAGGTACCCTAGAGAGTCCCTCAGGATGCAGGATTGCCAAGTCTTGCTCCTCCCATGCTGTCAGTTGTGGGGGAGGAGGTGGGGGTCCACCGCCAGTCCTCTGGATGGTGAGCTGGTGCCTTGCTGCAATGGAACACACCTTCCCCCGTAGGTCATTCCACCTCCTCCTTATGTTGTCCCTTGTGCGTGGATGTAGTCCCACGGTATTCACCCTGTCCAAAATCCTCCGTCATTTAGCTCCATATTCCTGGCAATGGATATCTGCTGGACCTGTGCTCCAAACAGCTGTTGCTCTACCCTGACTATTTCCTCAACCATGACCCGCAACCCCTCATCGGTGAAACGGGGGTGCTTTGTGGGGACATGGATGTTGTGTGGTGTGTGTAGGTTGTGCAGAGGGTGATGTGTGATGTGGTGTGGTGTGTGGTATGTGGTGTGTGTCGGATCAATAGGTAGTTGTGATATGTGTATGCAGTTCTCTTTTGGATTAGCATCGCAAAGTGTAGTTGTCTTGTCGTGTTAGCAAAGGATAGCGGGTGTGTGTTTTATAGTACTGTTGGTGGGTGTGTAGGGTGTTTACATTTGTGTCAGGTGTGGGTTTTTTGTTCTGGCCAATGTTGTCTTGTTTTACATCTGGGTGGCCTTATCCGCTGTTGAATGTCCGTTGTGGTGATTCGTGGGTCATTATTTGGAGGATGTAGTATTGGTGGCGTAACGGTATGGGTGGTAGTGCTGACAGTTTTTCATGTTCAGTGGGCCTAGCGGATCTGTGTTTGTGGCTGTTTTCTGTCAGTTTTGTGCGTATGTGTCATAATCTGGAGGACGGATGTTCGCCTCTGCGGTGGTATGTTGGCAGCAGTCACCTCGGCGGTATTCGGAAATTACCGCCAATGTCATAATGAAGGCCATAATGTTTAATATGAATGGTGGCCACATGGTTCATCATAATTCAAACATGGACATTTTACAACTTGTGTTATTTTCTCTGTTAGGCTTTTAAATGTAGTTTAATTAATCACCATATGGCTCGGCTACATATCAATACTTTCCCTTGGTAAGTGGGGAATGTCCATTGACATGATTTCTGTGCTATCACTGTTGCCAACATTCCTTGTGCCTACATGTTAGCATGTGTCCCTTTCTCTGTTGACAAAATGTGTACACTGCTGCTTCATTAATGGTCCACCTGTGTTCATGGGATGATTTCTGTATTCCTTCACATATATGTGCTTGCTAACCTGTGTATGGAATAGTACGTTTGGAATTGGGGTACATTTCATGTGGTGCCACAAACAGGAGTGTGTCACCACTGATTGTTGGCTGAGATACCTTCACCCATCATTACATGTCATCTTGCATGTACAACTGCTGTAGCAATGAGGGACATGATGTGGATGTGTATGATAGATATTTCATCCACAATATGCATTTCCATGCCATTGATGTGGCATTATGTTGGAAAGTGCACTGCACATGCATAATGGAGAAGGTTTGTCACCTGACTGTTGGCATGCATCATGGAGTGACTTGCAGTTATTTTGGAACCATATGTGTTTGGGTACACCCTTTTATCAACAGACATCTGGGTTTGTAGGACCAAAATGAAGACAGTGATGTAGCTTCCCACTGGACAACATTTTGAGGGACTTCTACAAGTGCATGCACATTTCTGTGTCTCTTCAACATACAAAGGACTAATGACATCTACTGATGCAATCAGAGAATGTCATTATAAGGGGTGCCAGACATTAGTGGTAATTTCCCTGGGGATTCATTGTGCTGTGGATTTTAGGGACATATCTACCTTACAATTGTGTCTACAGTGTCAATTTCCATGCCAAATGTGTAGCATATCTGAGCAACACTAGTACTACCCCCACAAGTCCATTGGGACAAATTTCATTGTTGATAGGTTTCCAGTGTGATATGTGTATTTCCATGTCACTGTCTCCAGGCTACTGTACTGTTGTCAGTAAAACAGCAGGATTTTGGAGAATCATTTCTTATTGTTGTGTTATTGTATCTGTGACAAATAGATGTCTGCATGGGCGTGTGTGGAATTTCTGTGAATTAATTTGGCATTGACTTACCATTGTATGACAGGTAACTAAGGTATGCTCCATGAGGAAAAGCCTTGAAGGTGATGTGGCCTGCTACTTCTTCGATGGTTGCAATAATTGCACAACTTCAGCCATGCAATTGCAGTTGAATGAGATCCAGAATTTCCTGTGGGCTACTGTGGACAGTTCAGATGGCATGCATATGGTGTGGTACATGTAGGAGCCACTTTGATGTAGTTTGTTGGTGGGGTGTACTTGACATCATAGTAATGTTTGATAATCACAGCTGTTGTTCAAGTGTGTTCATAAACATGTGGTGACTTTCTTCCTCTTTGTATTTGCAGCAGCATCCCAGGTAAGGGAAGGAGACAGGGCACAACCAAGTGGGGAAGCATCTGGCCACAGTCCCTTCAGTCAAGACACCACCTACATGGAGGGACCCAGTGGTCCGGAGGGTGAGGGGAGTGCCACGGAGGAGACTGGATCAACATAATCATCATCGGATTCTACCTCCAGTGGCCACTCCCTAGTGTTGGCAGACCTATCGGGACCTACACCTGTAACATCTTTGTCCTCCACCCCCCCAGTTCTATGGCCACCCTCCCTGTTGCTCCCCACCCATTTGGCCGTGCTTGTTCACCCAAGCAGGTGGGCATTTCCTTGCTGCAGGCACCTCAGTCCCAGCTCCTGTTACCCCTGCTGCCCTGAGTGAGGAGGCTATTGATTGCCTGAGGAGCATCTCTGTGGGTCAGACAGCCATTCTGAATGCTATCCATGGGTTTGTCAGCCAACGTCAGCAGACCAATGCTTTACTGGAAGACATTCATAGTGTCATGTCTGGCCTACAGAGATCTTTTCAGGCTCTGGGCTCCTCACTCACAGCAGACAGTCACCCCACCATTGCTTTCCCCTCCACCTCCCTCCTCCCAATCAAAATTCCCCATTCCCCTACCTATTTCAAGCACACAGACACATCCGCACATACCCACCTCAGAACACAACAAGCACACATCGACACAAACAGCACAAGACTCGCCAGCACGCAGGCACTCAGCATGCACCCACAAACTTGACATGAGCCACCACTTCACCAGACACCCCCACAATCCCACACACCACATCCAGCATACCCACAGGCAACACAACAACAGCCAGTGGCACATTCACCACCTCAACCATACCCACAGACACCACCCCAACAGACACACAAACATCCAATACTACAAGCATACCCATAGACACCACACCTAAAGACACACACATCTACCACTCAATCACCCAGCACCTCCACCTCCTAGCCCCCAAGAGTCGCAAACACCAACACTCATACATGCAACAGACACCACCCAAACAGAAGCATACCTCACACCAGCACACACTCAAGACATCTACACCCAGACACCAGACAACCACTCTTTCAACCTCCTAATCCCTAACCCCTTCTGATGACCGTCCCCATGTTCAGAAGGAGAGTTTCCTACTCAACCTTGCCCTTTCCCGTTACCTCTAAGCCCCCTCCCAAACCTAAGAGGCCCCCACCCACATCCCAACCCATCCCAGCCACATCCAAGTCATCCCCTGTCACACCTGCCCCTTGCAAGCACCCATACCCCTCCACCCAAGAAAAAGCCCACCCCTTCAAGAAACAGTCCATCACTCCTAAACCCACCCATCCCAAATCTGCCCCCTCAAGGATGATCCCTAAGGTGCCTGCCTGCCCACCTGATGCCCCTTCCTGTGGAGGTTGCCTGGCAGTGATATAAGTCAAGTAGGGACACAGTACTGTGCAGAAACTTTAAAATTGACTGGCCAACTGCCTTTGCTATTATGCATTTTCAGTTCAGAACCCCAAATTGTTGTTTTTTGGGTACATATTTGTTGTGCAATTCCTTTTCTACATTTAAGTTAAGTTGTTCCAGAGTAACTTGTGTTGTCTGCCTACAGCTGTGTGTGTTTCAGTCTGCTTTCTGGTCCATTTGCAGTTGTTTTCAATATCTGACTGTGTGGGCAGTGCTGGTGTCACCCAAGACAAAGGTAGATGTTGACTGTGTGTATATGTGGGTGTTAATCAAAGGGGTGCCATTGCATTGTGTTATGTTTGCTATGGTAAGTAGTTCGTCTTGTATGGTCCAATGTCAGCATGTATGAGGTTAGACTTGTTCCCCTAACATGAATTATAGATTTGTCCCAAGTGTGGCAGCTTTTGTTTTCTTTGTGCAGACAAGGAGGGTGTTCAATTGTGATTTGACTGCATGTGTCCATTTTTCTGTGTGTACTCTACGGCTACTTCATCTAAATTTATGGCCCATGTTGTTGTATGTGCTTTCTTGACTTGCACTTCTACATTATGCAGATGGGCATGTCACTTGCCTCTAGTATTGTTTGTCCCTGTGATACCTGAAAGGCCTGTTCCTGTGCAAATGTTGTTTTAGGGGCATGTGTAAAGTGTAATGTGTCCCAGGGCAGCATCCTTCCCTGAGAGCTCCTGATGGCCACATCCTTTTTGTCCAGGTATTGTTTGCATTGTGAGCTTTGGATATTAGTATCTCTGACTATTGTGCATCCCATTGTCCTTCCATTGTGTTGCAATATGGGTGATGTGTGGGTCCATTGCAGGGCGGTTTCATGGAAGGGGTGTTTGTTCAGTTGTATTGGTAGATGTGATGTTGCTTTGTTGTTGCTGTTGTGTGACACAATGTACACTTCACTATCCCAGTGCCTAAGATATGCAGAGGTGTGGTTTTGTGTAGTGTGGCAGTGCAGTGTGAGTGACCTACCCAAAGAAGGAATTTAATGGCTGTGAATGTGTCCTTCTTTGTCAGTGGTTCCCAAACTTTTTTGATCCACAGCTCCCTTGATATATTGCCCATTGGCCGCGGCTCCCCATTATGTTACTCTTGTTTGGCAGGTGGAGGTTGTAAGCCCAGCCTTAGGAGTACTTCAATTTTTCTCTCTAAAAATAATTGGGGTGAAGCCATGTGTGTGTTCTAACCCACATCTGTGTATTTTTGCCCCCTGTCTGTGTGTCTGTGTCTACTGTCTGTGTTCCTGCCTACTGTCTGTGTTCCTGTTTACTGTATCCTGATGCCTCCAGTCTGTGTGTTCTTGCTTCTTGTCTGTGCCCTCATGTGTGTGTTCTTGCCCGCTGTCTGTGTGTTCTTGTCTACTGTCTGTTTGTCATTACCTCTTGTCTGTGTGTTTCTGCCTACTGTCTGAGTGTCCTTGACTCCCGTCTGTTTATTCATGCCTCCTAACTGTATTCTTGCCTCGTGATGTGTCCTCGTGCCTCCTCTGTCCTTATGCCTCCTGTCTGCTGCCTTTTGTCTATGCCCTCATGCCTATTGTGTGTGCTCTCATGACTCCTGTCTCAGCCTCATGTGTGGACAATCATGGCCCATGTCACTGCGGACACACCTGGTCTATTCTGTCTATGAATTTTCTATCTGCTCTCCCCTACGTAAGCAGTCTGTATGTGTTACTTCCAGTGACCAGATAAGAGAGAGAACAGACTAGTAGCCTGCCTCCCCACATGGAAGGAGCAGGACAGTTGTAAGCATGCATTCCCAAAAGGCTTGTGCAGTGCTGCAGTTGCACACAAAATGTCTTTCTGTCTTTAAAAAGTGCACATCTTCGTTGTGATTTAAGTTGCAAAATATTCCGGCTTGTGCCTGCAACAGCCCAGGTCTAAGGACCTCTGATAGACCCCAGCAGTATCAATTGCATTAGCACTAGTAGCCTGCAAGTGTTTTTATCCCTACTAAAGCCTTAAACCTACAGGTATATCTCTAAGCTTGGATGGGACGCAGTTGCGCTGTCCAACTAAGTTGTAGGAAAGATGAAATGCTGAGTTTTCCCTAGTAGTTTAATTTCAACAACCTATACACACACAGATGCACGCAGTGTGTTTAAACCCGCTGGCCAGTAGCTGTTTTGTTTGCTCCGTGAGCCAAGAAATCTCCTGGATGAGATGGAGACATGCACATTGCTTCAGGAGTCTGTCATTCACTTCTTAGTTCTCTCCTTGCTCCTGAGTACCACACTTCCTCGCTCACAGGGTGTATTTTGGGGAGCAAATATCTGTTTTGCCATATTTCTGCAGGCCGCTTTGGTTCTGGCATTGAAAGAAAGCTGTTTCTTTGAAGCTTGATGCTGAACAGGCCTTCAGAACTCCTCATCTGAGGAACACAGTGCGTTCATAACTGAAGCCCATTAGAACGCTGGTCGCAGAAGAAAATGGCACTCCAAAACCTAAGGGGGAAGAACTGTTAAAAATATTAACAGATAAGCTAACCCTTAACTCACGTAGCATTCTGTGAACATGGACTGACTAATCATAGGTAGAGCATCTGTACAAACACTTCATTAACTGGAGGTCAAATAGAAGTGCTAGGAAAAAGTAGCAGACCGGTAAATAAAGCCTTCACCCCAGTGTTAATTCTTAATTTCAGTGATTGCATCTGTTCGTTTTTCTAATTCTTCACAGCCTAATGTAGAAGCACGAATCACCTGCACGATTGTTGCATTTTTACCAATTCCTTGCCTGGAAATGTTTGTTTTAAGTCATCTACTTTGGGTCTTGCTTTTTTTCTGTAAACCAAAAGGGGCATTTTATAACCAAAGGAACACATGTGTTTTAGGAGCTTTTGCACTTTAAGTACCCTTAGTTTGGCCTCCTTGAGAAAAGTAGAACCTTATGATGTTCTGTTGAATATAACATACGGCCGTTGTAAGAGCGTGCAAGATAACATTCACTCACCTGGTCAGAGCATTTATAATGCATAACGAAGTGGTTCCCGAACTCTCTCCTTGGGGCACGGCGCCCCTGGCTAGTTTTGCTGACACACAGGGGTGCCGTGGCGCAAGTTTGGGAACCACTGTTCTTTGTGAATGAATCTGATTTTGGACACAATGACGTGAACTTGGTGATCGTAGCGTGGCCCCATATCATGTGGATTATGTCACAACAATCTGTTGTTATGGTTCATGGCACAGGTAGATGTGTGTACTTGCAATCGGTTGAGTCCATGGTGGCATTGATTTTATGCCCCATTGATTAGCAGCAGCAGTGGCACGACATGTGTAATGGACTCCATGGCGGCACAGGACATGTGACGCTGACTACAGGTGAGCTGTTTCCTTTATACTCTTTGTTTCCACCTGCTAGGATGTGGTGGTTGGACCACCATGGTGACTATTCATGGTGTGCAACATCATAATAATTCAGACGGAAACACTGGCTCCGCGGGACTGTTTGTCCTGCCTCGTAACCGCAGCAGTCTGCACTGCCTGGCGGTGCCAGCGGAACCGCAGTGATGTACGCTCCATAGGCCCTCCAGGATCATAATAAGTAGTCTGACCACCAAGCCAATGGCGGTCGGACAACCACTGCCTCGCGCCCCTTTCAGCGACACCATCGCCGACTTCATCTCCCCGCACGCCCTCGCCTCACCGGACTACATCCTCCTAGGCGACCTCAACTTCCATCTGGAACAAAACAACGACCCCAACACCACCACCCTGCTCGCCAACCTCGCCAACCTCGGCCTCAAACAACTGGTGAACACTGCCACCCACATCGCCGGACACACACTCGACCCTATCTTCTCCGCCAGCAAACACGTCTTCTTCAGCCACGCCTCCGCCCTTCATTGGACCGACCACAGCTGCGTCCACTTCACATTCCGACGCGAGACCCGCCACCTCCGCACTCAACCCATCCCTCGCCGACAGTGGAACAAGATCCCTGAAGAGCAACTCTTCGCCGCACTCGCCGCCAACCAACCCACCCTCACCACCGACCCCAACGTCGCAGCCCTCAACCTCACAAACTGGATCTCCAACTGCGCAGACAACCTTGCTCCCCTCAAACGCTCGCAGCGACAGAACAACACCAAGAAACCCCTCTGGTTCTCTGACACCCTCAAATAATCAAAGAAAACTTGTCGCGCACTTGAGAAAGCCTGGCGCAAGGACCGCATCGCTGACTACATGGCCGCCCTCAAGAACGCTACCCGCAAACACCACCACCTGATCCGCACTGCCAAAAGGAATTTTTTCACCGACAGACTGGACAAAAACAGCCACAACAGCAGAGAACTCTTCAGCATCGTCAAGGAGTTCTCCAACCCCAGCGCCAACGCCAACGCCGTCACGCCCTCACAGGATCTATGCAAATCCCTCGCCACTTTCTTCCATCGCAAGATCAGCGACCTCCACGACAGCTTCGGACACCAGACCCAACCTAACACCGCCGAACCCACATCCCCGACCATCACCCTCAACAACTGGACCCACATCAGCACGGAAGAAACCAAATCCATCATGAACTCTATCCACTCCGGCGCCCCTTCGGACCCCTGCCCGCACTTCATCTTTAACAAAGCCGACAACATCATCGCCCCGCACCTCCAGACCGTCATCAACTCTTCTTTTTCTTCTGCTACCTTCCCCGAATGCTGGAAACACGCCGAAGTCAACGCCCTACTAAAGAAACCTACGGCTGACCCGAGCGACCTGAAAAACTTCCGCCCCATCTCCCTTCTGCCTTTCCCAGCCAAAGTAACAGAGAAGACCGTCAACAAACAGCTGACCACCTTCCTGGAAGACAACAACCTGCTCGACCCCTCACAGACCGGATTCCGAACCAACCACAGCACTGAAACTGCCCTCATCTCAGTCACAGACGACATCAGAACCCTGATGGACAACGGTGAAACAGTCGCCCTCATTCTTCTCGACCTCTCGGCTGCCTTTGACACCGTCTGTCACCGCACCCTAATCACCCGCCTCCGCTCCACCGGGATCCAAGACCAGGCCCTGGACTGGATCGCCTCCTTCCTCGTAAACCGCTCCCAAAGAGTCTACCTCCCTCCGTTTCGCTCAGAACCCACTGAGATCATCTGCGGCGTACCTCAAGGCTCATCACTCAGCCCGACACTCTTCAATGTCTACATGAGCCCCCTCGCTAACATCGTACGCAAGCACGACATCATCATCACCTCCTACGCCGACGACACCCAACTTATACTCTCCCTCACCAAGGACCCCGCCAGCGCCAAGACCAACCTACAAGAGGGTATGAAGGATGTCGCAGATTGGATGAGGCTCAGCCGCCTAAAGCTGAACTCTGAAAAAACTGAAGTCCTCATCCTCGGCAACACCCCGTCCGCCTGGGACGACTCCTGGTGGCCCACGGCCCTCGGCACCGCACCGACCCCCGCAGACCACGCCCGCAACCTCGGCTTCATCTTGGACCCCCTTCTCACCATGACCAAGCAAGTCAATGCCGTGTCCTCCGCCTGCTTCCTCACCCTCCGCATGCTCCGCAAGATCTTCCGCTGGATCCCCGCCGACACCAGAAAAACCGTGACCCACGCCCTCGTCACGAGCCGCCTGGACTACGGCAATACCCTCTATGCTGGGACCACCGCCAAACTCCAAAATCGCCTGCAACGCATTCAAAACGCCTCAGCCCGCCTCATCCTCGACGTACCCCGCAACAGCCACATCTCCGCACACCTGAGACACCTGCATTGGCTCCCAGTCAGCAAAAGGATCACCTTCCGACTTCTCACCCACGCACACAAAGCCCTCCACGACAAGGGACCGGAATACCTCAACAGACGGCTCAACTTCTACGTCCCCACCCGCCCCCTCCGCTCCTCTGGCCTCGCACTCGCCGCCGTCCCTCGCATCCGACGCTCCACGGCAGGTGGGAGATCTTTCTCCTTCCTGGCGGCCAAGACCTGGAACTCCCTCCCCACCAGCCTCAGGACCACCCAGGACCACTCCGCTTTCCAGAGACTCCTAAAGACTTGGCTGTTCGAGCAGCGATAACCACCCCCTTTGTCCCTAGCGCCTTGAGACCCGCACGGGTGAGTAGCGCGCTTTATAAATGCTAATGATTTGATTTGATTTGATTTGCGGTACACGGACCACCAAACTCGTAATCAGGCCCTGTCTGAAGCGATGCATTCTGCTAACCCAAGTGCCTTTAAAGTAGTCCGTTAGGGGACTAGGGCCCATATTTATACTTTTTAGCGCCGCATTTGAGCCGCTTTTTGACGTAAAAATGGCGCAAACTTGCAAAATACAATTGTATTTTGCAAGGTTGCACCGCTTTTGCATCAAAAAATGAAGCAAATGCGGCATTGAAAAAGTATAAATATGGGCCTAAGTTTGCTTTCATTTTGTTAGTAGAAAGGATTTTCTATTAGTACTTTATAGTGGTTGGCTGCTTCTGTGGCAGGGACATAGGCTAGTGCTATCAGCACTAATCACCCGAGAGGGTATCCAGGCGCTTGGGCAGGTGTGTGGATGTGTAATGCCCAAGGTGTTTATATGAAAAGCCAGCTCCACAGCTTTATGTGAAACTCAAGAAGTGAGGAGAAGGCTGTGATGTGTTGAGGGAGGTTGTTCCATGCCTTTGGTGTGATGTAGGAGAATGCTCAGCCTCTAGGTTTGCTTTTGCAGATGTGGGAAATGTGTGTGAGTAAGAGTGTCTGGTGAGTTGGGTGAAATTATATGCGGTTGTTGAGGTATTCCGGTCCTATGTCTTCTAGTTTTGAAAAATAGCAATCATGGCAGATTAAAGTTAATCCACCCAGTTCTAAAAATTATGATTGTTAGAAGGAAAATGATACTGTTTTGACAAATTGGGCAATGCCTCTCCATTCTTCTTGGAATGTCCATCACTTTTGGGTGCCTGGCTGAACCTGTCTGGTAGGTAAGCTGGAGTCCTGAGCTTTCCCCAAGTTGTGTTTGTGCAGGAGAGGACTAGGAAAAGGCCTACATACTGAAAAAGTAGCTGTATTATAGAGTAAAGGAGAAGGACAAAAGGAAGCAAGGTAAGCTTCATAAGGAGTCAGGAGTGTACCAAGAAGACTCAGAGGCAGAGAAAGAGGAGTTTCACATTTGAGCCAGCAATGCTGAAAACCCATACTCAGCAGCATTTCCAAATCAACGCACCTCTCTCTAGTTCACAGAGCTGAGTGAGTACTAGGCCTTAGAGTGTTCCACATCATCACCATTTCTCTTTGAAGTTGATAACATTCTCCTTCTAGCTGTTGAGGTAGTCCCACCCTGAGTCCTTCCATTCTCCTTCTCCAGATTCTGAGAAACTCCTTCCCAGTCCCAAACCGAGCAAGGTTGACCCATGAAGTGCACTGCTTTTGAAGAACAAATATAGAACCAGAACCAGAACATTTTGTCTATATTTCTGTTTGGTAACTAAAGTGGCTGGTCTGTTCTGAGGAACCAGAAAAAAGGAGTGGACCCTGTAGGTAAATGTCACCAGGCTTGAAAGGGCAATCACTTTCAGGAAAAAATTACCACCCATCAGCCCCCAAACATTACAAATCATCAAAAACAAGTTTACAAATTTGTTGAACTCCCTCCCTCACTTTCAGCCACCACATACAACAGCCATGACTCATAAATTTGCAATCACTCAATATATCACTACTCATTGGTGCAATAGTTACTTAGTAGTTACCTCTTCCAATCCAAGCATGGTGGTTGAACAAAATATCTCCTCTTTGTCAGTCTTTTATTCAATGATCTTCTAGAACAGCCCTGCTAGGTGATGGAAAAAATGGAATAGGTTATGGCATGTGAGGGAGGCAGGCATCGTCTCCAATGTCCTCAAGGGTATGAGGGGGCTTCTTCACTGCATACTGGTCCAACTCCAATCCAGGTTTATAAGTGACTTTAAAATGGTGGGAAAGCATAAATCTGACACAAACATAAAGTACTTTTTAGAAAGAAAGAATGAAAAAATTAAGCTCAAAGAGAAATAATTAAAAAGTTCTATGGTGGCACTGGCATACTCAGTCCGGGAAGTAGAGTTCATCCTCAAACTCTGGTGGTTCACCCAGAAATCTGGTCAGCTAACGCACTTGATACTGACCATTCTTCCTCTTCCTCCTCCTATGGTGTTTCGGGAACGGTGTAATCAGGTGGTATAAATTGTTAGTTCATTTTCATCATGGCTCATCTCTCCATTGTTTTGAGGTGAGAGACAGGTCCTTCTCACTGTATTAACTGCACCAGGTGCACTGAACACAAGTTCAGCAGACACTCTAGCTACAGGACAACCCAGAAACTGCCGCCTGCTGACCTCTGGCCATTGACGCATCTTCCTATACCATTTGTTGTGGGTACACTAACACATCCAAGAGCTCGATTACAGTAAGGTGCTCTTGCTCGTGACATTCAGACTTATTTGGGTATATTCATTCCACCTGGAAAATCGTTTGCAATAACCAATGCTTGTTAAATGTCTCATTTATTATAACCAATGCCTGTTGCTTATGCACACTGCATCCCACCTGCTAAACTTGTGCTAACTGTAACTCCCAAAACATGTGCTCTTTACAATGTGATCTGTATTGAACATGTGCCACAATCAGGAGGATAATTGCTAATTTCATTAACAAGCAAACAACTGCCTTTCTACCTGCTCCAACTGTAACTGCCAAAACATGTGCTTTTCACAATGTGATCTGTATTGCACATGTTCCACAATCATAAGGATAATTGCTCATTTCCTTAACAAGCAATCAACTGCCAAAAGGCACATGTGCATATTTGATTATTTAAGGAGGCTTGTGAGTCTGAGGCCTTGCTTGGCTTCGTGTCTATTGCTCTGCTCACCTGTTTCCAATCAAGTCAAGTTTCTTGTCCTCCAGCCTGCCTACAGTCAAGTTCCAGTTCAAGTCAAGTTCCTTGTCCTTCAGCCTGCCTCCAGTTGAGTGCCAGTGTTCCTTGTTCTCTAACCAACTCCCAGTCGAGTTCCAGCATTTCTCATCCTCCGGACAACCTCCAGTCGAGTTCTGGGGATCCTCGCGTTCCAATCGGGTTCTTGCAGAGTTCTGACTCTCCTCTTCCATTTTCTGCCGACGATCTTGTATTTTCTGAAGAAGAGAGAAAATAAGAACAGTGCAAAAACTCAGTTGGGGTGTTCTGAAATTTTCAAGCAAGTAACTTAATTTCAAGGTAAAGAAAGATAAATCGCTTGAATGAAACAAAACAGAGCTCTGTCTTTTAGATAATATATGACAATAAGAACTAGCATGATTTATCATTTGGCTGGTAATCCAAGATACCATTAAACAGACATTTGGGAAAGATGTATTTCCTGTAACAAGCGCTACCCTGAGAATTAGTAGATTGGAAATAGAGCAAGTTTATCAGAACTATTATTGGCAAGAGATTACGCCAGAATACAAGGAAGCCCTTTAGTCAAGTTAGTTGTTTTTGAGTTTAGAAATTGGTTCAGAGGCTCTAAAAGTATTGTAAAAAGAGGAAGAGATTTGTTCAGCCTTATAGAAACGTATGCATAATGTGTCATCAAGTTCAATGTATTAATGAAGTAATCCTTTTGCAGCCCAGAACCCTAAAAAACAAGAATCCAATATTTTGAGAAATCCGAAGTCCAGATGCCTTACACGACAAGCAGTCCCAGGTCCAGCAGTCCGATTCTGCAGTTTACGAAGCAAGACCTGATATTTACTCTTTTTCTCCTCCCAAAACCCCCTTCTCCTTGAGGACTTGCGAGAGGGCAATGCACTCTTCATTGCAATCACCTTAATTCTTACCGGGATTGGGGAATTGTCATCACCCCATCAGGGCACCTGGAATTCAAGTGAGTGGCTCACACAGACCACCAATACACCAATGGGTTTTGATCCACATGCACCTCTTTCGGGTCATCCAGATATTCCTGGATCATTCTCTGAATGGTCATTGGTACTGCCACTTGCTCCACCGCTTTTGCCTTCACCTCTGCATTGGATTTAAGACCTGCCACTTGAACCCAAGCCAATGCAGAGGTTGGTCCCATTCTTCTATTGCTGTTATCGCTGGTTTTCGTGTTGGTGGGTAGATAGATGTGAGACAAAACTGCCCTCTCTGGAAGTGAAAAGCAGCACCCCAGAACTGTGGAGTGAGAGTCTAAGTTTCTGCTGTTCTTTTTCCAGTTCTCCTGCTTGCTCAACAATCCACCTCTTGCACTGTGAAACATTCCCTTCAGAAAAAGGAATGAAAGTGGGAAGAATTTTTTTGTGGTTTGGATCACGTATGGTGGCACAGATGTACCGTTGGGAGGAGATAATGTCATTTTGCAGCCTTGCTTTACAAGTCAAGTGATAGCTTAGGCTCTCAACCAAGGCATGCACTTCTGGGTTTTCGTTCGTACACCCAAATGCAAACCTTTCACACATCATCTTTAGATGCTCCTGTAGCACATGCAATAACGGGATAGCTTGGCCCATTGTACTGTTCTCCTTGCTAACTTCCCAAGTGAAAACCTCAAAAGGTAGTGTTGGAGGCTGCCTCTGTATAAGGTGTATGATAATGAAGTGCACAGTGCAGGCAGTCCAAGCAACCCCAACTTCGTATCCAGAGGTAAAAATATATATCACCTACGAAACTCTTTTGAGAATTTAGGTCTTAGATATATGTTTGATGAACCTCACCTATTAACTATAAATTCTAGGTCCGTTCTGAAGGCTACTTACTCCGAGTACATATCAGACCTGAGATTTTACAGTTCTCTGAAATTAAAATCCTTTGATTCCTATTCTCAGGTTGTGACAGCCCCATGCCTTGAACCTTATCTGACCTGGTTTTCCAGTTTTAAGATACTTTCTTTTTTAACACTTTTTAGACTTAATTTAATTCATTTTAAAGTAGCGTTTCCTGAACCATGTTTTTGGAAAAGGGATTTACCTCTTTGTCCCTGTGATTCTAGATCAACCCAGAGTACTTTGCACTTTTTTCTCTTTTGCCCTTTTTATGCTGCTCCTAGAGGGGTTTGCATTTTACCCACTTTACGTTCTGTTAGACCCATCCATTACAAGGAAGCTTTAATATATTTTCAGAGATTGCCAGATAGACAAATTTGTCGTTTTGTATTAGATTTTGTTACAGCTTCTTTAAGCATTAGGAAAAGGCTCACTTCATTTTAAATGTATATGTATGTATAGTTTAATATTGTAAGTTAATCTTTGTATTCTGTTATTGTGATTTTTCTTATGTTATGAGTTTTATTTGTTTCTTTTATGAGATTTTAGACCGGATGTTTACGTAATGTTTTAGATATGGTACTATTTTATTCTTCTATCTATTTACTGTAACGTAATTATTGTGTGGTATTTGTGTTTTTGTCTGTACTTTTATGGCATTTGCCGAATAAAGTTTTGTGACTGACTGATATCACCTAATGCTCTATTTTTGTGGGTAAGCAGTTAGGCTAATCTAGGAGTCATGCTAAGCATTTTTGTACTCGCAGTATCAATAAATGAAGACACACTCAGAGGAATAACTCAAGACCAATTTACAAAAATAATGTTGTTTTTTCTGAATTTTTGAAGGCCAAGATTTTCATTACACAGTAAGTACATTTTTAGTTATTAATTTTTAAAGTTCAGAAAAAGCAATGTTTTTGTGTGTAATTACACACCATGAAAATCAATTGGGTAAATAGAAAAAGGCATATGAAATCAGGCAATGCTCTCACAAGTGTCACCTTCTACTTTTAGGTCGAGGTCGTGGAGCGGTCCAATGGTCCAGCCGGAGAAGTTGGGGTGGGACAGTGGCTGAAGTTCCTGAAACTGATTCGCAAAGGAGAAGGGGTCCACTTGAAAACCCACTGCATATGACTGCTTAGGTTCTGATACTATCACTCCACCCAGCCAGCCCAGTGTCCTCTGCTCTAAAGACCCCTGTTTGTCAACTTCCAATTGTAGTGTACTCACCTGGGAGGACAGCATTTGATTAGTGGGTGTAGTACAGGGATTGATAGGACTGATAAGACCAGGAAGGATGGTTATTATCACTCCACTCCGCCAGCACATCTCCAAAAGAACCCTGTATGTCAACTCCCAATTGAAGTGTACTGACCTGGGTGGATAACATTTGTATAGTGGGTGCAGTTCAGGGACTGACAGAATTGCTAAGACCAGGAGACACTGTTACTATCACTCCACTCTGTCAGCCCAGTGTCCTCTGCTTTAAAGACCCCTGTTTGTCAACTTCCAATACAAGTGTACTTACCTCGGAGCATCACATATGTATAGTGGGTGTAGTAAAGGGACTGGCATGAGTTCCAAGGCCAAGAGGCACTTTTACTATCACTCCACTCAGCCAGCCCAGTGTCCTTTCCTCCAAAGACCTCTGTTTTGCCAGCTCCCAATTGAAGTGCACTTACCTGGGAGGATAACATTTGTATAGTGAGTGTTGTACAGGGACTGACATGAGTAGTGAGAGTGGCATGACTGCAACTCCCAGCAAGCACTGTTCCCCCAACTCCAATCACCAGACCAATGTTCTCTCCTCAAAAGACCCCTGTGTCTCAAATCCCTATTGAGGCGTACTCACCTGTGTGGATACCATTTGTACAGTGTGTGTAGTACAGGGAGTTACATGACTTCAACTCACAGGAGGCTCTCTTACTGTCACTCCAACCACCAGTCCTTTGTCCTCTTTTCCAAAGACACGTTTGAGAAATAACATATGTCTAATCACCTGGGGGTGCCAATTAGCAAGTGTATAAAGTAGAAGGAGTAACATGACTGCTAAGGCCAGGAGGCTTCGTCTCATCAACTACAAACACATGCCCAGTGTACATTTGTCCATATACCCCTATTTGTTAACAAACAACGGATGTTTACTTTCCTGGGAAGATAACATTTGGCTAGTGTTGGCAACTAGTGGGAGTGACCTGAATGTAAATACCAAACTGCCCTGTTTTGCTGACTACAATCACCAGCCAAGTGCCCTCTTGTCTCAATGCAGCTGTCAGTGAACTCACAAATTAGGTTTACTAACCTGTGAGGATAACATTTGGCTAATGGTGGGAACTAGGGGAGTGACCTGAATGCAACTCCCAGGAGGCACTGTCCAAGTTACTCCAAAGTCAATACAGTGGTAACAAGTCCAAAAACCCTTGCCTGCTAATTCTCAATTGATATATGCTCACCTGGGAGGAACCCAGATACAGATCATGCTCAACTCAGAGATGTGACTGGCCACTTAGCTACATCTTGATCAGCTATCCCAAGAGTAAACTACTGAGGACAGGAAGGACAGCTTCACAGTGTGCAACATAAATGATGACAAGGCCTCAAGATGCATCACCAGAATGGTATTGGCTGCAGATAGATTCACAATACACCGACCACATGATGACTCCAAGGACATATACAACAAACTCCTGAGTCTGCCTGCATAACAATCAAATAGGCCTCAAAATGGCCAAAGCCACATCCTGCCCAGCCACTGTTTTGCCTGCACTAGTGGCAAGGCGGCATTCTCTGTCCATCCTCCCATTTGCTAATGAACTGCTAAATGCAGCAGCTGCCTGACTCAAGTGGAATTGGCATGCTTCACAAATATCCGGTCAATACAACCAATAGCATGGGTACCTGTCACAATAGGATAACCTGCAAATCAACTATGTATGACGTCTTTGCAAAATGTCACTGTAAACATTCTGGATGTAGATGGCACAATACAACCAGTAACATTGTATCTTTCACATCAACAGGTCGAGCTGTCACTGGACACACAGAGCCCGCAGAGGAGACTGCCACTACACCCATGGAAGAAGCCCACAGTGAAGTAGACACTCCTGGATGTCTGGACGTGGTGGACAGTTCTGGCTCATCTGGACAACCTGGTCAGACCTGTATAGTGAGTCTCACTGTGGCCACATCAACACCTCCCAGCCCGGTTGCCTCCACATCACAGGCCCCCCAATCTGTGCCCATAGGTGGCAACCATCTCATTCCCCCAGTTCAAGAACCTGAGTCACAGCACAACACATCGGACTATGATGGTCCTGGAACCAGTAGTAGGGGGCACCCTGTGGCAAGGGCACAGGCCTGTGGGTGTAGGGTACACATGAGTGATGGTGTGGGCGACCGGGGTGAGATAACTGGGGAAGACCCTGGCCAGGACACCATCAGCCAAGTCTTGAGGGTTTACCAGGAGCCCCAAGGCATGATTGGCCAGGTACTTTTCAAACTCCAGGAGATGAAGCAGCTGCAGAGGGACCACAATAGGGATATGCTTCAACAGTGGGAGGCCACCAATACCAACCTGGCCTCCCTAACAGGGGTGTTGAGGGACATTAGAAGTACCCTCTTCAGTGATTGTCAGCAAAAGACTACCCCTTCATGTGGTGCAGCAACACCAGGCCCTTCTTTATCAGTGCCAACCACTGGGAGGGAGGCCTTGTCAGGGGAAGAACCCCCAAGAGACACCCCTGCCTCTGTAGCAGCAGCTCCCCCCTTCCTATCTCCCCACACAAACGGGGACATCCAGCTAAGAATTCAGGAGGTGCATATGGCCAGATATTGACCACTTCCAGCAAGTGACCTCTTCCTGAAGGAACTCCTTTGTGCGCCACAGAATCACTCTGTTGACTGTCCTTCAACCACCTTCCATTTCCTATAGGAGTAGTACACTGAACGTTTGACTAACATTGTTGTGGCATCTACTACAGTGATTTCATCCACCAAGACAGGACCCTTCACTTTTCTGTTCCGTCATGCCCCTTGCTTTTTATTCTAGACACAAATTCACAATAAATACCACCTATCACAAAGTTTGCGTCTGCTTGCTTCTGTCTCAATTATTGCTATGTAAAGATGTATGACCATGTGTAGCAAATGATGAACACACAAGATATTAGTGCAAGGAGGGATGTGTTACAGGTACAGTGTCCTGGTATGGATTACAACCAACACAAACAAAAACATTGGTACAGAGCTTCTGGTCATACCAAACATTCTATTTCATTGTACAGCACACTCACTTTTGAAATGCCTGGACTGGCATAGCCAAGAATGCCTGATTCATATTGTGTCAAGGTAGATATATAGAGGTACAATCCCCCAGACCACAAAAGGAAGGGCCTTGTCAGACATTGTGCTGTAGAATAGGCCAACAGAGAAGTGGTTGATGTCACCAACTTCAGCCTTATCACATACCAAAACCAAGCTATCAGATAAACCAAAATATAGACAGAGGGCAGTACAACAGTCCCTGATCACAGGTCCATCATAATCCAATGACCATGTATCTGCTAGTATGATACAAACATATGTCAGCGTTGTGAAACACATCTACAGCTACATACAGGCCATACACGAAGAGTGTTTAGCCTATGTGAAGGATGAATGCCTGGCTTGCACTAGATGAAAACATATTTCATGCCCAACTAATCACACACATTATGCAATCGTCCCAACCCAGCACAAAAAAATCAAGTATACTGTGCAATTCAGACCTTCCACCCAAACACTTGCAAGCTGCCTTGGAACAGGTCTCAATACACCCCATATCTGTTACCCACATTACCTGGAACAATCCATCTCCACTTCCAATTTCAGAACAGCATCAGATACCTGCCAATGTCAGAACTCTGAATAACACAAATCACATAACAAGCATTTGCAAATAAGGGTTATGTTGCAATGCAACTGACACAAACAAAGCAGCTACATCAAGGTGTGGATATGCCAAAGGCTAATTCTTCAAGCAGCCTTTGGCTGAATGTTGGAGAGCATTAGCTCCCCAGTGTTTGGTCAAATCACTCAGCTACACACATAAAGACAACTACAGTTCTTTGTACAGTCACAGTCGATAAATCACATGACACTCTTACACTCAAGAAAAGTAGTTATTTATGAGATCTTCCCACAAATCAGCTCTTTCCTCTTCACTACTGTTATCCTCATTTGGCATTTCAGGAGGCTCACCCGGTAGCACTGCAGGCTCCCCCTCCTCTGGGATGTACAGGATGTTCCTCTGCAGGACAATGTTGTGTAGCATGAAGCAGACCACAATGAT
Source organism: Pleurodeles waltl (assembly GCF_031143425.1). NCBI lineage: Eukaryota > Metazoa > Chordata > Amphibia > Caudata > Salamandridae > Pleurodeles > Pleurodeles waltl. The sequence continues at coordinate 665,623,387 of NC_090438.1, forward strand.
CTAACACACTTTACCAGGCGAACAGAGCAGGGCTCCACCAGTGCAGTCCAGACACTTAAATCTGGCCTTCAGGAGCCCAAAAGCCCACTCCACTACCAGCCTTGTTCTTACATGTGCCTCATTGAAGCAGACTTCCCCTGGCGTAGTTGGATTCCTTATTGGCATCACCAATCAAGGTTTGGTTATAAAGAGTCTCATGTTTAAGAATGGGACATATGTGCAACTATGAGTCCCTCTTATCATTGTGGCATCAGACACTGCACAAACAGGACAGATATGACTTATCAACTAGCCAGGCCATCTCTGGGTACAGTCGTGACATCATCTGGGGGATAGTGCTGTTCTACATTATGAAGGCATCATGGACTGAACTCTGATAATGGGCACAGACCTGTGACACACATACAACTTGGACTTTGATGGAATGGAAGTTCTTTCTGTTGCAGTATACTTGTTCATTGGCATGCTGTGGGACCAAGCCAACATGTGTGCTATCAATGGCCCCCACCACTTGTGGGATGCATGCAAAATCATAACGATCAGCCTTCACATGGGCTAAATCATCATGTCGGGGAAACTAGATGTAGCTGGCCAGGTGTTTCAACTTTGTTGAGAGGACATCCTTCAACATCAGACTGAACATAAGTTGACACATTCCACCATCTTGGGCCACTGTATGTTGGAAGGACCCTGTGGCTAAGAAGTGCAACACTGACATGACTTGTACCATGGGTGGTATGCTGGTTGGATAACTAATAGCTTGCATCAGATCCAGCTCCAACTGACGACAAAAGTCCACTATTGTTTGCCGATTCAGACAATACAGGAGGGCGGTGCTTCTTTCTTTAATGGTCTGAAGGTCTGACAGTGGAAGGTAAGCAGGTGGTTGTCACATACGCCCTCTTCCTGGGTCCCTATATGTGACAAGAAATGAGTTCTGACATTGATTATTGTGTCCACACCAACATACATTATACATGTCAAGGATAACATGTGGCATGACAATTTAGAAGAGATGAACATGGCAAACAATGCACATCTCAGTTGCTAAAAACACAAGGGCCACATGTTACCCTTTGATTTGCCACACACCTGTACACATTATGGCCCTTATTACGACCCTGCTGTCGGTGATAAAGTGGCAGTAATACTGCCAACTGGCTGGTGGTAACTACCGCCAAATTATGACTATGGCGGAAAGTTCTCAGAAAGACAGCCAATGAACCACACCGACCACCAGGGCGGAAACAACAGGCACCATGGCGGTAGACGCCTACAGCCAGGCGGAAGTCAAACTTCTGCCCACCATATTATGAGAACATAATCCGCCACCATTTCCGGGGCAGTACCAACGACATCAAAAGCCTGGCAGGAAACTAAGCTCAGAAGTGAAAGGACTCACCTTTGGAGACACAGGGAAGAACCACACCGCCATGGAGCCCGAACTGCATGTTTTTCCAATGATATTCTACGTTCTGCTCCACCACGAACACCAACCCCGGCGAAGACGATGACGGTGAGTACAGCCGCCTACCACACAAGGGAGGGGGGGAAACAAGAGTGACACACACACACACCATACACACCTCACACACACACACACCATACACACAAACAGCTGCACAAGAAAACAAGTCAATCCCCTCTAAATCGGCTGAATAATGCAAGGACAAAAATAATTTATCAAAGTGAATATAATAAGATCAACACAGTATAGATAATCATTTATGCAATGTAACAGATATATACAAATGTACAGAACAAGGAACACAGCCCAGTCCTCATTTTGCATGGGCCACATGGCCACAGGCCAAAGTTCAAGGCCCCACTTGTCACCTGCATCAACACAGAGAGAACACTGCAGGGGCATCAGCTGGTAAATAGGCAGGCATCTCAGGGGGCTGGGGGGCACCTCAGCCAGGAGCTGAAACAAAACCACTGGTTTCAGAGGGGGACAACATGCTCTGTGCTTGGTCCTGGGGAGTGCAAGCCCACAGTCTCTCGATTGGGTGTCTTGCCCACTTGTTTTGGAGGGGGCAACATGCCCTGTGCTTGGTACCGGGGAGTGCAAGGTCACAGTCTCTCGAGTGGGTGTCTTGCCCACTGCTTCTGGAGGAGGCAACATGCCCTGTGTTTGGTCCTGGGGAGTGATGGGCCACAGTCTCTCGAGTGGGTGTCTTGCCCACTGGTTCTGGAGGGGGCAACACGCCCTGTGCTTGGTCCTGGGGAGTGTAAGGCCACAGTCGCTCAAGTGGGTGTCTTGTCCACTGGTTCTGAAGGGGGCAACATGCCCTCTGCTTGGTCCTGGGGAGTGCAAGGCCACAGTCTCTCAATTGGGTGTCTTGTCCACTGGTTCTGGAGGGGGCAGCATGCCCTGTGCTTGGTCCTGGGGAACGATGGGCCACAGTCTCTAGAATGAGTGTCTTGTCCACTGCTTCTGGAGGGGGCAACATGCCCTCTGCTTGGCCCTGGGGAGAGAAAGGCCACAGTCTATCAAGTGGGTGTCTTGCCCACTGGTTCTGGAGTGGACAGGCCGCACAGCAGCCCATGGACGCAGGATTACTTGTCGTCTGCCGGCAGTGACGGCTGCACTGTGGTGGTGCTGCTGGTGGAGGAAGGCTCCTGCACATTCCCTGCACCCTCGGATGGATGCACAGTGGTGGTGCTGTTGGTGAGGGGAGGCTCCTGCACATCCCCTGCTCTCTCGATGGATGCACTGTGGTGGTGCTGCTGGTGGGGGGAGGCTCCTGCACATCCCCTGCACCCTCGGATAGATGCACAACCATGTTTGGTGGTAAGGGCCCCGTCACAGCTGCCAGATGATGCTAATGCACAAGGACAGGATGACAAAATAAGAAGGGGGGAGAGAGACAAAGAATACACTGGGTCAATGGCTGCACCAACACCACCTTTGGCGTACACACCACCCTCACACACAGGGAACAGGTCTACACACCATGCATTGCACTACCACTGTTATTGCTAGCCACCAAGGCATAAGGAGGGGCACACACCGCCAACTGCAGCACACCTGGACCCATGCAGCCCTGGCCAGTAGTGAATGCCTACGAGCTAGGTAGCAGAACTATCCCTTCAGAACCCTAGCCACCAGGGAACCTATGGTGCAATGTCAGGCCTGGCCTAGGGGCACCCACTGACACACATCCACCACCTGGATACCACTCTATCATGCGTAATTTGTAATGATGGGCACTGTACTCACTCCCTTGTGGCTGCTATGATGCTATCAAGCATCCATCTGGCTCTGGATAGGCCACCGCCAGTATGCGGACCATCAGGGGGGTCAGGGTTCGACGGGCACCCCTTCCTCATTGGGAGGCCATCCCCAGCTGGGCCTCCACTGTCTTCCGAGCCCAGCGTCTCAGGTCTCCCCACCATTTCCGGCAGTGGGTGCCCTGCCTGCCATAGACCCCCAGGGTCCGCACATCCTTGGTGATGACACACCATAATCCCTTCTTTTGATGGACCCTGACCTGCAGAGCCAATACACACAGGAAAATACCATTAGACAACGAGTCCGGCCTGATACACATATGGCCCACCATACCCGTTTCCATCACCATTGGCACACATATAGCCCAGCACACAACCTGTACACCGCCAAGAGGACTTCCACCCACCCCCTTACACGAGGCCTTCACACACACCACTCCATGCATTCATGCCACATGCATCGTGCCAACAGTGTACTCACCTGTTTCTCTTGAGGCCCATACAGCAGTCCGTACTGGGGTAGGACCACATCCACCAGTCTCTCCAACTCCTCCAAAGTGAAGGCTGAGGCCCTTTCCCCTGCCACACGGGCCATGGTAGGTTCCAGACACAGGTCACAGCAGCACATGCAGTGTACGTCCTCTCCTATGGAAGGTCAGATAGCAAGTGAGGAATCAGATAGAAAATGCCGGTCACATCCCCGGCGGTGCATACCGTCACCGCTGATGTAGATCATCATTGACCACTGTACCTCATAGGGCCAAATGTTAACCAATGAGGAGTTGCACGGTTGTTCCCGACCGCCTCCCACAACGGTGCACAATGTCAGCGGAATTACCTCACTTCCACCTGCCCAACCACACAGGACAGGCGGACACCATTTCAGGTGGGGGGGGCAGACCTCTGGAATAATGCTGTGTCACAAGAGGTATTGGCACATACTGGACAAATCACACTGATCCATTACATGTTTATAGAATGCAAACTACTGTTGTAGCTCCATTGTTCAGGGGGTGACCGGCTCCTCACTCTTGTGTCCCTTAGATTTCTACCGCTGCTGATGAATAGGAGATGGAGACATACCCCCGTGTATAGACCTCTGGTGGACTTGGCTACACTGGAGGACAGGCACATTATCCTCACCTATAGACTTTACAGGGCCACAATCCCAAAGCTGTGTGCATAATGGGAGCCTGATCTGCTATCCGTCACCCCACTGTAATCCCCCCTCTTGTGCAAGTGCTATCAGTACTCCATTTCCTGCAACTGATTCTTTCCAAGTGACAGTGGGCTTGGCAGCAGGAATGTCACAGCCAGTGTTCTCTAACGTACTGACAAGAGTGTTGTCTGCCCTGATAGAACACATTTGCAGCTACATTGTTTTCCCCCAGGTTGAGGATTTGGCCACAGTGAAGGCCAAGTTTTATGCAATGGGACATATCCCCAACATAACTGGGGTGATTGATGAAACAGATATTGCACTTGCCCCCACCCCTGGCAGAATGAACAGGTGTTCAGGAATTGTAAGAGTTTTCACACCATGAATTTTCAGATGGTGTTCTTGGAGGACCAGACAAATCTCCCACGTCAATGCTAAGTATCCTGGGTCGGTGCATGATGCCTTTGTCCTGAGGAATAGCAGCATCCCAAATGGGATGGCCCAACTACAGATGCACAGGGTGTGGCTAATAGGTGAGCCCTGGTTCCCACCCAGGATATGTTGGTGTATGGGTATGGTGTGGGCCATATAGGATAGTGTGTGGCTAAATGTTGTCCCTCAATATTTGCAGGTGACTCTGGTTACCCAAACCTATCATGGCTGCTGACTCCTGTGAGGAATGCCAGGACAAGGGCAGAAGAACGTTATAATGAGGCACATGGGCGAACCAGAAGGTTAATTGAAAGGAACGTTTGGCCTCCTAAAGGCCAGGTTTTGGTGCCTCCATCTAACAGGTGGATCCCTGTGGCACTCACCCAAGAAGGTCTGCCAGATAGTAGTGGCATTCTGCATGTTGCATAACCTTGCCCTCAGACACCATGTCCCTTTTCTGCAGCAGGAGGAGACTGTAGATGCCCGTGTGCCAGCAGTGGACCCTGTGGACAGTGAGGATGAGGAGGCAGAGGATGAGGATGAGGACAACAGAACATCTGTGATCCAGCAATCCTTTCAATGACATACAGGTAGGATAGTGTAACTTTACATTTCAATGACTTTGGTTGTGATCTATGTGGCAATGGCATGCTGATGTTTCCCACTTCAATGCCCGCTTACTGTTCCTTCTGGAAATTCATTCTTCAGATGTTGGCGACCTGACATATACTCCTGGTGTGATCACTACAGCCAGCTACAGGTCATTAATCTATGCTAATTCTATGTACAGTTCATTTGCAATGGTTGTACCTGTTTCAATCAATACATATTTGAAATACATGAAATAGATTTTGATCCAAGGGTGTTTATTGACGTGCTAACATATAGGGGGAAAGTGCAATAGGATAGGGTGATGATGGAGGAAAGTCCAGGGTATTGTTCCAGTGTGTTTGCAGCACAGGCGCAGTGTCTATGGGGACATAGGAGGGGGAGCAATGGCAGTTCAAGGTGGACAGGGTGACTGAGTCGGACATAAGGGGGACAGTCAAGAGAGTCTCATTTCCTGGTGGGGGTCTTGGCAAGTGTCCCTGGCTTCTGTCTGGATCGCAGGGAACGTTTGTGGGATGGTTCACCCTCTTCAGGGGAGGGGTGCTAGTGGCGTGTGAGTCCTGTGGTGGGGCCTCCTGGCCACTAGCGGCAGCGGAGGTGGAAGGCTGTTCAGATGTCTGGCTAGTGGCAGGGGCCCGCTGGTGTGAGACTGCCTCCCTCAGAATGTTGGCCATGTCTGCAGCACCCCTGCTGAGGAGATCAGGGTGTTGTTGATGGCCTGCAAGTCCTCCATGATCCCCTGGTACTGTCCCTCCTGCAGCCACCTGTTCTCCTTCACGTTGTCCAAGATCTGGCCCATCATGTCCTGGGAATGTTGGTAGGCTCCCAGGATCTCAGAGAGTGCCTCCTGGAGAGTTGATTCCCTGGGCCTGTCCTCCCCCTGGCGCACAGCACTCCTCCAGTTTCCCTGTTGGCCTGTGCCTCTGTCCCCCGAACCGTGTGCCCACTGCCACTAACCCCAGGTCCCTGATTGCCTTGGGTGTGAGGTGTGGCCTGGGGTCCCTGTAGAGGTGGACACACTGCTGATTGACGTGTCCTGGGGACAGAGGTGTGGGTACGCCAGGTGGGTGCTGTGGTGGTGTTTCCTGATGGGGGAGTGTAGGAAGTTGGCTCTGTATGTGCTATTTCAAAGTAAGGAATAGCATGCACAGAGTCCAAGGGTTCCCCTTAGAGGTAAAATAGTGGTAAAAATAGATAATACTAATGCTCTATTTTGTGGTAGTGTGGTCGAGCAGTAGGCTTATCCAAGGAGTAGTGTTAAGCATTTGTTGTACATACACATAGACAATAAATGAGGTACACACACTCAGAGACAAATCCAGCCAATAGGTTTTTGTATAGAAAAATATATTTTCTTAGTTTATTTTAAGAACCACAGGTTCAAATTCTACATGTAATATCTCATTCGAAAGGTATTGCAGGTAAGTACTTTAGGAACTTCAAATCATCAAAATTGCATGTATACTTTTCAAGTTATTCACAAATAGCTGTTTTAAAAGTGGACACTTAGTGCAATTTTCACAGTTCCTAGGGGAGGTAAGTATTTGTTAGGTTAACCAGGTAAGTAAGACACTTACAGGGCTTAGTTCTTGGTCCAAGGTAGCCCACCGTTGGGGGTTCAGAGCAACCCCAAAGTCACCACACCAGCAGCGCAGGGCCGGTCAGGTGCAGAATTCAAAGTGGTGCCCAAAACGCATAGGCTAGAATGGAGAGAAGGGGGTGCCCCGGTTCCGGTCTGCTTGCAGGTAAGTACCCGCGTCTTCGGAGGGCAGACCAGGGGGGTTTTGTAGGGCACCGGGGGGGGACACAAGTCCACACAGAAATTTCACCCTCAGCAGCGCGGGGGCGGCCGGGTGCAGTGTAGGAACAGGCGTCGGGTTCGCAATGTTAGTCTATGAGAGATCTCGGGATCTCTTCAGCGCTGCAGGCAGGCAAGGGGGGGATTCCTCGGGGAAACCTCCACTTGGGCAAGGGAGAGGGACTCCTGGGGGTCACTTCTCCAGTGAAAGTCCGGTCCTTCAGGTCCTGGGGGCTGCGGGTGCAGGGTCTCTCCCAGGCGTCGGGACTTTAGGTTCAAAGAGTCGCGGTCAGGGGAAGCCTCGGGATTCCCTCTGCAGGCGGCGCTGTGGGGGCTCAGGGGGGACAGGTTTTGGTACTCACAGTATCAGAGTAGTCCTGGGGTCCCTCCTGAGGTGTTGGATCGCCACCAGCCGAGTCGGGGTCGCCGGGTGCAGTGTTGCAAGTCTCACGCTTCTTGCGGGGAGCTTGCAGGGTTCTTTAAAGCTGCTGGAAACAAAGTTGCAGCTTTTCTTGGAGCAGGTCCGCTGTCCTCGGGAGTTTCTTGTCTTTTCGAAGCAGGGGCAGTCCTCAGAGGATGTCGAGGTCGCTGGTCCCTTTGGAAGGCGTCGCTGGAGCAGGATCTTTGGAAGGCAGGAGACAGGCCGGTGAGTTTCTGGAGCCAAGGCAGTTGTCGTCTTCTGGTCTTCCGCTGCAGGGGTTTTCAGCTAGGCAGTCCTTCTTCTTGTAGTTGCAGGAATCTAATTTTCTAGGGTTCAGGGTAGCCCTTAAATACTAAATTTAAGGGCGTGTTTAGGTCTGGGGGGTTAGTAGCCAATGGCTACTAGCCCTGAGGGTGGGTACACCCTCTTTGTGCCTCCTCCCAAGGGGAGGGTGTCACAATCCTAACCCTATTGGGGGAATCCTCCATCTGCAAGATGGAGGATTTCTAAAAGTTAGAGTCACTTCAGCTCAGGACACCTTAGGGGCTGTCCTGACTGGTCAGTGACTCCTCCTTGTTTTTCTCATTATCTTCTCCGGCCTTGCCGCCAAAAGTGGGGCCTGGCCGGAGGGGGCGGGCAACTCCACTAGCTGGAGTGTCCTGCTGGGTTGGCACAAAGGAGGTGAGCCTTTGAGGCTCACCGCCAGGTGTGACAATTCCTGCCTGGGGGAGGTGTTAGCATCTCCACCCAGTGCAGGCTTTGTTACTGGCCTCAGAGTGACAAAAGGCACTCTCCCCATGGGGCCAGCAACATGTCTCGGTTTGTGGCAGGCTGCTAAAACTAGTCAGCCTACACAGATAGTCGGTTAAGTTTCAGGGGGCACCTCTAAGGTGCCCTCTGGGGTGTATTTTACAATAAAATGTACACTGGCATCAGTGTGCATTTATTGTGCTGAGAAGTTTGATACCAAACTTCCCAGTTTTCAGTGTAGCCATTATGGTGCTGTGGAGTTCGTGTTTGACAGACTCCCAGACCATATACTCTTATGGCTACCCTGCACTTACAATGTCTAAGGTTTTGTTTAGACACTGTAGGGGTACCATGCTCATGCACTGGTACCCTCACCTATGGTATAGTGCACCCTGCCTTAGGGCTGTAAGGCCTGCTAGAGGGGTGTCTTACCTATACTGCATAGGCAGTGAGAGGCTGGCATGGCACCCTGAGGGGAGTGCCATGTCGACTTACTCGTTTTGTTCTCACTAGCACACACAAGCTGGCAAGTAGTGTGTCTGTGCTGAGTGAGAGGTCTCCAGGGTGGCATAAGACATGCTGCAGCCCTTAGAGACCTTCCTTGGCATCAGGGCCCTTGGTACTAGAAGTACCAGTTACAAGGGACTTATCTGAATGCCAGGGTGTGCCAATTGTGGATACAATGGTACATTTTAGGTGAAGGAACACTGGTGCTGGGGCCTGGTTAGCAGGGTCCCAGCACACTTCTCAGTCAAGTCAGCATCAGTATCAGGCAAAAAGTGGGGGGTAACTGCAACAGGGAGCCATTTCTTTACAGGGAGGCTCTGTGGTGGTGTGTGACTGGGCCTGGATAACCAGGAGTCCAGTGGTCCCTGATGGGCAAGGTAGGTCATCCAGATCCTGAAGACCAGAGTTGCTGTCATCACTGTGGGCCTCTTCAGTTGGGGGACTGGATAGTGCTGGCACCTCCTCTCCGGTGACATTGGCTGTGGTACCTGTGGGAATGTAAATGATGTGTTATGGTTAATGTGTCTGACATACTGTACATCCGTGGCTTCCCCTCTGTGTTTGGATTTGCCCTCCAGCTTTCAATTGTGTATGTTAGTATATGGTGGGATTGTTAGTTCTCTCTGCTATGCATGCTTTAGTGATGATTGTCCATACCGGGCTGTGATGGGTGTCCATTCATTGGTACGGCATGTAGGGCTTGGCATTGGGATGAGTGAGATGTGATGGTGGGGTGTGTGGGATGTAGAGGAGTGATGGGAGTGAGGGTGAGGGTATGGGATGGCATGCAGGTATGGGGGTGATAGTGCAGGGTTGACTTACCAGAGTCCAGTCCTCCTCCAACTCTGGCCAGGCCCTCAGGGTGCAGTATTGCCAAGACTTGCTCCTCCCATGCTGTGAGTTGTGGGGGAGGAGGTGGGGTCCACTGTACAACGAGCTGGTGTCTGTCTGCTGTGGAAACTACCTTCCCAAGTAGGTCATTCCACCTCTTCCTGATGTCATCCCTAGTTTTTGGGTGCTGTCCCATGGCGTTGACCCTTTCCAAGATTCTCCGCCATAGCTCCATCTTCCAAGCTATCGATATCTGCTGCACCTGTGCTCCAAATAGCTGTGGCTCTACCCTGACGATTTCCTCCACCATGACCCTTAGCTCCTCCTCAGTGAAACGGGGTGTCTTTATGGTGGCATGGGTGTTGTGTGAGGTGTGTTTGTGAGGGTGTGTTGGGTAATGTGTTGGGGTGTGTGATGTGGATTGTGTGAGTGGTGTATAGGTGTGAGTAGTGCGTGGCTCTAGTTCTCTCAGTGGTCTTGGTGTCTCTCTGGTGGCAATAGTTTGTAGTCGTAAAGGGTTGTGGGTACTGTGGGTGGGTATTTTATGGTGGTGTGGATGTGGTGTGTGTATGGGTGTCAGGTGTGTGTTGTTTGAATTGTCCAATGTGGTGTTGTTTTGTATGTGGGTGTCCATTGTGAGCGCGGTGGTATATACCACCAATGGTTTACCACCGTTGAATGTCCACCGTGGTGATTCGTGGGTCATAACATGGTGGGCGTTGTTCTGTTGGTCTAACGGTGTGGGTCTTGATACCGTAACTTTATTACTGACCTTTGGGCTGGTAGATTTGTGTGTGTGGCTGTATTCTGTCAGATTGTGGTGTGTGTGTCATAATATGGTGAATGGATTTCCGCTGCCGCCGCGGTAAGTTGGTGGCCGTCACCGTGGCAGTAAGTGGGATTTGCCGCCAATGTCATAATGAGGGCCTATGTGTCTGGACCGAAAGCAAAATTTTGTGTATCACAAATGCCACTCAAAATGTGACTGGATGTCCTGAGTGCAAAAGATTACCTTGGACGGGGGTTGACTGTGCCCCACTGTAAATTGTCATGTGTGCCAGTCAACATACCACAATTGTGTTAGAGTAGTAGGAACAACATGACAAAACAATATGAGGAGGATTTTGTGCGCCAAACAACAATATTTTCTGAGATGGGACACAGTTTACAACACCCAATCACACATTTCTGGCCTCTAAAATGGAGGCTGCCTGACCTACTCCACTGGACATTAGGAACCGTCCTCGACCGCCGGCATAAGTCGTCATGGTGTTAGGCGGTTGCAACTGTGGCAGAAACAGCCATAGGCTAACGTTGTTGCCAGTGGCGGTCCTGGGCCAATGGCTGTGTCCGCCGGTGGTGACAACCAGGTGATGACCACGTACGTGGCGGACAAGACCACCATAATCTGAAAAAATCCTCATTTAACTCCTGACACTGCTGCCAGCAAGACCTCCGCTTTTGAGCTGCTGTGTACCGCCTCTAGGAGCAATCGTGCCATTTCCATCAGGTGACAGGGCCTCTGCCTTCTCATCAGAGGAGTTGGAGAAGCTGGTGACTGAGGTCCTACTCCTGCATGGATAGGTCTATGGAGCAGCAGAAGTGCGGGTAAGTGGCTCATGTGTACAGTTTCCTCTGTATTTCACCATCCTGTCCTTCCTCACAGGCTAGATTGTGCCCATGTGTTCCATATGGAATACTAATGTATCTGTTGTTGCCGTCTATGTAGCATCAGTGGGAGAGTCAATATGCACGTATTGTTGGCTAGTGCCATATGTTGAGTTCATTCACATTGTGGCGTGTTTGTTTTTTGTATTCCCTGATCCACCATGTGCTGGATGCAGAGAACTAGGTGAGGTGGCATTACAGCCATTCACTGACATATTTTTCCTCATAAATGCAGTATATGTGAGACAACATGTATGTGCATGGCAGCATGAGCTGAGTATGCATGTTGTATGTGTCTGTTGTGAGTAATGTGAGCTATGTGTATGATGCCACAAATATTACTTCACACATCTGCCCTTGCTAGACTGTTGTTTGGTAGGCATGATATCCCTCTCTCTGCCCTTCGGGTTGTCACACACACTACATACCAATTTACTGTTGGCTACATGATGTACTGTAATGCATGGAAGTGATGGAAATGTGGTGACTTGTAGGTTATGTCTGTTCAGTCTGCAGAGACCAAGGCCTGTCACATGTCTCTTCCAGTATGGGTCCTAGTATAGGCTGGGGGAGTCATGGCTCTGCAACTGTTGCACTGTACCCACTCCCTGTACACCTGAAGATCCTGTCATGTGGCCAATATGTGGCTTTGTTGTAATTTGCTGCCCAGAATGCCTCATTCGTTTGATAAGATTGGAAATGGGCACGGGTGGGGTACTGCTCTGTGACAGATGTGCACTTAGCATCATTGCCAATGTGTCTCACTGACTCCTGACAGGTCCCTTACTACCATAGTCCTCCTATCACCTTCACACATATCATATTTGTCCTGTGCAGGCTCACTGCATAACTGGCAATTCCATAGTGCAAAGAGTGCGTTGGATTCCATGATATGTGATTCATTAGCTTGGTCACATAGCAGAAAGTGGGCAATGCATGCCTTTGTCTGTTGGATGCCATCTATGCAGGATGAACACTTATGTCCAAAAGCATGTTCTGTGGTATAGATAAATACCACAGAAACCCATCTCATGAAGTAGCATGAGTCTGCCTTTGTTCTTGCAAATGTCCACACATGGACAGGCTAGACACTTTTTGTAACCACCATGCCAGTCCCTTCATTGTTACCCATGTGTGAGGTATGAATTTTTACTCTTGCATTCACATGTAGGGACTGTATGCAGAAAGTAATTCTCACAGAGTGTGAATGTGTTGGTTCATTCATGATTAAGGAGTCTACCTTTCAGAAGCCACTGAGGTGTGATGTGTCTCATAGTGGTTCACATCTCAGTCAAGTTGCTAGAGCATGTCCCACAAGATGTCTGTAACCCTGCCTAGTCATGGTAGGGCCTGAGCAGGGTGGTGGGTTGTCCTGCAGATTGGGAAATGTATGTCTGTAGTCATGGCCCTGTACTCATTGGCTTGTATATGCCACACTTGGGCAGTTTTGACACAATGGGGCAGACCAAGGTTGATGTAACTGACATGTATGTGACTACCATTTGGGAGGGAACATGTAAACATGATCTCTTGATTTGTCTTTTGCATTCATGCATGTCAACATCCATCAAGAGAAAGAGATATAGAGAGCCATTGCCAAGAAGGTATGGACCCTGAGGGTCCACAGCTGGCGGAGTGCCCACTGTCGCAAGAGATGGGAGGACCTGTGACGCTGGGCTTGGAAGATTGTGGAGGCCCAGCTGAGGCTGTCATTCCAACATGGGAGGGGTGCCTGTCAGACAATGACCCCTCTAATGGCCCATATTCTGGCAATGGCCTATAAGGAGCTTGATGAGCATTTGAGGGTCGTACAGCAGCCACAAGGGGGTGAGTACACAGCATATTCCTGCTTGTCCCATTGCTGAGTGATTGAGTGAGGTTCTGACAGCTACCCCTGACAAATAGGGATGAGCCACATGTCACACAGTAGATGAGATATTGTTTGTGGTGACATGTCATGTGGTGCATATTATTGTGCCTTGCCTATTGTACCAGGGACATAGGACAGCACTGGGTGGAATCCTCAAACCACTAGCTCTGAAAGGACCACATACGGTTGTGTACAGTTATCAATCGTGTACTGTTTTTTGTTTTGTTGTGGTGTGTGTATTGTCTGTGCAACAGACCACTACTCCTCAATGTTCCAGGCCAAAGATAAGTAAGCGAAGGATCACTGTTCCCAGCCATGTATCTGTGTAAATGTGTATGTTGGCATCTGCCACCCAGAAGCTTGTTTTCGTCAGTGTCTGATGGCTTCAGGTGCCTCACTGCAGTCTGTAGTGTGAAGATGTTCAATATACATGTAACAGGGCTTACACTGTACTATGGATGCAGCTATGGATCACTACTTTCCCTTGGTAATTGGGAACTGTCCATTGACATGATGCATGTGCCATGACACTTGCCACCATTGCTTGTACCGACATGTCAGCATGTGTCCCTTCCTCTTTAGAATATATATATAAAATATATATATAAGCTGCAGTAACATGCACGGTCTATCTATTTTGATGGGATGATGTCTGTATTCCCTCACATATATATGTTCATGACAAGCCCACCAGAGAGCTCCAATCAACCAACCTCACCCTCACCTAAAATGCCCAGAATACGACATACCCAAAGCGGGGGGAAGTGCATTCTCCTACAAAGCAGCTAAGACCTGGAACAAGCTACCTACTAACCTACGAACCACGCCCACCCTCATCAAATTCAGGAGGAAGCTCAAGACCTGGCTCTTCATTAACTCAACTGCTAGCAGCCACAACTCATAGCGCCTGGGTACCCCCTGGAGTGATGAGTTGTACTCTATAAATCGATTTGGATTTGTGAAATAGTACATTCACAATAGGCATATTTTTCATATTGTGCCACTTAAAGGAGTGTGTCACCATTGTCCAAAGGCTGACACATTCCCTCATATGCCATAGCATGTCATTTGACATGTACACCTGCAGTAGCAATGAGGGACATGACAGGTAGGCCTAGAGTTAAGAACTGCAATGTGAATATATCTGCCCTTGATGTTGAATCAGGTGGATACGTATACTGCACATGTGTAATGGTTAAGGTTTGTGCCCTGACTGTTGACGTACATCATAGAGTGACTTGCAGTGATGTTTCAATCACGTGTTTGAGTAGAGGCATTCGCCAACAGACAGACATCTGGGTTTGCATGAGCATAATGGGGACACTGATGTAGCTTCCCATCGGGCAACATGTTGAGGGCCTTCTACAAGTTCTTGCAACTTCTGTGTCTCACGTACATGCAAAAGACGAATGGCTTCCACTGATGCACTCAGAGTATGTCATTGTAAAGGGGTTAGACATTAGTAACAATCACCCTGGGGTTTGCTGATTCATAGTGTTGTTTATTTTGGGGACATCTCTCCCTGACATCTTGGTCAGGATGTCTACAGTCTTAATTTCCATACCATGTGTGTGGACCTATCTGTGCAAAATCAATGATACCTCCTTTACTCTATTGGTACAGATGTCACTTGGTGAAGTGTGCATTGTGGAACTGCTTCCAGTGTGACATGAGCATTTCCTGTCGCCTTCTCCAGGCTATTGTACTTTTGTCATCAACACTGCAGAATTTTGGAGCATCCTTTCTTATTTTTGTGTCATTATATATGTGACACATAGATGTGTGCATACTCTTGGTCGGGATCTGTGGGAATGCAGTTGGCATTGGCCTACTATTGTGTAACAACAGGTAACTAAGGTCAGCTCCATGGTGCAAAGCTTCATGGGTGATGAGGTATCCTAGATGTTGACTGGTTATTGTGATTGCACAACTTCAGCCATGCAATTGTAGTTTTGCGAGATCCTAATTTCCCAGTGGGCAACTGTTGGCAGTTCATGCGGTATACATGCATATGGAATGGCACATGTATGGTCCTCTTAGTTGTAGTTTGTTGCTGGACATTTGATAACCCTATTTCTCTTTGTATTTGCAGCATCTGCATGAGCAAGTGAAGGAGACAGGGCACAGCCGAGTGGGTAAGAATCTGGCCAGGCAACCTCGGGTCAAAACATAACTGACGCAGAGGGGCCCATTGGTCTGGAGGGCGAGGGGAGACCAGAACATCCTCATCAGACTCTTCCTCTAGTGGACACGTCCTGTTCTAAAACCACCCTCCCTGTAGCTCCCCACCTAGTTGGCCATGCCTCCTCACCCAAGAGGGTGGGCGTCTCCTTCCTTTGCCGCAGGCTCCTCCACCCCAGCCCTTGTTACCCCTTCTGCCCTCAGTGATGAGTCTATTGACCTCCTGAGAAGTATTTCTGTGAATCTGTCAGCCATTGTGAATGTCATCCAGGGATTGGCGACCCAACTACAACAAACCAACGCATTCCTGGAAGGCATTCATGGTGCAATGGCTGGCCTACAGAGATCTTTTCAGGCTCTGGCCTCCTCACTGATGTCAGCCAGTCACCCCACCTTCCGTCCCCCCTCCAACCCACTCTTCCTACTCCAAATCCCCCTCTTCCCTTACCTACCCAAGGAGCACAGACCAATCCACATCAACATCCAAGAGGAGTGCACACAAACACAAGCACCACAAAACACACCAGCATGCACACAAACAACATCCACCCACAGACACAGCAACAGTCACAACTTCCTGCGACACCCCTACCACCCCCACCAACCCACACACCACATCCAGCATACCCACATGCACCACACCAATGGTCACTGACACACCCACCATACCTGCATACACAACTACAGCCACCCACCCACCTATAACTGCATCGCCAGCACCTCCATCCCCCTAATCCCAAGACACACAAACGTCCACACTCACCCATCCAAAAGACACCCACCACACACAAGTATGCCTCCCATAAGCACGCACCCATGAGAGCCACACCTACGCAGCATACACTACTCCCTCGATCTCCAAATCCCGACCCCCTTCTGCTGACATCCCTATGGTCCTAAGAGCCTTTTTTTGTTTGACCTGGACCTTTGCCCTGTTTCCTCCACCCCATCCAAAATCCAAGAGGTCCCCACCCAACTCCCAGTCCCTCCCTTCCTCCTCCCAAGCCCCCCTGCAAGCACCCAGACCTCTCCTCCAAGAAGCCCACCCCTCCCAAGAAAAAGACCACCCTCCCAAGCCCAAGCTTAAACCCCCCTTCCTAAATCAGACCCCTCCGTATAATCCCTGAGGTGCCTGTCTGCTCCCTTGATGCCCCTTCCTGTGGAGGTTCCATGCCAGTTGGGAGTCAAGATTGGCAAAACACTGTGCTACTTTGGGGTAAGACTATATAGACTAGCCAATGGCCTTTGGACTTTCATATTTCATAATTAATAAACCCAAACAGTTTGTTTTTTGGGTACATATTTGTCCTGCAATTCCTTTTCTAGCTTAGAGCCATATGTACGAACACATTTTCCCATAGACACAGAATGGGCAAAACTGCTTGCTACATCTGGCCCTTAATGTTGTTCCTGTGCAACTTGTGTTGTGTGGCTACAGTTGTGCATGTTTGAGCCTTCTTGCTGCCCCATTTGATGTTGTTTGCAGTATTTGACTTTGTGGTCATTGCTGGTGTCCCCAAAAAGAAGGGTATATGTTGACTGTATGGATATGTGTGTGTGTGTAAATGCAATGGTGGTGTCATGACATTGTGTGGCATTTGTTATGGTGAGTATTTCATATTGTGTTGTCCATGGTGAGCATCTATGGTGTTATCCTCCAGATATGACTTATGTATTGATCTGATGTGTGTCAACTTGAGTTTTGTTAGTGCAGACATGGAGTGTGCTCAGTTGTGCTAGCTTTGTTACCATTTGCCTGTGCATGTGTCCATTTATCTGTATGTTCCATGCAGTTGGAGTTGTATGTGCTTTGTCGACTTGCACTTCCACATTGTGCAGTTGGGCATGAAATTTGGATCTAGTTCTGTTTGTCCCTGAGACAAAGCTAGGGCCATTCCCTCTCCACATATTGCTTTAGGGATGTGTGCAAAGTGATATGTGTCTCAGTGCAGCCTCCTTCCCCGAGTATTCCTGGTGCTCCTATCCCAATTGTGCAGTTATCGTGGGCATAGTGCCCTTTTCCTATTTGTCTGACTGTGTATTGTGCATGCCATTGTCCTTCCATTGCGCAGTTTTGTATGTGTCTATTGCAGGGTTGTTTAATAGTGGTGGTGTTTGTGTTCCACGCCACATGGATGCATATGTGTATTGTATGTGACAACAGTCCCTGGCCTGTGTGTAATTTGAGTGTTTGAGGTGTATTTGCATATGTGATGTTTATGTGTAGTTTGTGATGTGTTAGTGAATGTTGTGTAGCCTTCACTGTCCCTGTGTCTGAGATGTGTGGACGTGTGTTTTTGTGTAATGTTGCAGTGCAGTGTGAGTGAGTGAGCTGTCCAAAGGGGGCATATTGTGACTGTGAATGTGTTCTGATTTGTGTAAAATGCCATCTCGGGACGCAATGAGACATGTACTTGGTGCCTGTAGCTTGACCCCCTATATGATGTGGACGACAGCGCAACAATCTAATTGTTGAGTTTAATGACATAGGTAGGTGCGTGTACTTAAGGTAGGTCCATGGCGGCATTGATTTTGTTCTCCATTGTTGATCACCATCAGCGTCAGGACGTGCTTAATGGGTTCCATGGAGGCTCCAGACATGTGAGGCTGCCTGGAGGTAAGTGTCTCCCTTTATAAAGTCTGTTTCTGCCTTCTGAGATGTGGCGGCTGGACAGCCATGGTCACATTAGCAGTGTGCAACCTCATAATGTGTCCGGCGGAAACACTGTCTACGCTGGCCTGTTTGTGCTGCCTCGTGACTGCGGCGGTATGTGCTGCCTGGCGCTGCCAGTGGAACCACAGCGGTCTTTGCTCCATAGCCCCGCATGATTCATAATATGGCAGCTCAACTTTCATGCCGATGACAGTCGGACTGCCACCGTGGCATTGCCAGACCACCAAACTTGTAATGAGGCCCATAGCCAAGGATATGTTTGTACCCCTCAAACAGATGTTGCAACATATAATAGGATGAGTTTTAACATGTTGGCACCTCCTGTATCAGGAATTTAACTGGTACTCTGTTACCACGTTGAATTATCTGCAACTGTTTCCAGGCCTTAAAAGAATGGCTGAAATGAGTGCAGATGCATCTGTAGGTGGTCAGTATGTCGCTGACTGCGTCTTCTTTTTTAAGAAGGCCTTGCACAACCAGGTTGATGAAGTGCACCAAACACAGGACCCTGAAATAGCCACCATCTGCCATGGCCTTGACTATGTTACTGCCATTGTCTGTGAGAACAAATCCATTTCAAAGACCTCTGGGCTGCAGCCATTCAGACACCTTGCTATTAAATTCATCCAAGATGTTTGCAGCTGTGTGTGATTTCTCCATGGCAAACATGGCTACTGTTGCATGCTGTCGACAGCCATTAAAAATGTCTTCAGGGCCTAGACCTGTAGATAGCTTTTGCTTTACCCCCCAACAAAAGAGATCCAGTGTGCAGTGAGGCACGTGTTATCAGTCACCTGACAACTGGTCCACATGTCTGTCAACTGGTGGATATTGTGGACAATACTTTGCTGCAAAGCTTGTCCAACCAATTGAAGCACATCGAGATGCAGTACTGGAAAAGCAATGTTAGCAAAATAGGTCAGTCTTGGAATCTTTCATTTTGGGTAGATGGCTGCCACAAACTCCAAGAATTCTACTCCTTCCACAAAAGAAAAAGGAAGGAGGTTCAGCGCTTCTCATTGTACAAACGTGCCATTGGGTGGTTGAGGTCCTAGGGCCACTCCTGCCTAAACATGCCCATAATTGTAGCCTGGATTTTCCTTTTTTGTGGTGCCACAGACGCAGGTGACTTTTGAGATGTAGTTGGTGGCAAACTCAATGAGCGTTGTTGTGCAGTACCCATATGCCGTGGTGTATCCATCTGTCTTTGAGTCTTCCTGTGACATTGTGAGGTCACTGAGGCAGGTTATTCTGGTCCACTGCTGGGGACAGGGCTGCTGTGCGTGAGGATGTCAGCCACTTCTTCCTAATCTTACACCATGATTTAACCAGTTGTAACTAATGTTTCCTGCCTCGCCTCACCTTCACCACTGCAACCAGGTTCAGCTTTTTTTTTAAGGTGCTCCTCTCACTGGATTGTGTGATGTTTTTAGTAGGTTGCCTGGCCTCCATTACCATAGTGTGAACAAGGCTTACCTCGGCGAACACTCGCGTGGCAAATGGAGAATACTGCAGTGTTTTCCTTCTGTTTGCTAATCATAAAAAAGTCCCAAACTGGGGAGAAGTACTTTTTTATTGGGCCACTGCCAATGCCCGAAGAACTGGAGGTGGGTGGCTGTGTCGATTGCCTCTCTGCAGTGCATACTTCTACTGAGGTACGGGTTGGTTCAGGTCTCTGCTGGGGCCTTACAAATATGGGAGATGGCAGTGCTCGCTGTGCAACATTCCTCAGAGAAGTTTGGATAGTAATGTCAGACTCCTCTGTGCCAGCTTCCACAATGAGTGACTCATCATCATCATCATCATCATCATCACCCCCTTCTATGATTCAAAGGCTTTTTGGAACTTTTCTTTTCCCTTGCCTCTCCTGGCGTCTACCGGACTCTGCTGGGATTCACTTCATGTTCCTATCATCGTCATCAGAAATGGTGCTTGGAGAAGATGGTGGAGTAGTACCCTTCCTTTTTCTTCTTGGATGTCTGGGAACCATTGATTCTAAAAGAGGAGGCTTTTGCTCAGCAGGAAGCTCAACCACCTGTTCTGCTCCAACTTTGGGAAGATCTACTATGGCTGGTTAAGGCTGCTGTCCACTTTTACTCTGTTTCCTGAATCGACTGGGTACTACTTTGTGAAAGGCACAAATCCAATTCAACGTCACCCGCCCAGAGGCCAGTTTGGCAGGCACATGTCTCTCAAAAAAGGTTGCGGATGGCACGCCACTAGTGGAAAGCTGCTTCTTCTTCTGGCCACTTTCTGCGAGCAACTTTCTTTGGGGCCATGTTAAGCTCTAAGTTAGCAGTGGCAGCAAGATGCACAAGCAGAAGACTTTGGAGGAAGGAAGGAAGTGTAAGGCCTTCTCTTTAGCAGTACTGCGGGTGATGTTAATTCTCTTCTGTTGTGCATCTAAAAGCAACCAAGCACGACAAATATGTAGTTAGTGAAACATGGCATTGTTGCAGGTTGAAATAGTACAGACAAATGCAATCTTAGTGCAGTTGGTTACTTTTGTAATAAATACTAATATAATCAAACATTTTAAAGTCAAACCCCACCACCACACCATAAAATTCTATTTCAAATCAGGTAGCACAACGTGCAGATGTAGCTCTTTGCTGTATCCCCATCTGTTTTAAAGGGGACACCTGGGCTAGTCAGAGAGAGGTGCATGGGTAAATGGAATAATCCTTTAAAAAAACCTATGATGGCAAGGTGGTCCAAGGGAAATGGAACAATCATTAAAAAATGAATTATGCTACTGATTTGCCTGCAATGCTCCACAACCAGGGTGCCCAGGAGGAAATGGAATAATTGTAGTCCTAAAGAAATCGCATGCTGTCGTGCTACTGTGCGTCTTTAGTTGATGGACGGAGGAATGGATGTGGATGGATCAAGGCAAAATGCAAAATTAAATAAAATTAAAATAAAACATTTTAAAAACTAAAATAAAAATAAACAAGAAATCAAAAAATAAAAATTAACATTTATAAAAACACTAAAATAGAAAACTTAAATTAACATTAAAATTTAAATAAACTAAAATTAAAATGTAAATGTAAATAAAAATGAAATAAACAAATTAAAAAATAATTGAATACAAATTAAAATTGAAAATTAAAATAGAAACATAAAATAAACAAATGATCAATAATTAAAAATGATTATATGTAAGCCTATGGCAATGACACAGTGGCTGGAGCACAAAATGGCTGCAAGCCACATGGTCAAACAACATCAAGGAGCAGGGAGGCATTCACATTCTTTCCTTGAAGGTTCCAAAATTGATATCTACCAAATGTAAGGACCATGTAGCTGCATTCCCTGCCAAACAGTAAATCACAAATGCTACTTTGGCTGCATCAATGTGAAAGACCGTGAATCTGTACATGAACTGTAAATGACATTGATTCATGAAGAAGCTAAATTTGCTATCTCCACTTTAGCATTTTGGAGTTCCAAGAGGTACAGGAGAAGGAATTAGAACAGTTTGATTCACAGTTTAAATCCCTACAGGACTTGCTACTTGCCCTGAAGACACATTGGCCCTCATTACAACCCTGGCCGTCGGTGATAAACCGGTGGTAATACTGCCAACAGGCCACAGTAACAACAATTGAATCATGACCACTGCGGAAACCGCTCAGACAGACAGCCACTTTAACACACCGACCGCCTGGGCGGAATCAACAAGCACCACGGTGGAAACTGCCAACAGCCAGGCAGAAGACAATGTACCGCCCGCTCTATTATGACCGGCCTATCCGCCAGCTTTTCCGGGGCGGTACTAACAACATCAATAGCCTGATGGAAACAGAACTCAGAAGTCAATGGACTCACCTCTGGAGACTCAGGGAACAACCACGATGCCATAGAGCCCGAGTTGCAAATTTTTCCCATGCTCGTCTACCTTCTGCTACATTATGAACACCAACACCGGTGAAGACGACCACAGTGAGTACTTCCGCCTAGCACACAAGGGAGGGGGGAGAAAAAAGAGAGTGACACACACAACACACCCACACCCACCCCCAACACCATACACACACCCAGAAGCAGCAACATAACATGTCTACCCCATACCTCTCAGGAATAATGCAAGGACAAAATTATTTGAAGAAAGTGAGTGTAATACGATAAAATACTATGATTAAGTGCATCAAAATCAAAACGTCTATACATATTTACAAATGTAGGGACACTGCCCAGTCCTCAATGTCCGTGGGCCACAGGGCAACAACACATAGGCCAAGGATCCGCCTCACTCCTGCAACAACAAGGAGAGAACACTGCAGAGGCATCAGGTCGAAAATAAACAGGCACCTCAGGGGGACAGGGAATGGGGGGGGCACCTCAGCCAGAAGATGGTACAACACCACTGGTCCTGGAGGGGGCAACATGCCCTGTGCACTGTCCTGGGGAGAGCAAGGCCACAGTCTCTCAAGTGGGTGGTTTGCCCACTGCTTGGTCCTGGGGAGTGCAAGGCCACAGTCTCTCAAGTGGGTGGTTTGCTCACTGCTTGGCCCTGGGGAGTGCAAGGCCACAGTCTTTCAAGTGGATGGCTTCTTCCACTGCTTCTGGAGGGGGCATTGTGCCCAGTGAGCTTCATCCTGTGGAGGATGGAGTGAGTGGATGGCTTCTCCACTGGTTCCGGAGGGGACATTGTGCCCAGTGTGCTTCTTCTTGTGGAGGATGGGGTGAGTGGATGGCTTCTTCCGCTGGTTCTGGAGCGGGCATTGTGCCCAGTGTGCCTCTTCCTGTGGAGGATGGGGTGAGTTGATGGCTTCTCCACTGGTTCTGGAGGGGGCATTGTGCCCAGTGTGCTTATTCCTGTGGAGGACGGGGTGAGTGGATGGCTTCTTCCACTGGTTCTGGAGGGGTCATTGTGCCCTGTGATGCAGGTCTTGGGGAGTGCCAGGTCACAGTCTCTTACTTGGGTGTCAAACCCACAGGATGTGCAGGGGCCAGGCCGCACAACAGCCCATGGATGCGGGACTACACACTGTCCGCCGGCGGTGACGGCTGCTCAGTGGTCCTGGTGGCGGTGCTGGCAGTGGTGGGGGGAGGCTCCAGCCCTTTCCATGCAGCCTCGGACGGCTGCCCACTGGGGCTCCTGCTGCTGGCAGTGGTGCTGGTGGCAGTGCTGCCATTGGTGGGGGGAGGCTCCAGCCCTTCCCCTGCAGCCTCAGACGGCTGCACACTGGGGCTGCTGCTGCTGGCAGTGGTGCTGGTGGCGGTGCTGGTGGCAGGGCTGTCAGTGGTGGGGGGAGGCTCCAGCCCTTCCCCAGCAGCCTCGGACGGCTGAACCACCATGGTTGGTGGTGGGGGCTCCAAATAAGTCCCAGCACCAGGCCTCCTGTCCTTCCTGGCTGCTGGTGCAAGCCCTTTGCCCTTCCTGTAAGCAGCCGGGGATTGCTCCTTACCCTTCCTTAACACAACTGGGGGTGCCTCCTGCCCTTCCTTGATGCAGCTGGTGGTGCCTCCTTAGCCTTCCTTGCAGCACCTGGTGCAGACACCCTTTAAGAGTGGCTGCCTGGTGCCCGGTATCCTCTCCCACCTGGAGTAGCTGTCAACACTACTGTGGCCATGGACTGGGTGGCTGAAGTGCTCGTCTGGGTTCTGACCACCCTGGCCAGACGTGAAGGACTTGGAGGGGGAGAGGTAGGGAAGAGGTCAACGATGGAGAGGAAAAGCTTCTTGGGGACATTGGGGTGGGAAGAGGGCGAAGGTTTGGGAGTGGAGGAAGAGGAAGTGGTTGTTGGAGGTGTCAGTCTGCTGTGTTTGGGTGCATGGGCTGGATACTGTTGTGAGGTGGATGGCTGTTGGGTGTCTGAGTACTTGCGCTTGTGTACTTTGGGAGGAGGGGGCACAGACACAGTGGGGGAGAACACAGGGTACGTGTGCATGGATGTATGGGTGATGACTGCCAGTGTGGGGCGTGTAGTGATAGGCGTGATGGTGATGGCGGGAGTGGATGAGGATGTAGTGCATGCAGGTGTGAGTGTAGATGCAACTGGGAGGCAGGTGGACGACGACGAGCAGGGGGACACAGTGGAGGCAGTGGATGTTGCTATGTCTGATTCTGGATAGTGTTTGTGTGGAATGCATTTGTCTGTTGTATTTGGGCTGCCAACCCCTCAAAGGCATTCACAATGGATGACTGCCCAACAGAGAAGGATAGCAGGAGGTCAATAGCCTCCTCACTCAGGGCAGCAGAGCTAGCTGGGGCAGGGCCTGAGGTGCATGGGGCGAAGGAGATGCCCACACTCCTGAGTGAGCGGGCACGGGAAACTCGCTGAGGGGCTGCTGGGAGGGCAGTGCTGGTACGGGGGTGGGAGTACTTGTAGTTGGGGTGTGCACAGGGGTGTCCGCCACCACCAGGGAGCTTCCACCAGAGGAGGTATCACTGTCCGAACTGTCCACTACAGTCTCCACCGTGGTGCTCCCCTCGCCCTCCTTCCCACTGGTGCCTTCACCATCGGTGGATTCGGCCTCCTGGGCCCTGTGGGATGCAGCACCGGTGCCTCTGCTCCTCCACCAGATGATGCTAATGCACACAAGGACAGGGTGACAAAACAAAAAGGGGGGAAGAGACAAAGGGTACACTTGGTCAATGGTGCCAACAACACCACTGTTGGCATACACAACACACACACACACACACACAGGGAACAGTCCTAAGCACTAGGCAATGCACCGGCAGTCACAATGCTAGTCACCAGCCCATGGACACCTAACGCCAATTGCAGCATACCTGAGACCCACAGACCCTTGTCCAGTAGTGGATGCCTACTAGCTTGGATGAAGGAAGTTTACATCAGACCCTGCCCAACATGGGACCTACCCTGCAATGTCTGGCCTGGCCTAGGGGCACCCAGAGGCCCACATCCCCCACCCAGATACCACCCCACCAGGCGCAAGTAGTATATTGGGGCACTGTACTCACCCTCTTGTTGCTGCTGTGATGCCCCCAAGCACCCATCCAGCTCCGGATAGGCCACATCCAGTATGCGGGCCATCAGGGGGGCGAGGGTTCGACGGATACCCCTTCCTCCTTGGGAGGCCATCCCCAGCTGGGCCTCTCCCATCTTCCATGCCCAGTGTCTCAGGTTCTCCCACCGTTTCCAACAGTGGGTGCTCTGCCTGCCGTAGACCCCCAGGGTCTGCACGTCCTTGGCGATGGCACACCATATACCCTTTTTCTGATGGGCGCTGACCTGCAGGGAAATGTGCACCGGGAAAGATATTAGTCCTACCGTCCTGCCTGTTACACTCATGGCCCACCATTGCCCTTCACATACCCTTACACACAGACATGGCCACACATACATGCAGCACGCTGCCCAGGGCCCTTCCACCAATATCCCCCTACACTAGGCCTTCACATACAGCACTCTATGCATTCATGCCTCATGTATCGTGCTCACAGTGTGCTCACCTGTTGGTCTGGAGCCCCATACAGCATTCAGTATTGGGGTAGGACCCCATCCACCAGTCCCTCCAAATCAGCTGTGGTGAAGGCAGGGGCCCTTTCCCAAGTGACACGAGCCATGGTTGATTCCAGACACAGGTCACAGCAGCACATGCTGTGTAGGTCCTCTCCTGCTGAAGGTCAGGTAGCAAGTGAGTGAACAGATAGAAAATGGCGGTCACGTCTGCTGTGCTGCGTACCGTCGCCGTCGGAGTACATCATCATTGGTTACTGTAACCCATAGGACCCAACGATAACCAATGAGGAGTTGCACAGTGGTTCTCTGCTGCCTCCCACAACAGCGCACAACGTCAGCAGAATTACCTCATTTCCACATGTCCCTCCATACAGAACAGGCGGACGCCATTTCAGGGGGGGGCAGCCCATGGCACCTAACTGTGTCACAGTACACATAAGCACCATTTGGACATATCCAACAAAATACTGTTATAATCACAACATGCAATGAGGTGTAGTGTTTCAAATATGAAATATTGACCAGCTGCTCACTGTTTTGCCCTATAGATTTCAACCACTGCAGATGAATAGGAGATGGAACATCACAAAACACAATAAAATGATGGACGGAGTGCTGAAACTTTTCAAACACTTACCCCCAGTCACAGATCTGGGTTTAATCCATCGTTATTTTGTTCGCCACGTCACCCCAGTTTGGACCCAGCCATGGGAAAAGTCCAGCCCGAACTGCTAGGCCAGGTCCTCCCTGGGCAGGAAACAAGCATCCTGGGACCGGTTTCAGGGTATCACCCTTCATCAGCCAGGCTACCTTTAATCCAGTAGCGCAGCGAGCAAGGGACCCACGTCTGGGCATGCCCCTGACACTTAGGGCACACACAGCAACATCACAAAACAAAATAAAATGATGGGCGGAGTGTTGAAACTTTTCAAACTCTCACCCCCAGTCACAGATCTGGGTTTATTCCATCATTATTTTGCTCGCCACATCACCCCAGTTTGGACCCAGCCGTATGCAAATCAGTCTTGACCCTGTTTCCCATGGGAACAGTCCAGCCCGAACAGCTAGGCCAGTTCCTCCCTGGACAGGAAACAAGCATCCTGGGACCGGTTTCAGGGTACCACCCTTCATCATCCAGGCTAGCTTGAATCCAGTGGCGCAGCGAGCAAGGGACCCACGTCTGGGCTGTAGGAGGCTGGCCTGGCTTATAGTGGGTACCTGATGGTACTTACACCTTGTGCCAGGTCCAGTTATCCCTTATTAGTAGATTAGTAGTGTTCTAGCAGCTTAGGCTGATAGAAGTAGCTATAGCAGAGCAGCTTAGGCTGAACTAGGAGACATGCAAAGCTCCTACTATACCACTTATATCATATAGGTACTACAGCATAAGAATTGCAATACTCAGAGTTACTAAAAATAAAGGTACTTTATTTTAGTGACAATGTGCCAAAAATATCTCAGAGGTTATACTCCCTTAGGAGGTAAGTAAAATACACAAAATATACACAGAAACCAAAATCAGGTAAGTAAACAGTTAGAAAAGTAGTGCAAAAACTGTAGAATACAATAGGATGCAATAGGCCTAGGGGCAACACAAACCATATATTAAGAAAGTGGAATGCGAACCAGTTAGGGACCACTGGCCTAATGTAGTGTGTAGAGGGTCGCTGGGAGTGTAAGAAAACACTAAGGGTGCCCACAATATCCCACCCCAAGACCTTGAAAAGTAGGAGTAAAGTGATACTACTTCCCCAGAAACACACTAAAGTCGTGATAGGAGATTCTGCCAAGACCACAACAGACTGCAAAGCACCGAAGACAGATTCCTGGACCTGAAGACCTGTAAAGGAAGGGGACCAAGTCCAAGAGTCGCGAAAGTGTCCAGGGGGGGCAGGAGCTCACTAAACCCCAGATGAAGGTGCAAAATGGCTGCCTCCTGATGGAAGAAGCTGAAGATTCTGCAACAACGAAAGGTGCCAGGAACTTCTTCTTTATGCAAAAGATGTCCCACTGAGTGCTGGAGGATGCAGAGCTGTTTCTTTGGAGAAAGACTTTAAACAAGGCTTGCTAGCTGCAAAGGTCACGGTTGAAGAAAAAGGTTGCTACCCAGGCCCAGGAAGGACCAGGAGGTCGCCACTTGGAAGAGGAGACAGAGGGGGCCCTCAGAAACACCGAGAGCCCATGCACAAGAAGGTAGCACCCGCAGAAGTACTTGCACATGGGTTCAAGACAACTGAGCATGGCGGTCATCTCAACACTACAAAAGAGGGTCCCACAAACCCAGTGGCCAACTCAGCGAGTTGAGCAATGCAGGACGGAGTGCTGGGGACCTGGGCTATGCCGTGCATGAAGGATTCCTTGCAAAAGTGCACAGAAGCCCTAGTAGCTGCAGTTCACGCAGTAGACAGGATTACTGTCTGGAGAGGGGAGGCAAGGACTTACCTCCTCCAGATTTGGACAGTAGACCACTGGACAGTTTGGGTCACTTGGGTCCACCACCTGTGTTCCAGGGGCCACGCTCATCAGGATGAGAGGGGACCCAGTGTACCGGTGACGCTGAAGTTTGGTACCTAGGTACCATATAATAGAGAATTATAAGGGTGTTCCAGTGTGCCAATTAGAATTGGTGAAAAAGGTCACTAGCCTATAGTGACAATTTTAAAGACAGAGAGAGTATAAGCACTGAGGTTCTGGTTGGCAGAGCCTCAGTGACACAGTTAGGCACTACACAGGGATACACATACAGGCCACAAACTATGAGCACTGGGGTCCTGGCTAGGAGGGTCCCAGTGAGACTTATAAAACACACTGACAACTAGGGTTTTCACTATGAGCACTGGGGTCACTCAGGATCCCAGTGTGACAGTAAAAATACCCTGACATATACTCACAAACAGGCCAAAAGTGGGGGTGGCAATGCTAGAAAGAGGCTACCTTCCTACGCAACCCCCCCCTGCCAAACGAAGGACAATAAGGCAACCTTTGGCCAGTTGAGTCTTTATTGTCTAAGAGGTGATAAGTGGAGAGTAGCTCTGCAATAGATTGGTTACTCCCTTTATCATCCACTGTATGGTTATATCCCTGTGGGGATGTAAACCACCCTGTTTGGAGTTTTTTCTATCTAGCCAACAATGTGAAGTTATATTCTCAGCGTTCTTATCAGTATGTTTTAGTTTAGAGCAGTGGGATTGGTCCACTGGACCTATATATAGTGAAGAGAATGCCAGACAGGGATGCTGTCTCAATAAAGCCATAGCTGGGCAAAATATTTGTCCATATGGCTGTAAGAGAGAACAGGGTTGCTGTTTCTCTTGAGTTGGAGCAGGACAGGGCTGCTGTCCTATAAGCTCCACACTAGGGCAGGGCTGCTGCCCTAAGTGTTGTGAGGCAGTGCAGGGCTGTTGCACTAAAGTTTCTCTGGGAGGGTTGGAGGGATGCTCCATGTTAACATAAAATGGTGCAATTTTTCACATCAGGATTAGTTATTCCACAGAGAGGCACTTTCACCTCAGGGAGTACAGCTATACTAGCTGATGGTTCCCTTGGTACAGGTTCCAACCCAGGAGAGGTGTCTCCCACCACTGTAATGGTATCCTTAATGGCAGGGTGAGTAGGGGATACTTTGATGCCCTTTTTACCTGTTGTTGGAGAAGGATCCTGAGACTTCAGGCCTTTTTCTCTCCTGTGCTTTTTCATTTCAACTGAAATGAGAGGAAGCAATTCCTCAGGGATACCCAGCATGGATGCTTGGGTATTAAACTCTACCTCAGCCCAACCTGAGGTCTCTAGGTCGTTACTTAAGAAACAGTCTACAGGTAAGCTAGGTGATACTACCACCTGCTTAAGGCCAGTTACTCCACACCAACTAAACTGAACTATAGCTAAGGGGAGGAACTGAGTGGAGTTATGGACATCAATAATCTTGTACTGTTGTCCAATAAGTTGTTGTGCAGGAGACACTAGGTTCTCAGTCACCAAAGTGATACTGGCACCTGTGTCCTTATAGGCCTGGGCCTCAACACCATTTATTAAAACTGACTGCCTGTACTTATCCATTGTAAGGGGACAAGCAGCAAGTGTGGCAAGGCCAATACCACCAGGTGTGACAGAAACTGTCTTGGGACTGACTATCACAGTTTCTATGATGGACCCAAGAGTGAACCCAACTACACCCTTATTTTGACTATTGCCAGCAGTCCCACCACTATTACCACTACTGCTAGGGACACTAGAGTTTGATGTATTAGTGTTGGTTGGCTCAGGGGCTTTACCTGGGCAGGACGTATCCCCTGGCCAGTGGCCTTTATTTTAACACACATAGCACCAAGGCTTTTTAGTGTGTGTGTGGATTGTGAAGAATAGTTAGAAGATGGTTTATCCCCACCCCCTGACGAGTGTTTAGGATGTGAAGAAAAATCTTTGGTTTTACCTTTATCCCCATGCTTATCCTGAGATTTTTCCCCATCTTTCTTTTTGCCATCCTTGTCACCCCCTGTATGGGCTTTTCTGCTCACTCTTGTTCTGACCCATTTGTCTGCCTTATTTCCCAATTCTTGGGGAGAGGTCAGATCTGAGTCTACCAAGTACTGGTGCAACAAGTCAGACACACAATTATTCAAAATATGCTCTCTCAGAATAAGATTATATAGGCGCTCATAGTCAGTCACCTTACTGCCATGTAACCATCCCTCCAAGGCCTTCATTGAACAGTCTACAAAGTCTGTCCAGTCTTGAAAGGACTCTTTTCTGGTATCTCTGAACTTTATCCAGTATTGTTCAGTGGTTAAGCCAAATCCATTTAGGAGTGCATCTTTCAAAACTTTGTAGTTTGTTGGCATCACTTTCTCTGACAGTAAGGAGCCTATCCCTGCCCTTACCAGTGAATGATAACCACAAGGTAGCAGCCCACTGCCTTTGAGGGACCAACTGTACCATACAAGCCCTCTCAAGTACACCAAACCACTTGTTGATGTCATCCCCCTCCTTGTAAGGGGGGGCAATCTTGTGCAGGGTTCTTGAACCTTGTTCTCTTACAGGATTACTATCCAGAACACTGCTGCTGCCACCATGGGGAACTAACCCCAACCTCTGTCTTTCCCTCTATACATCTAGAGATTCCCTGTCTAAGGCCAACTGCTGATGTCTCAGCTTCAGTCTGGCCTCTTCCAACCTTAGCTTTCTGAGTTCCCTGTCTAGGGTATTATCCTCAGGGTGGGAGGCTTGGGAATTCTGAGACAAAGAGGAAATGTGGGAATTGGGAGAAGTGGACCTGTCTCTAACTGGCTGCACTCTAGTTACCTGGCCTTCTGGAGTGAAAGGTGCCCTACTAGTGTGTGACTTTCTCCCACTACCAGTTTCACTAGCTGGCCTGTTAGCTGACAGGTCTTTGGAGAAACCCTCCCCAGAGTCCTCAGGGCCCTCCCCTGATTTTTCCTGGGTACTCCCCTTCTCTACCTCCTGATCCTGGGATGGGGCAGACTGGTTCTGGTCACTTTCTAGGAGAAGTCTAAGGAGAAGATCTTTGGTAGGGTTCTTACCAATGCTTAAACCTCTTTCTATGCAGAGACCTCTCAAACTTTTAAAGTTTAAACTACCATAGGTTGCCTGGACAACTGTAGCAATGGCCTCTACTACAGACATAGTTGTGAGAAAGAGTTTAAGACAGAGAGAAAATAGAGTAGAAACTTTTTAAAGAAAAGAGAAAAACTTTTCAACGTTTTTCAAAACTTTTGAAAACGTTTTAAAAACTTTTTAGAAAGAGAGTTAAACTGTTTAGGTTAACTGTGTATATTTTTAGGTATTTGGAATTATCTTTTTCTTATGAAAAGTACCAATGACAAAGTGGTAAAGCAGTTACAAGTACTTGTCTAACCGCTACACCATTAATGTAGGAGGCTGGCCTGGCTTATAGTGGGTACCTGATGGTCCTTACACCTTGTGCCAGGTCCAATTATCCCTTATTAGTAGATTAGTAGTGTTCTAGCAGCATTGGCTGATAGAGGTAGCTATAGCAGAGCAGCTTAGGCTGAACTAGGAGACATGCAAAGCTCCTACAATACCACTTATATCATATAGGTACTATAGCATAAGAATCACTTACTAAAAATAAAGGTACCTTATTTTAGTGACAATGTGCCAAAAATATTTCAGAGGATATTCTCCCTTATGAGGTAAGTAAAATACACAAAATATACACAGAAACCAAAATCAGGTAAGTAAACAGTTAGAAAAGTAGTGCAAAAACTGTAGAATACAATAGGATGCAATAGGCCTGGGGCAACACAAACCATATACTAAGAAAGTAGAATGCAAACCAGTTAGGGACCACTGGCCTAATGTAGTGTGTAGAGGGTCACTGGGAGTGTAAGAAAACACTAAGGGTGTCCAAGATACCCCACCCCAAGACCCTGAAAAGTAGGAGTAAAGTGATACTACATCCCCAGAAACACACTAAAGTCGTGATAGGAGATTCTGCAAAGACCACAACAGACTGCAAAGCACTGAAGACGGATTCCTGGACCTGAGGACCTGTAAAGGGAGGAGACCAAGTCCAAGAGTCGCGAAAGAGTCCAGGGGGGGCAGAAGCCCACTAAACCGCAGATAAACGTGCAAAATGGCTGCCCCTGGATGGCAGAAGCTGAAGATTCTGCAACAACAAAAGGTGCCAGAAACTTCCCCTTTGTGCAGAAGTTGTCCCATGGAGTGCTGGAGGATGCAGAGCTGTTTCCTTGGAGAAAGACCGCAAACAAGCCTTGCTAGCTGCAAAGGCCACGGTTGAAGAAAAAGGGTGCTGCCCGGGCCCAGGAAGGACCAGGAGGTCGCCACTTCGAAGAGGAGACAGAGGGGGTCCTCAGCAACACCGAGATCCCAGGCATAAGAAGGCAGCACCCGCAGAAGTACTTGAACATGGGTTCAAGAAAACTGAGCACGGCAGTCATCTTAATACTACAAAAGAGGGACCCATGAAGCCGGTGGTCAACTCAGTGAGTTGAGCAATGCAGGATGGAGTGCTGGGGACCTGGGCTATGCTGTGCATGAAGGATTCCTTGCAAAAGTGCACAGAAGCCCTAGCAGCTGCAGTTCACGCAGTAGACAGGATTACTGTCTGGAGAGGGGAGGCAAGGACATACCTCCTCCAAATTTGGAAAGTTGGACCACTGGACAGTCTGGGTCACTTGGGTCCACCACCTGTGTTCCAGGGGCCACGCTCGTCAGGATGAGAGGGGTCCCAGTGTACTGGTGATGCTGAAGTTTGGTGCCTGCTGGAGCGGAGGGCGATTCCGTAGACCCACTGGAGATTTCTTCTTGGCTTCCAGTGCAGGTTGAAGGCAGACAGCCCCCAGAGCATGCACCAACAGGAAACAGTCAAGAAAGCCGGCAGGATTAGGCGCTACAATGTCGCTGGTAGTCTTCTTGCTACTTAGTTGCAGTTTTGTAGGCGTCCTGGAGCAGTCAGCGGTCGATCCTTGGCAGACGTCGAAGAGGGAGATGCAGAGGAACTCTGGTGAATTCTTGCACGTCGTTATCTGAGGAAAAGCCCACTGGAGAGACCCTAAATAGCCCTCAGAGGAGGATTGGCCACCTAATCAGGTAAGCACCTATCAGGAGGGGTCTCTGACATCACCTGATGGCACTAGCCACTCAGAGGCCTCCACTGTGCCCTCACACCCCTGGATTCAAGATGGCAGAGGTCTGGGACACACTGGAGGAGCTCTGGGCACCACATTGGGGTGGTGATGGACAGGGGAGTGGTCACTCCCCTTTCCTTTGTCCAGTTTCGTGCCAGAGCAGGGACTGGGGGTTCCCTGAACCAGAGTAGACTGGCTTATGCAAGGAGGGCACCATCTGTGCCCTTCAAAGCATTTCCAGAGGCTGGGGGAGGCTACTCCTCCCCACCCTTTAACACCTATTTCCAAAGAAATTCTTTGCTCTGCCTTCCTGGGACTGGGCTGCCCAGACCCCAGGAGGGCAGAACCCTGTCTGTGAGTTGGCAGCAGCGGTAGCTGCAGAGAAAACCCCAGAGAGCTGGTTTGGCAGTACCTGGGATCCATAGTGGAGCCTCGGGGATGCATGGGATTGGCGCCCCAATATCAGATTTGGCATGGGGGGACAATTACATGATCTTAGACATGTTACACGGCCATATTTGGAGTTATCATTGTGAAGTTACATATAAGTATTGACCTATATGTAGTGCACACGTGTAATGGTGTCCCCGCACTCACAATGTCTGGGGAAATTGCCCTGAACTATGTGGGGGCACCTTAGCTAGTGCCAGGGTGCCCTCACACTTAGTAACTTTGTACCTAACCTTCACTAAGTGAAGGTTAGACATATAGGTGATTTATAAGTTACTTAAGTGCAGTGCAAAATGGCTATGAAATAACGTGTGCGTTATTTCACTGAGGCTGCAGTGGAAGTCCTGTGTAAGATTTGCTTGGGCTCCCTATTGGTGGCAAAAGAAATGCTGCAGCCCATACGGATCTCCTGGAACCCCAATACCCTGGGTACCTAGGTACCATTTACAAGGAAATTATAAGGGTGTTTCAGTGTGCCAATTAGAATTGGTGAAAATGGTCACTAGCCTATAGTGACAATTTTAAAGGCAGAGAGAGTATAAGCACTGAGGTTCTGGTTAGCAGAGCCTCAGTGACACAGTTAGGCACTACACAGGGATACACATACAGGCCACAAACTATGAGCACTGGGGTCCTGGCTAGCAGAGTCCCAGTGAGACATATATAACACACTGACAACTAGGGTTTTCACTATGAGCACTGGGGTTCTGGCTAGCAGGATCCCAGTGAGACAGTAAAAACACCCTGACATATACTCACAAAAAGGCCAAAAGTGGAGGTAACAATGCTAGAAAGAGGTTACATTCCTACATGGGCATACCCCTGCAATTTAGGGCGCACAAAGCAACATCACAAAACTAAATAAAATGATGGACGGAGTGTTGAAACTTTTCAAACACTCACCCCCAGTCACAGATCTGGGTTTAATCCATCGTTATTTTGCTCGCCATGTCACCTCAGTTTGGCCCCAGCCATATGCAAATCAGTCTTAACCCTGTTCCCCATGAGAACAGTCCAGCCCGAACTGCTAGGCCAGGTCCTCCCTGGACATGAAAGAAGCATCCTGGACCGGCTTCAGGGTATCACCCTTCATCAGCCAGGCTAGCTTGAATCCAGTGGCGCAGAGAGCAAGGGACCCACGTCTGGGCATACCCCTGCCAATTAGGGCACACAAAGCAATATCACAAAACAAAATAAAATGATGGACGGAGTGTTGAAACTTTTCACACACTCACCCTCAGTCACAGATCTGGGTTTAATACATCGTTATTTTGCTCTCCACGTCACCCCAGTTTGGACCCAGCCATAGGCAAATCAGTCTTGACCCTGTTCCCCATGGGAAGCGCCCAGCCCGAATTGCTATGCCAGGCCCTCCCTAGACAGGAAATAAGCATCCTGGGACTGGTTTCAGGGTATCAC
The DNA here is from genome assembly GCF_031143425.1 of Pleurodeles waltl. Lineage (NCBI taxonomy): Eukaryota > Metazoa > Chordata > Amphibia > Caudata > Salamandridae > Pleurodeles > Pleurodeles waltl. Next base: position 665,658,460 of record NC_090438.1, read on the forward strand.
CCTTCATCAGCCAGGCTAGCTTGAATCCAGTGGTGCAGCGAGCAAGGGACCCATGTCTGCATCGGTGCCAGATTGGATCTGGAATGCAGTGGGGAGCCTCAATTCCCCCATGGTCTTATTGCTCCTGCACCCAGGGAGCAGCACCAAAACCTGCTCCCTTCATGAGGAATCAACCGTTTCATCTGTTTTCCTTCCCCCGCCAACTGGGAGTGGACTTAAAGTTTGCCCTCGCTTTGTGGGAGGTGTCATAGCTCCCTCCAAGTGGCAGTAGACTACTATGTCCAGAGGGTGGGCACCTCGGAACATAGGGAACCAACCCTGGGTGATGGCAGTCCCCAGGGCCATTAATGGCTCCAGAAGAGGAGCCACACGTCCCCCTCCTTTCTTTTTTAGGGCCAACTCCAGAAAGGTGGTGATCCCAGGGGACGAAAATAGCCCGGAAAGGGGGCCATGCAGCTCCCTCCCTATTTAAATTGTATTCCCGATCCCGGGGAGGTGCTGGCGCTGGTGCTCTACATGACAATGGAGGGGGGCTCCAATTTAATAAAAAGTCACCAGGGATGTGGTGGTCCCTGGGGATCTTATGAGCCTAAGGAGGTGGGCTGCCGCCCCTACAATTAAAAATACAATCAGCCTGTCCCAAGGTGGTTGTGGCCCCCAGGGCCAAGAACAGCCATGGGGGGTGGGGGGCTACATGTTCCCCCTCCTCATAATATATCACATTTTATACAGGGTATCTGGCCCTACCAGGGTTTAAACATTGAACAAGCACAAGAGACTGTGTGTTTTTTTTGTTTTTTTTGCATGGATCCTCTGCATTTTCTCAGCCCAATTTTTTTTAATTTTGTTAATGCTTTTTTTTTGCCCTGGCAGGGTCCCAGAATTCCTACTGTGCCCCCTTTTCTTTATTTTTCACATTTTTGGTGGGACTTAGCTGAGTCCGAGTCCCAAAATGGCTGCCAACACTTCCTATTTGAAGTGCTGGCAGCTAATCATTTATCAGTGTGGGACTGCTGGATCTGAGGAGGATTTGCATCCCTGGATATCTGTATTTCTTTTTCCTTCAATAACTTCAAAACTACTGAATGGGTTTACATAAAATCACAAAAGGGCTCTTTCTGGACCAAGAGCTACCTTTCTGGCAAATTTGGAGTAATTCCATCCAGCTGTTCGGGAGGTAGTCGTGTCTGAAATCCCTGAGGAAAATTGCAGAGGGGAAATGCGTTTTGCCCCCCCCCCCTTTTTCTCGACCCCTGCTTGATGATTCACCAAGAACCTTTCAAGACAGCAGCTGAAGTGAGTGACAAACTAGTTTTGAAATTTTGGTGAGGATCCGTCAAATGGTGCCAAAGTTATTGGCAAAGCAAAAAAGGCTTTTCCCATGGAAACTAGGTCCTAACTATAACTACCTAATGGTGACTGCAGGTAGGTAATATATATATATATGATTTTTGTTATAGAATTAGCATATTTTTATATGCGGCCCGCCTCCCCGGATGATGAGTGCAGTGCATTTGAAAGGGAGGAATATGTTTGGATAGCAATCAAAAGTTCTTGCCTTCTCCCAGTATATCTTGATGACATCATGACAGCCACTGCTCAAGATGAGTGCCTACAACTAGCTCTAGAACCTGTCCAGACTTGAAACTGGAGCCAGTTCAAACGGAACCGATAGTGTCTGATCCCTGAGGCTCAACAAACATGGGTGTCCCTACACAATGCCTAAAAGGTGTGGGGTGCCAGCTTAGGGGATCCCACCTAGTTATCCCACAACAATTGGTCCCAGTGCTACTCAACTCGTATATGGGGACCATCAGGGCAATCATGGAGTAGTGCAGCTAACATTTGCCTCTGAAACAAAGTGTGGTTCCCACTGTTAGATGAAGGGGCAGTGGGTTTTCACCAGGGTTGCCATCTGTGCCAGGCTGCAAGGGCTGCAGATCCAACCACTCCTGCAATGACTCAGGAATTTGTTAACACCTGTGAGTATGGATTAGGGCATATTTTGTGAGTATTCTGGCCAGGCTTAACATGCCCATAGTAACTGATGACTTCTCCAAATATCCAGCGATGGAGGTGGTGACTGGCAACATAGCAAAAGATGAGATCCCCAAATTAGAAAAAAATCTAGCAACCCACGACCAAGTGCAAGAATTGCGCACTGACAATGATTCCTGGTTCCAAGGGCACAAAGTGGTCAAGTATCGGAAATCCTTGAGCATCATACATGTGCGAGTAACTCCCGGATGGCCCCAAGTCAATGGGGAGGTGAAACGATTTATGTGGACTATCACAAAGGTAATCCGCATTGCCAATGTCCAACATCAGCATCTGGAGTAAGCTTTGTATTTCTTAATGAGGAACTATCTGCAGACCTGCCATGACACAATGGGACAAAGCAACAGCCAGTGGTGTTTTAAGGAACTTGTATAAGATGTAATTATGCTACTATTTTGGGGATTAAAGTATGTTTGACAGGTTTGTTGGACTTCAGCAATAATTGGCCGTCAGGGTGTCCCAAATGGCTAAGATGGACTCTTCTACTTTGTTTGCTTTTGCCCTGATGTCATGTTGTCTATAATTGCTGGTAAGCCTGAGACAGGAAATAAAATAGTTAACAAAGGAGTTAAGCAGTGTTGAAGCTGAAACCCGAGCCCCAATTCAGGACACCCCAAAATTCAAAACACCTACAATTTATCTCTGGTGTTTCTGTTTCAGGGTTGATCGAGTGTTAAAAGGCACCATTCCCAACACCAGACTCAACATTAATTTAATAGAGTAGTAATTAAGCAACCAGGACCATTCAATAACTGAGTTCTAGATCAAGGAAAATAAAAATTCAAGGGTTTCCTTACATAACCTCAAAATCAAGCTGTACAGAGCAAAAGTTAAATACCTTGAAGGCTCAAATGCAGAATACATAATCAGAATTATTCTAAGTCCAAAATGAACTACAAAATCATACGAAATTGTGCATCATCCATAGAGAAAAATCCAAAAACTGTGGCTCACCCCCCAGAAAATGTCTTGTACACAATTCTTGCATACAAAATGAGAGAAAACTGCAGTTTTGTCAGTTTTGTCATGGCATGACTAGAAGTAACCAATATTGGAAAAATCAGGGACTGAATCATCCCTCTATGGCCTATAATACTATATTTCTTTCTCTAGAAATCCTCCAGCATCTTAAGTAGCATATTGTTATAAAAAGTGCAACTAATATGCAACTTTTCAAAATAAAGTATAGGCTATATGGCAGTAGAAGAATGCTAGCTCAGCAATGGAACTGCAGCTGAAAGGACCTTGTTTGTTTGTAACATCAAGAACACTGGAGAGTTTGTTCACAATACACGCATAGTTAGGAAAACTACTGTAATATAATGATATTATGTATTGTACTATGATATCTGCAGAGTGCGTGGGGAGAGAAAAAGCACAGGGGCGAGATGGGAGGGGTTACAGAAGCACTGAAATGACAATGTAGCATCGGAACAGCAAACATGCTACCTTAAAATGGAGTTTTGAACTAAATGTGGCTTAGTTAAAATATGTTAATAAACATACTTCTGTACATTATTTAAGCTAATTTCAACTGCACTCGTGTTAGTTTTGTACTACAGCAATGGATCTATTATCATCATTGTTCAGAAACATTTATTTCTCAAGAAAATGCAGATCTTAAAAAAAAAGTGACAGGTCTGCCCTTCTCCCTTTGATTACTATAATAATCACCAAAAACACATTAATAAAGCTTTATTATTCAGGAAATCATTTAGTAGACAATGTCATCACTTTCAATTGGTTTCTAGAATTCTCTTCTGCTATCTTTATCTGGTTATAGACATGCTCTTTAAGACATTCTAATTCACATACTTCCTTCTTAGATCTGTTACCCTTCATAGATCTATTATCACTGCTGTTTCTTTTATTGTTACGTCTCTCAGGACCTTTCAGCAAAAGAAATAAGACAATTGCACAAGCCATTATAATTTGTACAGAAGGTAGTATATGCCTAAAAAAAAAATCTCCATCCCAAATTATGCAACCGTTCACCAACTTTACTAAACCCCTTTCCTAATTCACTAAACTGGGAACCTGCACTTTCCAATAACCCAGGTTCTTTGAAATTCAAATATTAGTAATATTAGGAATATAAGAATATATAATTCTACTATTATCAGGTACATATGTACAACAGCTATTTGCCTTATTTACCTTGCCGACTCCACCTTCCTTCACCAGGAGAATATCTAATACAAATCTGTTCTGCATAACCATAGCTCTAACAACAACCATTTCTACACTTACCCATTTCAAAGCTCCAGCAGTATTTATAGCAAGTCTATCGGCTGAAGTAGACACATGCCTAGCTTTCACATCATTCATTGCCACCCCTATAAAATAAATCATAGCACCTAATATATGTACTATTACACTACCAAAACTCCTTGTATCTCTATGCTGGTTTTCTACTTCACTAATGTGATAACGTCTAGGAAACCCTAAAGCCAAATAACATGATTCAACCCAATTTATTGGCAAACTGACCAAAGCAGTTTTACCACATACATAATAAACTGCTCTTAGAATTGCTTTACCTCCTAGTAAACAAATGCCAATCACCTCATCAGTCGCTCCTACATGTTTAGCCCTACCATCCCTTAATAATCTCCTTCCAACTACATACAATTCACCCCTTTTCTTGTGATCCATCCTTAATCTAGGATGAACATTTGACCATCTAAATTCCTCTTCACCCTTTACTTCCTCATCTACAATCTTTCCTTCTTCAAATTCCTGAAAACTTTAACCCCTCTCATTGGGTTCTCCAATAAACTCACTTTCCCCTTTATTCCAACCACACACATACTCCCCATTAGTAATTTTAGTTTCATGCTAAGTTTGTACAAAAACATTCCAAACTTATTCCAAATTGCCCTTTATTATAGGAAGATTCTCCAAACAAACATTAAAATACTTAAGCAACAGGAGAGAAAATCATCATTGTTAAATGTGTCAACATAAACATCACATGACAGTGGACAGGAGATTAGAAGATATTTGTAGGTCGACCCCTCATAAGCTGAAATAGAAAGATAGCTACAAACAAAACAATCCTCATTATTTCTACATACTGATAATAATAATATTAATAACATCATTAACTCTACAATTTTACAGTATCTACTGTACCCCATCTTCTAACTGAGACAAAAAATCTATTGTGGTAAAAATTCAAAATCAACAAAAAATGTATTTAAAACAGTAACTTTTTTCTCATTTTGTTAAAACATAATCAAAACTAATCTTTGCTTCCAGATTTCTTTTTCAAAACTTTTTTCAAAGTTAATTTCAGTCTTTGTTCAGTAAATTCTCTTTGCTCAACACAGTCTTTCGTTTCTCTATTTCTATCTAATCAGTCTCTTTACTGGTTCAAAGTGGTTCTTCTTTTGTTGACTTGAACCCCCAACGGTGGGCTGCCTGTGCCCCAGAGACTGAACTTGTAAGTGCTTTACTTACCTCAAAAACTAACCTGTACTTACCTCCCCCAGGAACTGTTCAATTTAGCAGTGTCCACTTTTAAAATAGCTCATTGCCATTTTATGTCAAACTGTGTACATTACTGTTTTGATTCAATGTTCTATCTATACATATGTAAAGTACCTTACATTTAATGTACTTACCTGCAATTTGACTTTTGTGGTTTTAAAATAAATTAAGAAAATATTATTTTTCTATCTAAAAACCTATTGGCCTAGAGTTAAGTCATTGAGTGTGTGTTCTCATTTATTGCCTGTGTGTGTGCACAAATGCTTAACACTACCCTCTGGTAAGCCTAACTGCTTGACCACACAACAACAAATAGAATATTAGTATTATCTATTATTGCCTAAGTCAAGCCTCTTGGGGAACCCCTGAACTCTATGCACACCAGCTCTCACTTTGAGATAGTATATACAGAGCCAGCTTCCTACACTGGTGGATCAGCGGTGGGGTCTAAGACTTTGCATTTGCTGGACTACTCAGCCAATACCTGATCACATGACTAAATTCCAAAATTGTCATTAGAAAATAGATTTTTGAATTTTGACTATTTTTCCAAATTTTTAAAAAGTCCTGCTAGGGTCTTGTGTAAGTTCCTGTTAGCATCTCTTTTTAAGTTTAAAAGTTTTGTAAAAGTTAGGAAGTACTAGAAGTAGTTTTTAGTTTCTTAAAAAGTAATCCCAACTTTTGGAGACATTGGCCCTCATTACGACCCTGGCGGATGGTGAAAAAGTGGCGGTAATACCGCCAACAGGCTGGTGGTAAGTACCGCCAAATTATGACCATGATGGGGGAGACATCTCTGAAAGACAGACATTGTACCACACCCACCGCTAGGGCAGAACCAACAGTCACCACGGCGGTAGCCGCCTACAGCCAGGCGGAGGACAAAGTTCCGCCCACCACATTATGACAAGGCAAAACCACCACCTTTTCCGGGGTAGTACCAACGCCATCAAAAGCCTGGCGGAAACAGAGCTCAGAGGTCAAAGGACTCACCATTGGAGACTCCACCACGAACACCAACGTCGGAGAAGACGACGACGGTGAGTACAGCCGCCTAGCACACAAGGGAGGGAGGGAGGAATATGAGAGTGACACACACACGCACAACACACACCCCACACACACCATACACACAACCAGCTACACAAGAAAACAATGTATCCCCGAAAATTGGCTGAATAATGGAAGAACAACAGGAATTGACGAACATGATTGTAATAAGATCAACATCAAAAATAATACGTCGATGTGGCAATGCAACAGATATTTACAAATGTACAAAAAAGGGACACTGCCCAGTCCACAGGGGCAACATGGCCACAGGGCAAAGGCAAAGGCCCCAACTGATCCCTGCACCAATACGGAGAGAACACTGCAGGGGCATCAGTTAGCAAATAGGCAGGCACCTCGGTGGGGGGGCATCTCAGCCAGATGCAGAAACAAGACCACTGCTTTCTGCGGTGAAAACATGCCCTGGGCTTGGTCCTGGGGAGTACAAGGCCACAGTCTCTGGAGTGGGTGACCTGCCCACTGGTTCTGGAGGGGGCAACATGCCCTGTGCTTGGTCCTGGGGAGTGATGGGCCACAGTCTCTGGAGTGGGTGCCTTGCCCACTTGTTCTGGAGGGGGCAACCTGCCCTGTGCTTGGTCCTGGGGGGTGCAAAGCCACGGTCTCTGGAGTGGGTGACTTGTCCACTGGTTCTGGTGGTGGCAGGCCGCACCGCAGCTCATGGAGGCTGGATCGTAAGGAGTCTGCCGGCGGTGACGGCTGCACTGTGGTGGTGGTTGTGGGAGGTACCTGCTCAGCCCCTGCACCCTCCGATGGCTGCACTGTGGTGGTGGTTATGGGAGGCTTCTGCTCAGCCCCTGCACTCACTGATGGCTGCACAACCACAGCTGGTGGTGGGGGCTCTGTGACAGCTGCTGGTGCAGGCTCCTTCCCCTTTTTGCTGGCTGGTGCAGGCTCTGGCTCCTTCCCCTTCTTGCTGGCTGGTGCAGGCTCCTTCCCCTCTTGCTGGCTGGTGCACGCTCCTTCCACTTCAGTATCTGTGGTCTGTAATCCTTTCCACCACGAGTAGGGGCTGCTGAAACTGGGCCCGTAGACTGTTTGACTGAGGTGCTTGGCTGGGTCCTTGAAACCCTGGCCATACGTGCAGGACGGGGGAAGGGGTAGGGAAGAGGTCAATCTGTGAAAGAAAAAGCTTTTTAGGGACATTGGGGCGGGAAGAGGGAGAAGTAATGGGAGTGGAGGATGAGGGAGTGGTTGTTGGAGTTGTTTGTCTGCTGGATTGGGGTGCAGGTGCATGGGCTGTATGCTATTGTGAGGTGGATGGCTGTTGTATGTCTGAGTTCTTGCGTTTGTGTACTTTAGGAGGGGGGGACAGACACGGTGGGAGAGGACACAGAGGACGTGTGCATGGATGTTGTGGAGGTGTCTGCCAGTGAGGTGTGTGTTCTACTTTGTGTGATGATGATGCAGGTAGTGGATGATGATGTAGTGCATCGTGGCAGGTAAGTAAAGTTTTTAAGTAAGTCGGTAGGCAGAGCACTTTTAAGGGTTTTTATTTTCTTCTTTCATTTAGATTATTCTATTATCTTGGTGTACGTCTTTTGGATGTTTCTTTCTTTTTTCTCCTATCAAGTCTCTCATATATCTTCTTTTTCTTCTTTCAGGTAGAGGTGTTCCAGGGCTCCAAGATGTCGTCGATACCAGGAGAGGGAGAGAGGGAAGAGTAAGAAGCCTTTAGTAGGTAAGTACAGGGGAAAACTAAATGCTATTCTCTACAATACTGTTTCTTTTTCTTCTTACGACTTTCCTTTTCCCTTTCCTGTGTCTTTTGCTGAACATGCTGCTCGGTCTGTTAATCTGTTTTCTCTTTATAATTTTTTTAGTTACTTTTTCCATTCAAAAGTTACATCACCAGCTTCCTGTCACCTTGTGCACTTGTATTCTTTATCTCTATTGGTGCTCTTGAATTTTCAGGGGTCTAATTAGTGCCAATGTAGTTTTTCTCTGTTTCGCGATCATCTATTCCCTCTCCACTACTCATTACATTCCCTTCCCCTGCCCTGTTCACATACCTGGCTGAGCCACGCTCCTCCTGGAACGTGGCTTGCTTCCGCGTATGCCGCTCTCCCTCTCGGTCTTCTCGCTGTGGATTTTCTCTCCGCATTGTCTGATGTCCGTCCACTTTGATTTCCTCCTTTGCCTCCTTGTCCTGCTTTTCGTCTCCAATTATCACGCAACATGTTTCTCTTTGCGCCTGTCCGACGTGCATCCTTCTCCTTGCCTGTTCTCTCTCTTCTCTGTCTCTTTCGGCTTTTCCTGCGTCTTCTTCCAGTCTTTTGCTGCCGTAAGGAAGTCTCAGACATAATGCCTCTCCAATGTCCTTAGTAGTGCCCCAGGGGTACAGGAGGTCCACACCCATTCTGTGTGCCCTGTCACATGCATGCAGGTGTGAGTGTGGACGTAACTGGGTGAGAGGTGGAGGAGGAGGAGGGGGAGACAGCGGAAATAGAAGATGTTGTAGTGTCTGCAACTGAATGGTGTTTGTTTGAGTGCCTGTGGGATGAAGTGTGGTGCATGTGACACTCTTGGGTGTTGTCCTGTGTACATGCTCGTCTGGATGTGTGCTTGGGATGGGTTGGGGTTGAGGAAAATGGGATTGGGAAGTGGAAGTTGGAGGGGGGGGTTGAAACAGGGACAATGGCTGCCATCAGAGAGGAGGCCAGAGCCTGGATCAATCTCTTTTGGGCTGCCAATCCACTGTGAATGCCCTCCAGGAATGCATTAGATTGTTGCATCTGGGCTGCCAGCCCCTGGATGCCATTCACAATGGTTGATTGCCCCAAAGAGATGGATCTCAGGAGGTCAACAGCCCAGCCCAGCATAGCCCAGCACTCAACGTGTACCCAGCCAAGAGGACTTCCCTCCCTCCTTACACAATGCCTCCACACACACCTACATACATTCATGCCACATGCATCGTGCCCACAGTATACTCACCTGTTGGGCTGGAGGCCCATACAGCAGTCCGTACTGGGGTAGGACCCTATCCACCAGTCTCTCCAATTCCTCTGAAGTGAAGGCTGGGGCCCTTTCCCCGGTCACACGGGCCATGGTAGGTCCCAGACACAGGTCACAGCAGCACATGCAGTGTACGTCCTCTCCTATGGAAGGTCAGGTAGCAAGTGAGGAATCAGATAGAAAATGGCAGGCACATCCGCGGTGGTGCATACCGTCACCGCCGCCGTAGATCACCATTGGCCACTGTACCCCAGAGGGCCCAATATCAACCAATGAGGAATTGCACGGCGGTTCCCGACCTCCTCCCGCCACGGCGCACGTCAGCGCCATTATCTCACTTCCACCTGTCCCTCCACACAGGACAGGTGGACGCCATTTCAGTGGGGGGGGCAGGCCTATGGAATAATGCTGCATCACAGGATAAATACGCACAAACTTGACAAATCACACTGTCCCATAATGTTTGCAGATTGTGGACTACTGTTGTGGCTCCATTGTTCAGTTTGTGACAGCCTCCTCACTCTTCTGTCCCTTAGATACCTACCGCTGCGGATGAAAAGGAGATGGAGACATACCCCCGTGTACAGACCCCTGGTGGACTTGGCTACACTGGACTGGACAGGGCCACAATCACAGAGCTGTGTTGCCAATTGGAGCATGACCTGATATTTGCTATCCGTCATCCCACTCAGATCCCCCCCCCTCTTGTGCAAGTGCTATCAGTTCTCCATTTCCTGGCAACTGGTTCTTTTCAAGTGACAGTGGGCTTGGCAGCAGGAGTGTCACAGCCAATGTTCTCAATAGTGTTGACAAGAATGTTGTCTGCCCTGATAAAACAAATGTGCAGCTACATTGCATACCCCCAGGTTGAGGATTTGGCCACTGTGAAGGCTGGGTTTTATGCAATGGGACATATCCCCAATATAATGGGGGTGACTGACGGAACACACATTGTATTTGTTCCCCCCACCGCCAGAACAAACGGATGTTAAGGAATCATATGAGTTTTCACTCTATGAATGTGCAGATGGTGTGCTTGGCGGACCAGTATATCTCCCACGTCAATGCTAAGTATCCTGGGTAGGTGCATGATGCCTTTGTCCTAAGGAATAGCAGCATTCCAAATGTGATGGTCCAACTACAGAGGCACAGGGTGTTCCCATCCAGTATATGTTGTTGTATGCCTATGGTGCTGGCCATATGGGATAGTGTGTGGCTAAATGTTGTGCCTCAATATTTGCAGGTGACTCTGGTTACCCAAACCTATCACGGCTGCTGACACCTGTGAGAAATGTCAGGGCAAGGGCAGAAGAACGTTATAATGAGGCACATGGGCGAACCAGAAAGATAATTGAAAGGACCTTTGGCCTCCTGAAGGCCAGGTTCCGGTGCCTCCATCTAACAAGTGGATCCCTGTGCTACTCACCCAAGAAGGTCTGCCAGATAGTGGTGGCATGCTGCATGTTGCACAACCTGGCCCTCACACGCCATGTCCCTTGTCTGCAGGAGGAAGAGACTGGAGATGCCCCTGTGGCAGCAGTGGACCCTGTGGACAGTGAGGATGAGTAGGCAGAGGATGAGGATGTGGACAACAGAACATCTGTAATCCATCAGTACTTCCAATGACGCACAGGTGAGACAGTGCAACTTTACATTTCAATGACTTTGGTTGTATTCTGTGTGGCATTGGCATGCTGGTATTTCCCACTTCTATGCCCACTTACTGTTACCTCTGGCTATTCATTTTGCAGATGTTGGTGATTTGACAAATACTCCTGGTGTGATCACAACAGCCAGCTGCAGGTCATTGATTCTATGCTCGTTCTCTGTACAGTTCATTTGCAATGGTTGTACCTGTTTCAATCAATACATATTTGAAATACATGACATACTCGAAATCGATTTATATCAAAGAGTGTTTATTGTAGTGCTAATATATAGAGGGGGAAGTGCAACGGGATGGGGTGATGATGGAGGAAAGTCCAGGGTATTGTTCCAGTCTGTTTGTAGCACAGGTGCATTGTCCAAGGAGACATAGGAAGGGGAGCAACAGCAGTTCAAGGTGGACAGGGTGACTGAGTGGGAGACAAGGGGGATCAGGAGAGTCTAATTTCCTCACAGGGGTCTTGGCAAGTGTCTCTAGCTTATGACTGGATCGCAGGGAACATTTGCGGGGTGGTTCACCTTCTGCAGGGCAGGGGTGCTGATGGCCTGTGAGTCCTGTGGTGGCAGCAGAAGCAGAAGTGGAAGGCTGTTCAGATGACTGGCTAGTGGCAGGGGCCCGCTGATGTGACATTGCCTCCCTCCTAATGTTGACCATGTCTGCCAGCACCCCTGCTATGGAGATCAGGGTGTTGTTGATGGCCTGCAAATCCTCCCTGATCCCCTCATTCTGTCCCTCCTGCAGCTGCCTGTTCTCCTGCACATTGTCTAGGATCTGGCCCATCGTGTCCTGGGAATGTTGATAGGCTTCCAGGATCTCAGAGAGGGCCACCAGGAGAGTCGGTTCCCTGGTCCTGTCCTCCCCCTGGCACACAGCAGTCCTCCAAGTGTCCCTGTTAGCCTGTGCCTCTGTCCCCTGAACCGTGTGCCCACTGCTACTGACCCCAGGTCCCTGATTGTCTGGTGTGCGAGGTGTGACCTGGGGTTCCCTGTACAGGTGGGCACACTGATGATTGACCTGTCCTGGGGACAGAGGTTTGGGGATGCTGGGTGGGTGCTGTGGTGTTATTTCCTGATGGGGGAGGCTCTGTGGTGGTCTGTGACTAGGCTTGGGTAACCGGCTGTCCTGTGGTCCCTGATGGTCCAGGTATATCATCCAGATCCTGAAGACCAGAGTTACTGTCATCACTGTGGGCCTCTTCAGTTTGGGGACTGGATAGTGCTGGCACCTCCTCTCCGGTGACATTGGCTGGGGTACCCGTGGTGATGTAAATGATGTGTTATGGTTAATGTGTATGACATATTGTACATCCCTGGCTTCCCCTCTATGGTTGGTGTTGCCCTGCCAGCTTTTACTTGTGCATGTTGGTGTATGGTGGGATTGTTAGTTCTTTATGCTGTGCAAGCTTTAGTGATGAGTGTCCATGCAGGGCTGTGAGAGGTGTCCAATGCTTGGTACAGCATGCAGGACTTGGCTTTGGGATTAAGGAGATGTGATGGTTGAGTGTGTGGGATGTAGTGGAGTGATTGGAGTGAGGGTGAGGGTATGTGATGGCATGCAGGTAGGGGGGTGAATAGTAGAGAGTTGACTTACCAGAGTCCAGTCCTCCTCGGACTCCGGCCAGGCCCTCAGGATGCAGTATTGCCAAGACTTGCACCTCCCATGCTGTGAGTTGTGGGGGAGGAGGTGGTGGTCACCGTCAGTCCTCTGGATAGTGAGCTGGTGTCTTGCTACTATGGAACTTGCCTTCCCCTGTAGGTCATTCCACCTCTTCCTGTCATCCCTTGTTCTGGGGTGCTGTCCCATGGCGTTGACCCGGTCCACGATTCTCCGCCATAGCTCCATCTTCCTGGCTATTGATATTTGCTGCACCTGTGCTCCAAACAGCTGTTGCTCTACTCTGACGATTTCCTCCACCATGACCCTTAACTCCTCCTCAGTGAAATGGGGGTGCCTTTATGGTGCCATGGGCGTTATGTGATGTGTGTTTGTGAGGGTGTGTTGGGTAATGTGCTGGGCAGTGTGAAATGGGGTGCGTGAGGGATGTATGGGTGTATGTGATGTGTGTATGTAGTTGTGTCAGTGGTCTTGGTGTCAGTCTGTGCCAATGATTTGTAATCATAAAGGGTTGTGGGTAATGTGGGTGTGTGTTTTATAGTGGGATGGGTGTGTGTGTGTGTGGTGTGTGTATGGGTGTCAGGTGTGTGTTGTTTGAATTGTCCAATGTGGTCATGTTTTGTCTGTGGGTGTCCATTGTGAGCACGGCGGTATGTACCGCCAATGGTTTACCGCGTTGAATGTCCGCCGTGGTGATTCGTGGGTCACAATGTAGTGGGCGTTGTTCTGTTGCCATAATGGTGTGGGTTTTGATACCGCTAGTTTATCACTGACTTTTGGTCTGGCGGATTTGTGTATGTGGCTGTATTCTGTCGGATTGGTGTGTGTGTGTCATAATATGGTGAACGGATATCTGCCACTGCGGCAGTAAGTTGGCGGCCGTCAGCGTGGCAGGAAGCTGGATTTACCGCCAGGGTCATAATGAGGGCCATAATGACTAGCACAGATGAGATGGTGATGGAACTCAACCTCACCCCTTAACTCCATCTAGGGATGGCAGAGCTAAGGACTATCTGTAAACTAAGACAAATTAGAACTGGTTACAATCCTACGAAGGTCAAGCTGCAGGAGTTCTTGGCTGAAAAACACCAGGGACCACCCAACTGAAGGGGAAGACCTCCCCTCATATGGGGAAGAAGAAGTTGGCGATCTGGAGGCAGAACTCCCCCCTCCTCCCCTAACTAGGGAGACCAGGGCTCCAACAGCCCTGTCTTCACAAATCAGAGTCAGAGAGTCTGGTTCTTACACAGGGGAGTGCAGACCCTGTGTAAACATTGAGGACAGCCTCAATGAAGAGTTCATCTTTTTAGCAAGGATGGCCAAAAGATTAGCTTCAGAGAAACAGCTCCTAGCTATGGAGAGGGAAAGAAACGAAATGGGTTTAACACCCATAAATGGTGCCAGCAAGTTAAATAGGGTCAGAGAGAATTCTGTCACCCTACAAATCCCCAAACGGAATGTTACTAAATATGAAGAAGGTGATGATATCACCAAATGGTTCACAGCTTTTGAGAGAGGTTGTGCAACCAGGAAAGTAACCAGATCGCACTGGGGAGCTCTCCCGTGGGAAATGTTCACTGATAAGTGTAGGGATTGACTCCTCACACTCTCTGGTATGGATGCAGAATCCTATGACCTCATGAAGGCTACCCTGATTGAGGGCTTTAGATTCTTAACTGAGGAGTATAGAATTAGGTTCAGGGGGTGCTCACAAAACCTCGAGCCAGTCCTGGGTTGATTTTGTTGACTTCTCAGTCAAAACACTAGATGGTTGGATAACTGGCAGTGGAGTAAGTGACTATGATGGGCTGTATAATTTATGAAAGGACATCTGTTAAGTAATTGCTTCAATGATAAGTTGCATCAACATCTGGTAGAACTAGGTCCAGTTTCTCCCAAAGAATTGGGAAAGAGGGTAGACCATTGGGTCAAGACAAGGGTAACCAAGAATTCCACAGGGGGTGACCAAAAAAGGGGTCACAAAGCCTCCCCAGGGGATGGGTGGTGAGACATCCAAGGACAAAAACAAATTGTCTTCTCAAAGGCCCCACAAGCCTGCTCAGGAGGGTGGGCCCCAAGCCTCTTCACAGTCCACAAATGGGTACAAGGGTAAAAACTTTGATCCCAAGAAGGCCTGGTGTCACAACTGTAGACAGGATGGACACCAAACTGGAGACAAGGCTTGTCCCAAGAAAACTCCCATAACTACTACTCCAGTTAGCACTGGGATAGCCAGTTTCCAGGTGGGATCAACAGTGTGCGCAGAGCAAATCAGGGTTCACACTGAAGCTACTTTAGTCTCTGAGGGTGGGTGGATCTAGCCACACTAGCAGCCTGGCTGCCTATCATGCAAAAATACAGGCAGCAGCTCTTGATAAATGGGAACAAGGTAGAAGCCCTGAGGGATACAGGTGCCAGTGTCACCATGGTGACAGACAAACTGGTTTCCCCAGGACAGTATCTGGCAGGACAGGCATATCCAGTCAACAATGCTGACAATGAAACTAAAGTCAATCCCATGGCAATTGTGACTTTAGAATGGGGAGGGGTTACTGGTCTGAAACAGGTAGTGAGTGGTCTCTTCTGCAATTCCAGTAGAGTGTTTGCTAGGGAATGATTGGGCGTCCTCGGCATGAGCTCAAGACCCATGCAGCCATGCTGGGTATCCCTGAACTGGTTTGTGTTAAGACAAGAGCACAGAGCAGAGCACAGGGTGAAAAAGAAGTGTTGGAGCCTGGAATAATGGCCCAACCTTCCAAGAGAAAATGTAAGAGGACTAGGGGACCAGCCTCTGTACAGCATAAGAAACAGGATCTCTCTTCCCAGGAAGATGTCCTATCCCCTGAGGGAACTGAGTCCATGGAGCTAGAGCCTTACCAGGTAGAGCTTTTGGGCCCAGGGGGACCCTCGAGGAAACAGCTGTGCCAGAGACAAAAGACTTGTTCCACTCTTGAAGCCCCGAGACAGCAAGCAGCTGAGCAGGAAAAAGGAAGTGGCAGTGGATCCCACAGGGTCTATTGGGAGGATGGACTCCTTTACACTGAGGCAATAGAACCCAAACATGGTGCCACTAGGAGAGTGGTAGTGCCTCAAGAGTTTAGAGAGTTCATCCTCACTTTAACCCATGACATGGCTGCCCCTTCAGAAGCCAAGGCCCTAATTGGTATCTTTACCAGAGTGGGTTTTGATAAGGAGGTGGTTTGTGGCAGAGGTACCACATTGATGTCAGCTTACCTTAAACATATGTGGAATGAGTTTGGGGTGAGTTATAAGTTCACCACATCTTATCATCCACAAACCAATGGTCTTGTGGAAAGATTTAACAAAACATTGAAGGGCATGATAATAGGCCTCCCTGAAAAACTGAAATGGAGATGGGATGTCCTCCTGCCATGTCTGCTTTTCGCCTACAGAGAGGTACCACAGAAGGGAGTAGGGGTTTCCCCCTTTGAGCTTCTGTTTGGCCATCCTGTAAGGGGACCACTGGCATTTGTAAAAGAAGGTTGGGAGAGACCTCTCCATGAGCCTAAACAAGATGTGGTGGACTATGTGATTGGCCTCTGCTCAAGGATGGCAGAGTACATGGAAAAGGCAAGCAAAAACCTTGAGGCCAGCCAACAACTCCAGAAGTTGTGGTATGACCAAAAGGCTGCAATGGTGGAATTCCAACCCGGCAGAAAGTATGGGTTCTGGAGCCTGTGACTCCCAGGGGACTCCAGGACAGATGGAGTGGCCCTTAGCCAGTGCTAGAAAAGAAGAGTTAGGTCACTTAGCTAGTGGACCTGGGCACTAGCAGGACACCCAAGAGGGTGATCCATGTTAACCGCATTAAGCATATACAATGACAGGGCAGACATAACCATGTTGATGGTTACTGATGAGGTTCAGGAAGCAGAGAGTGAACCTCTCCCTGACCTCCTCTCAACTGACCCCAAGGATGGATCAGTAGATGGAGTTGTCTATTCAGACACCCCCTCTGCCCAACAGCAAGCTGACTGCAGGCAAGTTCTACAGCAGTTTGCTGAGCTCTTTTGTTTGATCCCTGGCAGACACATCTGTGTACCCATGATGTGGACACAGGAGACAGTTTACCTGTCAAAAACAAAATATTCAGACAGTCTGACCAAGTCAAAGAGAGCATCAAAGTAGAAGTCCACAAGATGCTGGAGTTGGGAGTGATAGACCACTCTGACAGTCCCAGGGCTAGCCCAGTGGTCTTGGTCCCCAAACCTCACACTAAGGATGGAAAGAGAGGGATTAGGTTTTGTGTGGACTACAGAGGGCTCATCTCTGCCACCAAGACAGATACTCACCCCATACCAAAAGCAGATTAACTGATTGATAAATTAGGTGCAGCCAAATTCTGAAGTACCTTTGACTTAACAGCAGGGTACTGACAAATTATAATGCCACCTGGAGCAAAATAGAAAACAGCATTCTCAACACCTGATGGGCATTATCAGTTTACTGTTATGCCCTTTAGCTTACAGAATGCCCAAGCCACCTTCCAACGGTTGGTGAATCAAGTCCTTGCTGGCTTGGATTCCTTAAGTGCAGCATATCTAGATGACATTGCTGTCTTTAGCTCCAACTGGCAGGGTCACCTGGTACACCTGAAGAAGGTTTTGCAGGCCCTGCAAGCAGCAGGTCTCACTATCATGGCATCCAAATGTCAGATAGGGCAGGGTACAGTGGTTTACTTGGGACACCTGGTAGGTGGAGGCAAAGTGCAGCCATTACAAACCAAGATCCAGACAATTCTGGACTGGGGAGATCTAAAAACCCAGACTCAAGTCAGGGCATTCCTTGGCTTGACTGGATACTACAGGAGGTTTGTGAAGGGATATGGATCCATAGTGATGCCCCTAGCAGAACTCACCTTTAAAAAGATGCCCAAGAAGGTTAACTTTACCTTAGACTGTCAAAAGGCCTTTGACACCCTAAAAGAAGCTATGTGCTCAGCACCAGTTTTGAAATCTCCAGATTATTCCAAGCAATTCATTGTGCCTCTGAACATGGAATAGGAGCAGCCCTAGCCCAAACCAATGATGATGGCCTTGACCACCCTGTTGCTTTTACTAGCAGGAGGTTACTCCCCAGGAACCAGTGTTGGAGTGCCATTAAGAGGGAGGCCTTTGCTGTTGTTTGGTCACCGAAAAAGTTGAGACCATACCTGTTTGGTACTCACTTTATAGTTCAGACTGACCACAGATCTCTCAGATGGCTCATGCAGATGAAAGGAGATAACCCTAGACTGTTGAGGTGGTCCATATCCCTACAGGGAATGGACTTTGTAGTGGAACACAGACCTGGGACTGCCCATGCCAATGCAGATGGCCTTTCCATGGTTTTCCACTTAGAAAATGAAGACTCTCTTGGGAAAGGTTAGTCTCATCTTCTTTCGTTTGCGGGAGGGGGTTGTGTAGGAAAAGGCCAGTGTTGGCATGGCTACCCCATATCCTTTTGCCTTTTGTTGATGACAGCTTTGATTGAAAGTGTGCTGGGATCTTGCAAACCAGGCCCCAGCACCAGTGTTCTTTCCCTAAAACTGTACCCTTTTCTCCACAATTGGCACAACCCTGGCATACAGATAAATCTCTTGTAAAAGGTACCCCTTGTACCAAGGCCCTGTGGCCAGGGAAGGTCTCCAAGGGCTGCAGCATGTATTATGCCACCCTGGGGACCCCTCACTCAGCGCATGCACACTGCCTCACAGCTTGTGTCTGCTGGTGGGGGGAAAAGACTAAGCCGACATGGCACTCCCCTCAGAGTGCCATGCTCACAACCCACTGCAGATGGCATAGGTAAGTCACCCCTCTAGCAGGCCTTACAGCCCTAAGGCAGGGTGCACTATACCACAGGTGAGGCCACACCTGCATGAGCACTGTGCCCCTACAGTGTCTAAGCCAATTCTTATATACTGTAAGTGCAGGGTAGCCATAAAGAGTATATGGTCTGGGACTTTGTCAAACACGAACTCCACAGTTCCATAATGGCTACAATGAATACTGGGAAGTTTGGTATCGAACTTCTCAGCACAATAAATCCACACTGATGCCAGTGTTGGATTTGAGAAATGCACACAGAGGGCATCTTAAAGATGCCCCCTGCATGCCAGCCCAGCTGCTAGTGCTAGGCTGACCGGTCTCTGCCAGCCTGCCACTTCCAGACTAGTTTCTGACCACATGGGGTGAGTGCCTTTGAACACTCTGTGACCAGGAACAAGGCCTGTCCTGGGTGGAGGTGCTTTACACCTCCCCCCTGCGGGAACTGTAACACCTGGCGGTGAGGCTCAGAGGCTCCAGCCTGGTGTTACAATGGCCCAGGTCACTCCAGCTAGTAGAGATGCCCAATTCCCAGACATGGCCCCCACTTTTGGTGGTCCACCTCTAAGGTAACCAGAGCTGATGTGACATCTCCTTAGAAAATCCTCCATCTTGCTTTGGAGGATTTAGCCCAATAGGAATAGGGATGTGCCCCCCTCCCCAAAGGGAGGAGGCACAAGGAGGGTGTAGCCACCCTCATGGACAGTAGCCATTGGCTACTGCCCTACAGCCCTAAATACATCCCTAAATTGAGTATTTAGTAGCGACCCTGAACCCAGGAAATCAGATTCCTGATGACCTACAAAGAAGAAGGACTGCTGACCTGAAAACCCCACAGAGAGGAAGGAAGACGACAGCTGCTTTGGCCCCAGCCCTACTGGCCTGTCTCCTGATTCAAAGAACCTGCACCAACGACGCATCCTGCAGGCCCAGTGACCTCTGCCAACTCAGAGGACTGCCCTACAACTACAAAGGACCAAGAAACTCCCAAGGACAGCAGCCCTGTCTAAACAAGCAAGAAGAAACCATCTTTAAAAGGACTCCCACCTCACTCCAGAAGCGTGAGTCACCACCACTCTGCACTTGACGACCCTGGCCCATGTCCAGAGAAACCAATGACGCAGAGAGGGCCCCCAGGTGACTCTGATGATGTGTCTACCCTGGGCCAGCCTGTCTGCACCCCCACAACGGCACTTGCAGAGGGAATCCCGAGGACCCTCCTGACCGCGACTGCCCAGTGAAAAGAAACCTGATGCCTGGAAGAAGCACTGCACTCGCAGCCCCCAGGCCCGTGAAGAACCAATCACTGGTGCAGCAGTGACCAGCAGGTGGCCCTCACTCTTGCCCAGTCAGTGGCTGGCCCGAGAAGCCCCCCATGCCCTGCCTGCAACGTCTGAGTGACCCCTGGGTCCTTCCATTGATTTCCACCACAAAACCGACGCCTTATTTGCCCACTGCACCCGGCCTCCCCTGTGCGGCTGAGGGTGTACTTTGTGTGCCTACTTAGGCCCCCCCAGTGATCTACAAACTGCCTGTAGTCTGCTCCCCAAGGACACAGGTACTTACCTTCTAGCAGACTGGAACCAGAGCACCCCCTGTCTCCATGGGCGCCCATGTTATTTGGGCTCCACTTTGATCTCTGCACCTGACAGGCCCTGTGTTGCTGGTGATGGGTGTTTGGGGTTGACTTGAACCCCCAACAGTGGACTGCCTATGCCCTGTGGACTGAACTTGTAAGTGCTTTACTTACCTTAAAAGCTAACCTTTACTTACCTCCTCCAGGAACTGTTGAATTTTGCAGTGTCTACTTTTAAAATAGCTTATTGCCATTTTATGCCAAACTGTGTGCATTACTGTTTTGATTCAAAGTTCTATCAATGCATATGCAAAGTACCTTACATTGAATGTTCTTACCTGCAATTTGACTCTTGCGGTTCAAAAATAAATTAAGGAAAGAATATTTTTCTATATGAAAACCTATTGGCCTAGAGTTGTCATCCAGTGTGTGTTCTCATTTATTGCCTGTGTGTGTACAACAAATGCTCAACACTACCCTCTGATAAGGCTAACTGCTCAACCACACTAACACAAATAGAGCATTAGTATTATCTATTATTGCCTCTGTCAAGCCTCTTGGGGAACCCCTGGACTCTGTGCACACTATCTCTCACTTTGAGATAGTATATACAGAGCCAGCTTCCTACAGATATCTATTCCACTGAAATCTAAATCCTATTATATTCTATGGGATTTAGATTTGGGCAGTTAGGATATCCATCACTGTTGTGATGGATTAAGCCGTCCGCTAAATTCTAAATCAGGCCCTTAGTCTCAAACTTGTATTGACATTTAATCTCTGCTAAATTGTTATCCTTTACATCTGCTTCTTTGGGTACTGTAGCTAGATATACCTGTTCAGGCAAGGCATGGTTTCTATTTGGCACTCTCCTTCTCAATGACCTTTTGGCCACTAGCGATTCACTTCTACTAGTTTCAGTCTCTGTTTTTTTCCTCTGGTTTTTTAAATAGGTCATGGTGCTTTCTTTTGCAAGTTCTTTTCCTTGAAATCTGTTCTTCAGCTTTACTGAGTTCATCAAAAGTCTTTGTCAGAGTATCTTTACTTTTCAAGGAACTTAGGGCCTAACTACGAGTTTGACGGTTTGGAGACCTCCAAACTTACGGTGGCGGGCAGACCGCCGCACTCCTGGTGGTTCTGTTGTGTAGCCATTTTAAGTATAGCTCCATGCACGTTAGTTTAACATACTAGGCCGCTGTGCACTTTGCCCTAGATATATTGTATTCAGCTTCGCACTGTTATTTTATAATAACCCGTTTTTATGGTCTTGTTTTAATTTCTTCTATCACACTGTTTAGCTTAGTTCAGCACTGTGTTCTCAAATAATGCATTCTTGATCGCCTTGTGCTTCAGTCAAGGCTACAGTCTGGTATATTGCCGGTAAAGGTGGTAGAAGTTTAGTCTCCAGCATTCGTAGAAAATACACATCCTTACATATGGACATTTTCTTAGAACATCTGCGTGTTAGTTATAAAAACACTTTCTAGTCCTAGTGCACGTCAAGAGGGAGATTCCAGCCAGGAACCACAACTGTATGCTGAATGCCCCGTTGCAGATGCTGATGCAGATTACAGGCCTTTGCTCAGGTATGAGGGTTGATGTCCTCCCGGGGGAACCTGAAAGGCAGGCTTAGAGCTCAACACGCTGTGCTCAAAATATAACTTAGAGAGAGAATAATCTAGCGGCACTATGATAGCCTTATTCTTGTGCTTCACTCTCATCGTTACTATTTTAATATTACTGTGGTGTGTAGTTTTGGTTATTGCAGCTCATACTTTGCTATCCAAAATGCAGTCGTTTTATTAAATCAATCTTTAAAACTTACACTGCCTTTATTGTCATTTATATATGAGACTGTACTGTGTATGAGAGAACCGGTTGTGACCTAAGTGACCACGACTTCCCTGAGAAGTACAGAAATGTCATGCGCTTGGCTGCCCAATCATCTCAACCATCCGGGAGAGATGAGGCACTGCTAGTTAGCTAGAGCAAAGCCTGGATTTGGAGCGGCAAGTGTCATCCACCGTGGGTCAGACTCAGTCCCCCACATCGTGGATGATCCTGCTGCTCAAAATTCAGTAGTCTCATTAAGATAATGAGAGCCTACGGGACAGTTCGACTCCCAGATTATGACCCTGGTGTCTGCTATACGATGGATTCCACCAGTCAGCCTGGTGGAATCATCATATTACGTCAATGGTGTGACCACTGGCTTGAAAGCCACCTCACCACCACTGTATTGGAGTTGCGGCGCTTCAACATCCCAACTCATAATCAGGCTCTCAGAACTGAACTTGACCTTGAATTTTGAACAGCCTTATCTGCTTTGTTCCCATTTAACTTTTTTCTTCCTCTGGGGTCTTTGTAACACTAACTGATTTTCAACCACAACTTTGTGTAAGCACCATTTTTAATCAGAGCTCTAAATATGTTATAAAACCTCTTTGGGACCAGAGTTGGCCAAAATCATGCACAACTCCAAAACCATACTGCCTGTCTGAGCAGACTGTCACATTCAAATTCTCCGACAAGCAAATTCTTGCAAATGCAACCAACTCTGCCATTTGTGCTGAAGTTACATTCGACAGAGAAGATGTTTCAGTCTCTGAAATGGAACATATTGCATAGGCAGCTCTGTGCTCCATACTTGTCTCTTAAGCAAGAGCCATCAACAAAAAATTTCACATCAGCTATTTCCAGGGGAGTCTCGTTTATATCTGGTCTGGGTTTTGTGCATAACTCAGTCACCTTGAGACAATCATCTTCAGGTTCATTTTCAGCATCATCAAGTTCACAATTTTTTCAATTTCTGTATGAAATAGGAAGCGGTGTCACTGGTTTCAGAGTACTACACCTCTTAATCAAGAATTTATCAGCTTCAAGTATTGCTTGCTCATAAAGAGTCAGTGTTCTATTGGTAAGATGTTGAGTTCTCATTCCGGTCAACAAAAACTCTACTGTGTGCAGGATGTAGACAGTTATTGTGTAACCTACCACAATTCCTTCACCTACAACTAATTACAAACAACTTTGAAGACTTACAGCTACTAGACAAAATGCAGCTGACAAGTACGCCACAAGGTGCATTAGACCACCATGCCTTTGTGTCAGAATTCAAAGTGCACATCCATCTTTCTTGCACCAATATAAATAAAATGTTAAGTTGTAATCATGCATCCTAAGTGTGGGTGCATGACACAGACTCTCTCAACTCTTCAAATGCTTCAGAACATTCCTTGTGAAATGGTACCGGATCTTGAATGTCACCACATGTCAACCTTACTGAAAGTTTTGCGATCAAGTATAAGTTTGGAATCCACGGACAACTGTAGCCAACAATTTCCAGAAACATCTAGACCTACCTGTGGGTGGTTTGCAGGCTCATTTTCAGAATTGAAGGAACATTCTTTTGAGACTTTCCTTACGCCTTTTTAAATATGATCTTGAGGATAAATCCCTTTCTTCTTGGAGAACTACATTTTAGTTGGGGAGCCTTTATGTCCATTCTCTGGTAGATGATTCAACGGGATAATTGTCAAGCTTACAGTCCTCTTTTGTCTTTGATATGAGAGATAGGTTATCTATACACTGCACTAACACTGAATTACAAGGCAGCCTCAAACGTTCTAGCTCTTGCTTCAAGATTTGACTAAATATTTGATGACTTTCCGTATACCCTTGTGGGATTCTACACCACACAAACACGTTATGAAAAATTTTAACGCAAATAAGAACTGGCTCTCCTCAAAAAGGTGAATCAAGAGGAACATTTGGAATAAGTCAATGACTGTATACCATTCTGCATCTGAAGAAATGTGGAACACTATTACTGATAGATAATGAACCACTGGACAACATGGAACCACTATCTTATTCTTACTCAAGTTTTGAACAATGTGCCGTTTGCTGTTCATCTTTTTAATTCCCATCAATGGGGGAATTACAAGAACTACCCAGTACCTCCCAGAGGAGTACCTGCTCAGCTGTTTTTTCATTCACTGGTTTCTCCTTCTGCTTGTCTATACTGTCTTGATCTGGGAAATAGTGCATCTGGCCTCACATTTTGTTTAAGTGGCTCAGCATTATTAATCATCCCAATTTATCTTCAGATCCTTTTATTTTCTTCATACTAGCTGTCTCTCTCTTTCATCTTTCTCAATATTTCTTTCAATCATTCCATTCTCTTCTTTTCTCAATTAAATATTTCATATGAGCACTCAAAGTAATCAAGCCATGTCCTTAATTTCATCATGAGTCTAATCCATAAATGTGTTTCTTTCATCTTTCTCAATATTTATTTCAATCATTCCATTCTCTTCTTTTCTCAATTACATATTTCATATGAGCACTCAAAGTAATCAAGCCATGTCCTTAATTTCATCATGAGTCTAATCCATAAATGTGTTTCACATTCAGTTTTCTGATGTCAACTTCACATTCATCAGCTAGCTCCTCTAATTTGTTGTGTGCCTCATTTGTACATCTAGCTGCTTCTTCAATCAAATATCTCATCTCTTCAACAGCCTGCGCAACTCCATGCTTCCATGTAACATTTCTCTAAATTAATTTTTTAAAATGCTAAAGCTAATTTCTCTAGGAGCCTCTTCAACTATGACTGTCCTTACATGTGTAGCAGTTTGAGCCTGAACCTCAGGTTGTGCATGTCTGCTTATACCAGACAAGGCTGTCAATTCCATCTCAGTTGGTGCACTCAGTTCTACTCTTGTAGGAGCTTGCACAACAGTAATATCCCTCCAGCATAACATAATGAACTAGTACCACTTGTCACTGCTGCTCTGGCTGTAAACGGAAGATGTCTAGCATTCAAAAGGGCATTAAAAAATTGATCTTCCTCATCGGAATCATCAGTATGTTTTCCCCTTTTCATTTTAACTTTCTCATTAGTTTCTTTAACAGCATATCAGGAAAAGTCTTTACAAAATCGTATCCTCCCTCCAGAATTTCTCTTGCCGATCCCACTTGCTCTCAAGCCACTGTCTAAATGAACTACTCACCTGCCTTGTAATTATCTTTCTCTATTTTTCTGTTGCCATCTCATAAGATTTATTTACTGTCTCAAATTGTGTGGGTCTGGGCATCGGCTTCATGTTGTACATGGTCTGCCTCAAGAAATACAGCTTTCTAGTGTTTAAAGTACACTCTAATGGAAAATGTAAATTTTTGTCAGATGACTATATATATGTCATTTACAAATCCAGATACACATAGTACACTATATCTGTCATCATCTGATATGCAGGCGCCTCTTCCGCAAGTAACTTCTGACTATCTGCAGGTACTACAGTCACTTTAGGCTTTTTCAATATATTCCCCATGATTTTTCATTCAAAAACAAACTCAAAATCACAATAAATGAATTACAGAACAATAACCAATCTCAGTGCGGCTCTGTCAAAGGTCAATCCATCACAGCACGGCTCTGTCAGCAACCAACCAATCAGAGCTCAGCTTTGTGGTGACGCCTCACAAGTACCAGTGTGGCTTTTTGGCTGGCTGATCATTCACAGCATGACTTCTTCTTTTAAACAATAAACTAAGTAAGCCCTTGCCCGTTTACCCTAGATAGGAAAGAAAGGTCAGTACATCAAGTAAAACAATTTAATTGCGAACCAAGGAACTTCAGAAATAAGAAGACTAAGGGGGTGATTCTAACCCTGGCGGGCGGCGGAGGCCGCCCGCCAGAGTTCCCCCCTCCAAAATACCGCTCCGCGGTCGAAAGACCGCTGAGGGTATTTTGGGTTTTGCACTGGGCTGGCGGGCGACCGCCAAAAGGCCGCCCGCCAGCCCAGTGCAAAACACCCTTCCCACGAGGACGCCGGCTCAGAATTGAGCCGGCGGAGTGGGAAGGTGCGACGGGTGCAGTTGCACCCGTCGCGAATTTCACTGTCTGCAATGCAGACAGTGAAATTCTTTGTGGGGCCCTCTTACGGGGGCCCCTGCAGTGCCCATGCCATTGGCATGGGCACTTCAGGGGCCCCCAGGGGCCCCACGACAACCCATACCGCCATCCTGTTCCTGGCGGGAGAACCGCCAGGAACAGGATGGCGGTATGGGCTGTCAGAATCCCCATGGCGGCGCAGCGAGCTGCGCCGCCATATAGGATTCTAATGGGCAGCGGAAAACCGGCGGGAGACCGCTGGTTTTCCACTTCTGACCGCGGCAAAACTGCCGCGGTCAGAATGCCCTGCGGGGCACCGCCAGCCTGTTGGCGGTGCTCCCGCCGACCCTGGCCCCGGCGGTTCCTTACCGCTGGGGTCAGAATCAGGCCCTAAATTTAGAGTTGAGAACAGAAAAACTGAAATCCCCATTAAAACCACAATTCGCACTAGGTAAGCCTGTTCAGCAGCAGTCTACACTACCTAGTGTGCTTTGCTACTGTGCACTTACGAACACAGTACACCAACTCAAATTAAGCGTGCAACCTCAAACAGAAAAATCTGTTAGTTCAGGATCCCTGTTCATGTGTGTGCAATGAGTCACACTATACACTACCTTATGCAGAGAAGGATGAACACAATATTTCAAGATCTTGTATTTTGACAAAATTGGACAGCCAAACCAACAAATATAAAATCCAAATGAGATTTCAAGTATAATTAATATAAAAACAAAATAGTAATCAATCCTACAATTGAACTCACAATAAACTCTGCATATCAAAAACCTCACATATGCAACTGAAATCCATTCTTCACACTCACACTTCAATTGTACAGATAAATTAGTTTGCCCCAATCATACTTACACTCCAAATCGTTCATGAATGCACTGGAAGTCACTTCTCAGGAGTCTCCAGCACAGAAGCATATTAGCAAAGTTCCAGAAAAACACTTTTCTCTTGTATTGGATATTAGAGTGCAAGACATGTTTTCCTTTTCATTTGCTTTAAAGGTGTTAAAAAATGAGCGTATGCTAACATAGCCCTTGGTTACACTGTTCTCCATCTTGAAGTGACGTTGTAATACACCATGTGACAAACAGTGCTACTGATTTGTTCTAAATAAAGAGGAGCAAACTTTATACTAATACACTGTGAATGTTCTAAGAGACTTCTTCCCACAATGTACTTGACTAAGGACATCCCACGATATTATTTGTACAATGTATCAAATATAATGCTTGAATAAACTGTGAGAACGACTGAATCCAATGTAATAGTACCAGAGGACACAGGTATATTAGAGACTAGTGAGGCTAGAAATCTTGCAATCCACACATACCCATAGAGATCTCAGATCTAAATTGGGTGAATGTTTTCGCTAAGATGACAGGAAGGCCTGTGTGGCCCTAAACACAGCAACTGCTGGTTTAATAAAGACTGTGGAGTAGCAAAAATTGATTTGTTCCATGCAAGGAAAAATGGTAGAGGTGGTCCTATAAGGACCAAGAGGGCACATTATAAAAATTTTCAGGTGCAGGCTCGCTGAGCCTGGGACAATAATCTTTGGGATCAAATGTCTGAAGCTGCAAAGCTTAAGGATGGTAAGAAATTTTAGGAGCTACTCACCAATAGGGGCCAGAGCATTAGTTCAGTTTTAGACAATTTTATGACACCCCGGGCATTGTGGAGGCATTTCTCAAAATTATACGACACAAAGCAAGAGGATTTCATTGATATCGCTGACCACTTTGAGGTAGGCTGCCCCCTAAGTGTGACCTGGCTACAGAGCTGGAAGCTACTAGGAGTGCCATCACCAGTATGTTGCCAGGCAAAGCGGCAGGACCAGGTGGAATCCAAGGGGATCTCTTTAAAGTTGATTTCTTATTTTTGTAAACCAGCAAATGCAATAGTAGGAGGGGCACATATTCCCCCATCTTGGAAAGCAGCAAAAAGTGTGCCTATCTATAAAAAGGGCCCTAAGGATTCACAACTGAACTATAGACCGATCAGTCTAATTGATGTAGCTCTAAAAATATGTTGTAGGCAGATTCTGAGTGCCGTTGAGTGTTGGACTGAAGATGCAGCTGTCCTCTCGGAGCAGCAAGCTGGTTTTAGAAAAAATGGAAGCACCAAAGATCAGGTGTTCACATTTCTGACCATAGTACTGAAAACAGTGGTCATCCAGGTCGCGCATATTTATGTGATTATTGTGGATCTCTGCTTTTGACTTAGTTCTCCATTGCAAGTTATGGGAGAAACTAAAGCAGATGGGGATTCTATTTTTCTTTACTTGATATTTTAATTTGTCTACACTCTGACATATATGTACAGGTGCGATGGAGCCAGCAAGGTGATCTTACAGAGCACATCAGAGTTAAGAAGGGGGTGTGGCAGGGGTGCATGTCAGTCCCCATTCTTTCTCTTTGTACCTAAATAATGAGGCGGCTAAAATGGAACAGTGCAGGATTGACAATCCAATCACTGCAGGCCGCCAAATACTGTTACTACTTCTTGCAGATGACACCATGTTGGTGTCTAAGACACAGTCAGGCCTCCAGATCCTGATGGATAATTTTGCAGCTTTTTTAGATTGGGTTGTGGAAATACATCTGGGAAAAACAAAGTTTATGTGTATAAATCCTCACAAAACTTTTAGAGGTTCCATTAAACTTGGTGGCTTTAGCCTAGAGAGGGTCTATGATTTTGACTACGTGGACATTATGCTGACTTCTAACATGTTTTGGTCACCCCAGATTAGAAGCACCTTAAATCTATATCACAATGCATCAGTGTGTCAAGGTTATTCAACGTATCAAAAACTAGACAGACTTATCCTGCCATTAACATCTACCAGATAAAGGCAGTAGCAAGTGCCTTATATGGAGCTGAGCTGTGGGGTTATGCTCTTTAGTGATATTACCCCAGATTACACCTATCCTGTCTTTGGTATGGGACACTGGCAATAATTCAATAGTGAGCAAGGTCAAGGTCAACCTACGCCTATTCTATTTTGATAGACATTGAGGAACACCCCAAAACTGAATTATTATTTTTGTGCTTTTAAGGAAGTTGTAGACTTGGATAAGGGTGGAAAAATCTAGTGGGTGGCAAACTTAATGGCTTCTCTTACATCTTTAGGACTTGAGGCATCGGCATTTACAACACAACAAAACTCCTTATCCAGATCCCACCTGAAGAAAATCTACTGGGAGCACACATGGGCCTCTGAAGTTAAGGAGACCATGCCTAGGCACTATTACTTTAAACTTCATGGATATTAAAAACTTCAGTGAGTTTGAAAAATTCCTAGATTACATACTGTCCCTCTAGCTAGACAGCTCTACATTACGTTTCTCTATGGCACTCTCCCTCTTAAGAGTTTTAGGAAACAGAGGAAAAATTCCTTTGACCTAAGCACTGCATGCCCAGTATGCCTTTAAGCTGACAAAACACTTTTACATTTGATCTTTTTCTGCCTGGGTTATGATTCTCCTATGAACTTTGGTTAGTCCCAGTTTGCAAGCAACTGGGAACTAGAAAATGTGATAGGGCTCTGTTAGACCTGGCATCCTTAGGGTGGTCTTAACTTAGACTTTTTGCCTTTATCTCCTGTTTTGTTACTGTGTCTTTTTGTTTACCTTAGGACTCTGAGCACTTTACCACTGCTAACCAGTGCTAAAGTGCATGTGCTTCTCCCCTAAACAAGGTCACATTGGTGTATCCACAATTGGCATGTTTAATTTACATGCAAGTCCCTTGTAAAGTATACCGTATAGAGTATAAAGTATAAACGCTACTAGCGGGTGCAACACTGATTGTTTTACCCACTCAAGTAGCTCTGTAAACATGTCTCAGGCCTGCCGCTGCAGAGCCTGTGTGGGCAGTACCACTGCCACCCTGACTTGGCATCTAAAACCTCCTGCCAAGCCCTAAACTCCCCTCTTCTTGCATATAAGTCATCCCTAAGGTAGACCCTAGGTAGCCTATAGGGCAGGGTGCCACATAAGCAAAAGGTAGGACATGTACTCTCAAGTTTTTTGGGTCCTTTTAATGAAAAACTCCCAAAGTCGTATTTTATTATTGTAAGGCCTTCCCCTCAGCTAGGCCCGCATGGGAATTCCCTATGATATCTTTAAGCTGTAATTCCTGACGTGAGAGAAGTAGCTGCATCATGTTTAAAACCATTGGAATGGTAATAATAAATCCTTTTCACTGGTAAAGTTGGATTTATCATTACTATTTTAGGAATGGCACGTTCAGAAAGTGGGCATTTCTTTGCACTCCGTATCCTGTGTGTCCAGAGCCTATCTCCAATACACGTCTGCCCTGGACTGGGTGACAGCTACACTTGAGCATTCCCTCCAGACACCCACAACACAGGATACTCAATTGTATTTGCATTCATCTGAATACTGATGGGTCTTCCTGGGGAGGAGGTTGGGAGGGGCTCACACTTACACTTCGAAGGGTATTGACCAGAGTTCACACAAAGGGGCTGATTACCCCCCACTGACAGTCTGGAACTGAGGCTGAGCTGAAGGGGGATCTGAGCATTTCACAGAAATCTTTTGAAGTCATCCCCCACATCAAAGGCACTTTCTAATATAAGTACTGGGTCTCTGACCCACATTGGACTGTACACTTCTGGACTCAAGGGGACGCTACTGGAGTGAAGACAGCTGTGTGCCCGGATCGCCACTTTGCCAGATTTGATGGTGCTCAGGAACTGCTATTCCACTCTGCTATGCTGCCCTTCTATCTGCTGATCTCTGCCTGCATCCCAAGGACTCAAAGGACATCTTTCTGGAACCCAGAATATCCACAAGAGCTTGCTAGTCTGACATTCCTGCCAAAGACATCTTGGGGACTTGAAAGACTACACTCTGCAAACCACGGCTATTAATTCCTGCACTTCCCTAACCTGTCTCAGCCAGCGATTCTTGCTGTATGCTCCCCGAGTACCGGGTTTAGTGAGACACAGACCATCGCATTTCCTGGTTGTGTGACAATCGGAGGCACTCCCAGACCAGCTCAAGGTCTGTCGCTGTGCCCAGTGATGATCTCTCTTCAGTGCGGCCCCTTCGCTGGATAACCGTGCACCACGGTCCAAACCACAAGGAAACAGCTGCCGCCCATAGGAAGAACCTCAGTGAGGCTCCTTCGCCGAACAGAGTGTGTGACGCTACCAGGAGCATCAAGATACAGCAGTCGTTCCTAAGGAGAGCCTCAGCATGGCCCATAACTTCTGACTGTGGTTCCCCCCTCGTTCACTAGCGGCATTTGAGCCAACACCGTATAGCAAAGTCCGAGAATTCGACACTGGCTGCTCTAGTAGGCAAGGTAACTGCGGGTTGTGAGGGCATACGGGTTAACAACTACCGGTCTGCTCTTCTTCACCTGCGGCCGTATGGCCAACCCAACCCGATCTGAACGATAGGTTTTCACTGATAACCCCAATTGGGACCACGCAGTGGTGATTTTATAAACCGATGTGGCGACAACCAGATTGCAACACAAAGGCATTAGTGATTTGACAGCAATGTGGTGATCATAATAATTCTACACTTGAATATGTCGTCTTTCACTGATTTGATTTTTTGTCATTTTGGTCCTATTTTAAACAGAGGAATAAAGTCTATTTTTCCAACCTTGTGTGGGGTCTCTTTGGGGTGTTTTCCATTGGGTTGTTGTGTGTGTGTGCACAAATACTTTACACAGTCTTCTAACTTAAGCCTACCTGCTCTCTGCCAAGCGATCAGAGGGTGAGCAAAGGGTTAATTTAGGTTGTGTACTTGCCTTGCCCTGACTAGGATTATGGTCTCTACTTGGACAGGGTTTATACCTCTGCCAACTAGATGGCAAATTTCTAACAGGCTCTCAGAGTGCTGCATGCAGAAACTACTGAGTTGTTTGTTTGTGCAGTGGCTATGTTTTTACACCAAAGTTGGAGCATAAGATCAAATATCGTGTGCCAACTCTGACAGCCCCCCTTTTTTTTTTTATCTGTACTGACATCCAGCTTGAACTTGTGTAGTATGCTGTCGGGCATATTTTACTTGTTTATTGAGCTAGTTCTTTTTTATGAGTGGTTTGTAACCGTGTTTGGGCTGTTGGCAAGACACCTGGTCGGCATAACTTCTAATCTAGTCAAAGCACTATACGATCTTGACACTCCTTTTGTCATTATGGTCTCTAATTTGTATTTTATAAAGCAATATGTTTTAATTATCTATTGAAAAGAACACTATAATTAAATGAACTGTTTTATGTACAATGTACTCGATCCTTAAATTTTATTGTTGTTACCTGTACTTTTAAAGGTTTTATAACCAAAATAAAGTTTATTATTAGTTAACTATGAGAAAATCTTCTAATGTATTCTGTAGTAAAATGTTTCTTCTCATTTGTTCCTCATTGGTGCATAACCCGAGAACCATATACTTCTGGAGTAATGTATGAAAAACATTGTTTAAAGTCCTATTGAAGGACTCACTTAGCTCTATACCCCAGAACCCTGTATTCCCACTCTTATGATGCAAATCTATGATGGATTTTTATAGAACAATAATGAGTTCTTTATACTTAAGACATACATGCTTTGGTGCTAAACTTATTGACGGTACATTCTCTGTATTTTGCCTATTAATCCTTATAAAAACCTTTGAAATTTTTCTGTCATTCTTACTGAGAATGCCACAGTTCCGATCATTGAACGTGATTTCATATGTAGTAGAGGCAGGTCCAATCAGGGAGACCCAAAGTCTGTAAAGGGACAATACTGCTCCTGGCCCTAGCAGTCAGCATGCTTTTAGGTATGATTAGCAAAGACTGGTTAACATGCTGACAAGGGTTTCCCTATTCTCTTTCTTTCATGACCCCTATGAAAGAAGAGGTACTTTTTAAAACATGACCATTTTTTGTTACCAATTTGTGGAAGCGTAAATCCAAATTATGGACACGCCAAAATCCAGAACACCCCAAAATGTACCTCTAGTGGTTCTGCTTCTGGGTTGATCTTGCTTTAAAATACAGTATTGGAAATCAGAATTAGCCTCAAATGATCAGCACAGTCATAAGAAAATCCTAAAACTCTGGCTCATCCCCAAAACCACTGGGTTCTAATATACAATTCTTCCATACAAAAGGAGAATAAACAACAGTTTCATCAAGGCATGTCTAAAAGTAACCAATGTGGAACAAGTCAGAGAAAGAATCATCAGCCTAAGCCCTATAACAGTATTCCACTTCTAAGAAAGCTTCCAGCAACTTCAGTAGCAGGTTGTCGTAGGCAGTGTAACTAAGAAGCAGCATTTCTAAACAATGCATAGCCTATAAACCAGTTGAAGAATGAAAAATGTGCTAGCTTTGCATCAAGAATTTTAGATTCTATTAAGGACACGGGGCGAGGATTATGCTTCTCAGTCTTCACTATTCCAAAAACAGCAGCCAATAAAAAAAACATTAAACATACTATAACATGAGGCTTTGAACCATGCCCCTCGTATAAACCACCAACAGTAGTCCATCACAGTCTATAAACTAGAGAAGCACCATCTGACTTCCTCTTTCTTTGCTAAAGTCCAATAGCACTCTCATATGAACAGTGGCAGACAAGATATTTCCGGATAACTTAATCCGTCATGACTAATCATAAACTAGCGAACAACGAAACACAGAAGATGCACACACTTGATGCCTGAAAGGAATCAGATCCAGAAAACCAAGGATGTCTTCAAGTCAATCCGAACTGCACTGACTCCTGCGATCCCATAGCCCAGGAAGTCCACAAAGCATTATGGGGGTCATTCTTACTTTGGCGGGCGGCGGAGGCCGCCCGCCAAAGTAACCCCGTCAGAACACCGCACCGCACCGCACCGCACCGCGGTCGAAAGACCGCTGCAGTGATTCTGAGATTTGCCCTGGGCTGGCGGGCGGCCGCCAAAAGGCCGCCCGCCAGCCCAGGGCAAATCAACCTTCCCACGAGGACGCCGGCTCAGAATTGAGCCGGCGCAGCGGGAAGGTGCGACGGGTGCAGTGGCACCCGTCGCGTATTTCAGTGTCTGCATAGCAGACACTGAAATACTTTTCGGGGCCCTCTTACGGGGGCCCCTGCAGTGCCCATGCCATTTGCATGGGCACTGCAGGGGCCCCCAGGGGCCCCGCGGCACCGCCTACCGCCATCCTGTTCATGGCGGGTTTCCCGCCATGAACAGGATGGCGGTAGGGGGTGTCTGAATCCCCATGCTCCGCCGCCATGGAGGATTCCCCCGAGCAGCGGAAAGTCGGCGGGAGACCGCCGACTTTCCGCTTCTGACCGCGGCTGAACCGCCGCGGTCAGAATGCTCGAGGGAGCACCGCCAGCCTGTTGGCGGTGCTCCCGTGGTCGGTGACCCTGGCGGTCACCGGCCGCCAGGGTCAGAATGACCCCCTATGTCTGTTTAGGATCAGCTCCTGAAAAGAAAGACAATATGAGTTCCAATTCCACCAAAATGGTAGCTCAAGGGAGGGGAATATGAACCATAACTATCAATGCAATACAAGCATATTATGCTCTGCAAGAACACTTGTCCCAACGGGTAGGATAATCCTCGCCTCTGTGTCCTTAATAGAATCTAAAATTCTTGACGCAAAGCTAGAAACGTTTGTATTCTATGTCAGGACCGGAAGCTCTGATTATGCTGGTTCAAAGCTGATCAACACCCAAAGAGGAAACATGCACAATAGGTTTATAATCAAACAGTTTAAACATTGAATCATTTACTAATCGGCCACACAAAGAATATCATCTAACCTAGAACCCAAGGTAAAAGCTTTAGAAGCCATAGCCCCCTGGTGGAATGTGCACCATGAACAGAAACATCAATGCCTGCTTCTGACATGATCCATCGGACCCAACAGACCAAAGTAGCAGCAGACACGGGTCGAAAAGGTTTCTGAATCACAATTAGAAGAGGACCCAGAGGGTCACTCCTGTGACTAGCTGTACGTTCTTCATCTACCTTCAAACATTTGACAACACAAAGCTTCTCATTATGAGGAAAAGCAGGATAATCAACTGAAGAAGACATACATTTAGTTCTTCTAGAAATGAGAAAATAAACTCCTGTAGGAAAATACAACCTACCTGCTAAATTTAAAGCCCTCACGTCCGAAACTCTGCGGCAGGGGATTAAACATAGTAATATGGTCAATTTTGCTGATAATTGTTTCACAGATAACAAATAATTGTCAGGCCAGGCATTCAAGAAAGAAAGTACAACATACACATCCCACAACTGTGAATAGCGCGGTTTAGGTTGGTTGGCCACTCTACTGCCTTTAAGCAGTTTACACACAAAAGGATGTTGACCCACAGGATTAGCATCTGTCCACTCATGTCCTGCAGAAATAGCAGATCTGAAAATGTTTACTGACTTTTAACATAAACCAAATTCAGCACACTCCGATAGAAAGTTTAGAATGTCTTTGAGATCGGATCCCACGGGAGCCTCCTCCCCTCGAAGGCACTAACCTCCATGCCAAAGAATATCTTTTGCGAGTCGATGTAGCCCATGCTTGCTGTATAAAGGCGGCAGCTGCAGCCGAAATGCCCTGCACTTGACCATGTCTCTCGTTATCTTCTAAGCCATGAGGTTTAGACTGCCCGCTAGTAGAAGAGGAAGGGGGAGCCCGCTGGTTCCAGGAGTAGATGAGGGAACACTGGGAGCAGGATGGGAAGAGCTATGGACAACTCCAGAAGGGAGGGGAACCATGGTTGATTCTTCCACATGGAGTGATAAGAATCAAGGATGCAGATTGACGCCTCGCATGCGCTGTAACTCTGGGAATCATGGCGAATGGAGGAAAGGCATAATTCATCTGACTCGACCAGTCTTGCAGAAAGGCATCCATTGCTAGGCCAGTGGATCCGGTCTCCGACTGTTAAAACCTGGAAGTTGAAAGTTGAGACGAAATGCAAACAGATCTGACCCATGAGAAACATAATCCTCTGAAAGACATATGGATGGAGTTTCCAATCGCTGGAGTCCATCAGGAACCGAAAGTTCCAATCTGCCACGATTGTCCTTCCCCGGAAGGAATTCTGCCACCAACATAATCTTTTGCGACAGGCAAAAGTGCCAGAACTCATTGGCAATGGTCGTTAACAGGGGCGACCTGGTCCCCGTCCCCAAACGGTTGATGTAACGAACCGCTGACACATTGCCCAACCTCAGAAGGATGCAACAGTTGCTCTTGAAAGGGGAGAGGGATCTGATGGCAAAGGAACCTGCTAAAAGTTCCAGGCAACTGATGTGGAGCCGTAACTCCTTGGACGAACACCGACATCCTGTCGAAAATTGTCCGTATCTCACTCCGCAGCCCCATCGGCTGGCATTGGATTCTATCACCTCCTCCGGAGAGGCTTCGAAGATGGCTTTGCCATTCCAGGCCTCCATATAGGAGACCCATCAATGGAGCTCCTCCTGAGCTTCAATAGATAAGGGAATGTAGGAGGCTAGCCTGGTTTGTAGTGGGTACCTAACATACTTATACCAGGTCCAGTTATCCCTTGTTAGTGAAATGTAGGCAGTGTCTAGAAGCCAGGCTATCTAGAGGTAGCTGTAGGCAGAGCAGCCAAGGATGAACTAGGACACATGCAAAGCTCTTGCCACTGTAGCCATGCAGTACGTACACACAAGAAAGACTATACTCAGTGTTACCAAAGGTAAAGGTACTTTATTTTAGTGGCACAAGGCCAAAAATATCTAAGAGGCTATTCTCCCTTAGGAATTAAGTATTATAAACAAAATATACCCTAGTAACCAAAACCAGATAAGTAAACAGTCATAGAATAGTGCAATTAGTAAAAATCACCATAGGTTACAATGGGCCTAGGGGGAACACAAACCATATACTAAAATAGTGGAATGTGAATGTCGGTTTCCCACCTAGGCAAGAGTAGTGTGTAGAGGGGCGCTGGGAGTGTAAGAAAACGCCAAAGGTAAGTAAAGTGCCCCACCCCAGAGCCCAGGAAAACAGGCGTAAAGTACAGCAAGTTTCCTCAGAACACACTAGAAGTCGTGATAAAGAATTATGCAAAAACCAAGCAAGACACCAAATAAGGGATTTCTGGACCTGAAGGCATGCGGAGAGAGGAGACTAAGTCCAAGAACAGTTGAAGAGTCCAGAAAAAACAGGATCCCCTGCTAACCCAGATGAAGGTGCAAAAGTGGATTCTCCTGTTAGAAGAAAAAGTCAGATATGCACCAAAGAAGACAGTTGTGGTTTCCTGCTTGGTGCAAGAGATGTCCCACGTAAAATAGAAGGATGCAGGCTAGTTTTCATTGTTTGATTCCGCCAACAAGCCTCGGCTCACGCAAAAGACCGTTTGGAGGGGAAAGGCGCTACCTGGAGCCAGGAGGGACCTGGGAGTCTCAACTTGGACTTAGGAGACAGAGGGAGATCTCAGCACATCAGAGAGCCCCCAGAAGACCAGGCAGCACCCACAGGAGTCCCAGGACATGGGGACAAAGGAGTTGCAAATCGCAGTCGTTGCAGCACTACACAAAGGGATCCCTGAGAACAACTCAGGGAGCTGAGCGTCGCAGGATAGAGTGCTGCGGACCTTGGCTACGCTGCTCGATTCCTTGGAGAAGCGCACAGAAGCCCTATGAGCTGCAAAAGACGCAGTGCACAGGGGTACTGTCTGGCTCGGGGAAGCAAGCTCTTACCTCAACCAAATGTGGACAGTTGGACCTTTGGACAGTCTGGGTCACTTCGGTCCTCCACCTTTGTTCCAGGATCCACACTCATCATAAGGAGAGGGGACCCAGAGTGCCAGTCGTTGCTGCAGAGAGGTGCCTGCTGAAACAGGAAAGTGACTCCATCACTCCACAGGTGATTCTTTCGGTCCTTCTGGTGTGGGATGAAGACAGGCAGTCCTCAGAGCGTGCACCACCTGGAAACTGTTGCAGTTGCTGGAAGGAGCTGAAGTTACAGAGTTGCAGTAGCCTTCTTAAATACTCTGTTGCAGTTGTAGAGTTCCTGGAGAAGTTCTGTGGTTGATCCGACGATAGAAGGTGAAGCAGAGGTTGCAGAGGATTCCTGCTGGAGTCTTGCAAAACCGAATCTGAGGAAACACCCAGAGGAGAGACCCTAATAGGGGGATTGGTCACCTAACCAGGTAAGCACCTATCAGGAGGGGTCTCTGATGTCACCTGCTGGTACTGACCACTCTGATGCTCCCAGAGTTCCCTGCCCATCCTGAAAACAAAATGGCAGAACCCAGGGACACTCTGGAGGAGCTCTGGGCACCAACCCAGGGTGGTGATGGACAGGGGAGTGGTCACTCCCCTTTTCTTTGTCCAGTTTCACACCAGAGCAGGCACTAAGGGTCCCTGAACCGGTGTAAATTGGCTTATGCAAGGAGGGCACCACCTCCCATGCCTGTAACACCTATTTCCTAAAGGAAATGCATTGTTCTGTCTTACTGGGATTGAGCTGCTCAAGTCCCAGGAGGACAGAAGCCTGTCTGTGAGGTGGCAGCAGCTGGGGCTGCAGTAGAAGCCTCAGAGAACTGGTTTGGCAGTACTGGGGGTCTATGGTGCATGGAATTGGCCACCCAATACCAGAATCAGACTGGGGGTACAATTTTGCAATCCTAGACACCTTACATGGCCATATTCGGGGATACCATTGTGAAGCTACATATGACATGTATGTAGTGCACGCTTATAATGGTGTCCCTGCACTCACGAGGTCTGGGAAATTGGTCCTGAGTGACTTTGGGCACCCCTGCTAGTGCAGGGGGTGCCCTCACACACAGATACTATGCACCTAGCCTTCAGGGTCTGAGGGTTAGATATACAGGTGACTTATAAGTGACCTGGTGCAGTGAAAATAGCTGTGAAATAGTGCTTACACTATTTCACTCAGGCTGCAATGGCAGTCCTGAAGAACTGTTTGTATGAGCTTCTTATGGGTGGCAAAAGAAATGCTGCAGCCCATAAGGATCTCCTGGAACCCCAATGCACTGGGTAACTAGGTACCATATACTAGGAATTTATAAGGGGGGGTCCAATATGCCAGTATTGAATGGAATTTGTAGTCACCAGACTAAAGTGACAAATTTGGGAACAGAGAGAGCATAAGCACTGGAGTTCTGATTATCAGGACTCCAGTGACACGGTCAATATTACTGACAAAAAAGTAAAACATACTGACATGTGGACCACATACCATAAGCACTGTGGTCCTGACTAGCAGGATCCCAGTGCCACAGTCAAAACACACTGACAAGGTCTATGTTCAACTGTAAAGTCCATCCCCTGTAGGGAAATGAAACACCTCAACAATTTAGGCGTTTCTCCTTTAATCTGTTTTAACCATAAGAGAGGTTTGTGGTCTGTCTGAACTATGAAGTGAGTCCCAAACAAGTATGGTCTCAGCTTCTTCGGGGCCCAGACCAGAGCAAAGGCCTCCCTCTCTATGGCTGACCAATGCTTTTCTCTTGGGGTCAACCTCCTACTGATAAAAGCAACAGGTTGATCCTGGCCTTGTGATAGCACTGCCCCAACCCCCAGTTCAGAAGCATCTGTTTGGACAATTAACTTTTTAGAGTAACTTGGGCTCTTTAGGACAGGTGCAGTACACATAGCCTGCTTAAGCTCCTCAAAAGCTTTTTGACAGATGGTTGTCCATAATACCTTCTTGGGCATTTCCTTAGAGTGAGGTCATTAAGATGGGCAACAATGGAGCCATAGTTCTTAATGAACCTCATGAAATATCCAGTGAGACCAGGAAAGGCTCTGACCTGGGTCTAAGTAGTAGGGGGAGCCCAGTCTAAAATAGTCTGAATCTTCCCCTGTATTGGTTTAATCTGTTCTCCACCAACTAGGTGCCCCAGATAAACCACTTTTCCCTGCCCTATTTGGCATTTTGAAGCCTTGATAGTGAGGCCTGCCTTTTGCAGGGCCTCCAAAACATCCCACAGGTGGACAGGTGGTCATCCCAGGTGGAGCTAAATACAACAATATAATCTAGGTATGCTGCACTGAATGCTTCCAGACCTTGGAGGACTGTATTCGCCACCCTTTGGAAAGTGTCAGGTGCATTTTTCAGACCAAAGAGCATAACTGTAAATTGATAATGCCCTCCAATGGTTGAAAATGCAGTTTCTGGTTTAGCATCCTCTGATAGCTTGATCTGTCAATATCCTGCACTCAAGTCAAAGGTGCTCAGATACTTGGCAGAGGCCAGTGTATCTATCAGCTCATCTGCCCTAGGTATAGGGTGAGCATCTGTTTTTGTAACTGTATTGAGCCCTCTGTAGTCAACACAAAACCTCTTTCCCTTTTTATATTTTGACTATGAGGTTTGGGGACAAGCTCCACTGGACTTGCCCAGGGGCTGTCTGAGTGCTCAGTGACACCTAGGTCCAACATCTTCTGAACCTCAGATTTTTATGCAGTCTCTGACATGGTCAGGCTGCCTATCAATCTTACTTTTGACAGGCAAACCATTGCCAGTATCAATAGTATGCTCACACCAAGTAGTCTGAGCAGGTGTGAGTGAAAAGAGTTCAGAGAATTGGCACAGGAGGTTCTTGCAGTCCTCCTTTTGCTCTGCTGTAAGGCAGTCTGCAAGGACAACCCCCTCCACTGAGCCATCAGCTGCAGTGTTGGAGAGGAAGTCGGGGAGAGGGTCACTCTCTTCTTCCTGCCCCTCATCAAGTCTGCCCTATCATAGTAGTGTTTCATTTGGTTCACATGAAGTACCCTTTGGGGACTTCTTGTGCCTAGGTCCACCAGGTAGGTGACCTCACCCTTCTTTTCCACTATGAGATGTGGACCACTCCATTTGTCTTGGCGTGCTCTTGGTGCCACAGGCTCCAATACCCACACCTTCTGCCCTGGGTGGTACTCAGTCAGGACAGCCTTCTGGTCATGCCATTGCTTTTGAAGCTCTTGGCTGGCCTGGATCTTTTTAGTGGCCTTTTTCACGTACTCAGCCATTCATGATCTTAGGCCCAGCCCATAATCCACAATGTCTTATTTAGGGGGCTTCAAAGGCTGCTACCACCCCTCTTTGACAAGAGCAAGTGGACCCCTAACAGGGTGACCAAAAAGGAGTTCAAACAGGCTGTAGCCCGCTCCCTTTTGGGGTACCTTCCTGTAGGCAAAAAAGAGGCATGACAGGAAGACATCCCAACTTTTTCAGAGTCCCGTGATCATGCCTTGGAGAGTTTTGTTAAATCTCTCAACCAGTCCATTTGTTTGTGGGTGATAAGTGTCATTAATTTATAGGTTACTCCACATTCCTTCCACATTGCCTTTAAGTATGCACACATGAAGTTATTACCCCTGTCTGATACTACCTTTTTAGGGAAGCCCATCCTAGAAAATATTCCCAGTAGGGCCTTTGCCACTGCAGGAGCTGTAGTGGTCCTTAAGGGGATGGCTTCTGGATATCTTGTGGCGTGGTCCACTACTACTAAGATGAATCTGTTTTTAGAAGCAGTTGGAGAGTCAAGCTGGCCAACGGTGTCAACCCCTACCCTTTCAAAGGGCACCCCAACCAAAGGCAGTGGGATTAGGGGGGCCTTTGGGGTGCCACCAGTCTTGCCACTGGCTTGGCAAGTGACACAAGAGCGACAGAACTCTTTTGTGTCCTCTGACATGTGAGGCCAGTGAAAGTGAGGAACAAGTCTGTCCCAAGTCTTACTTTGCCCTAGATGTCCAGCCAAGGGAATATCATGTGCAAGAGTTAGGAGGAATTCCCTATGTTGCAAGGGAATGACCAGTTTCCTGGTAGCATCAGGTTTTGGGTCCCTTGCTTCAGTATAAAGGATATTGTTCTCCCAATAAACTCTATAGTCACTGATATCCCAGCTTGCTGTTTGACAGTTTGTTGTCTTAATCAATCAATCACTGCATTTGTAAAGCGCGCTACATACCCGCGAGGGTCTCAAGGCGCTGGGGAGGGGGGGGTGCTACTGGTCGAAGAGCCAGGTCTTGAGGAGTCTTCTGAAGGCCAGCAGGTCCTGGGTCTGTCGTAGGATGGTGGGGAGAGTGTTCCAGGTCTTGGCAGCAAGGTAGGAGAAGGATCTGCAGCCGGCTGTGGTTTTTCGGATGCGGGGGACTGTGGCGAGGGCAAGGTTGGCTGAGCGGAGGCTTCGGGTGGGGGTGTGGAAGCTGAGTCGGTTGTTGAGGTAGGTGGGTCCGGTGTTGTGCAGTGCTTTGTGTGCGTGGATCAGGAGCTTGAAGGTGATCCTTTTGTTGACGGGGAGCCAGTGCAGGCCTCTCAGGTGGAGTGTGATGTGGCTGCGGCGGGGGACATCGAGGATGAGTCGGGCTGAGGCGTTCTGGGGTTTGTTGGAGTCGTCTCAGGAGCTTGTTTGTAGTTCCTGAGTAGAGGGCGTTCCCGTAGTCGAGTCTGTTGGTGATGAGGGCCTGGGTAAAGTTTTTTCTCGTGTCGAGGGGGATCCATTTGAAGATCCTTCGGAGCATACGAAAGGTGTTGAAGCAGGACGCTGGGACGGCGTTGACTTGCCTGGTCATGGAGAGAGTGGAGTCGAGGATGACCCCCAGGTTGCATGCGTGGTCCGTGGGTTCCGGGGCTGTGCCTAGTGACGTGGGCCACCAAGAGTCGTCCCAGGCTGATGGGGTGGGTCCGAGAATGAGGACCTCCGTCTTGTCTGAGTTCAGCTTCAGTCTGCTGTCCTTCATCCAGTCGGCTATGGCCTTCATTCCTCGGTGGAGGTTAGTTTTGGCGGTGTGGGCATCTTCGGTGAGGGATATGATCAGATGGGTGTCGTCTTAGACACTCTAGTGTGGGACAGGTCTGCTGTGCCACACTTAGTTCCTCCCTGGCATTCCCCCCCGGCACCCAAGAGTTCAGCTGTGTCAGCCTGAAGCTCCTCTGGTGTAGGTTCTGCATAAGGAGTTGACTCCTTCTCATCAAAAGGGGAATTTTCTGGCGAGGGAGGGATAGTGGACAAGGGTTTGCCCTTTCTACCCCTAGT
Source organism: Pleurodeles waltl (assembly GCF_031143425.1). NCBI lineage: Eukaryota > Metazoa > Chordata > Amphibia > Caudata > Salamandridae > Pleurodeles > Pleurodeles waltl. Next base: position 665,701,621 of record NC_090438.1, read on the forward strand.
TTTTGGGAGCACTTGGTCCATTGTTCCAGGATCCAAGTTTCCCTGTCGTCTTCGCTTCTTGGCCTGAGCCATGGTAAGAGCAAAAATGTGCCCTGGAATGCCCAGCATTGCTGCATGAGCCTTCAACTCCATTTCAGCCCAACCTGAAGTCTCCAAATCATTGCCCAATAGACATTCTACAGGTAGATCAGTGAAGACCACAACTTAGTTCCTCCCTGGCATTCCCCCCCTGCACCCAAGAGTTCAGCTGTTTCAGCCTGAAGCTCCTCTGGTGTAGGTTCTGCATAAGGAGTTGACTCCTTCTCATCAAAAGGGGAATTTTCTGGCGAGGGAGGGATAGTGGACAAGGGTTTGCCCGTTCTACCCCTAGTTTTTGGGAGCACTTGGTCAATTGTTCCAGGATCCAAGTTTCCCTGTCGTCTTCGCTTCTTGGCCTGAGCCATGGTAAGAGCAAAGATGTGACCTGGAATGGCCAGCATTGCTGCATGAGCCTTCAACTCCATTTCAGCCCAACCTGAAGTCTCCAAATCATTGCCCAATATACATTCTACAGGTAGATCAGTGAAGACCACAACTTTTTTAGGACCAATAGCACCCCCCCCCCCAGTCGAGATTCACAACAGCCATGGAGTGGCTAACAGTGTTGTTATGGGCGTTAGTAACTTGGTACTGATGATCAAGTAGCTGTTGCTCAGGGGCTTCCAGTTTTTCCATCACCATAGTGACACTGACACCTGTGTCATTGTAGGCCTCAACCTGAACCATTTATTGGGGTAGTTACTTGTACTTATCCATATTAAGGGGACAAGCAACCGAGGTGGCAAGGTCAATGCCACCATCACAGACTAAAGCAGCCTCAGTGGTCTCCCTAACTAGACCAACCCCTACTACATTACCTAAACTGAGCTCAGCTACACCCTTTGATTGGCTATTTGCAGAGTTTTTCCCACCACCAATGCTCTTACTAGGGGCACAAGAGGAAGCAGTGGGGGTTGTGGTGGTGGGAGGTTTGGTGTTTTTCCTGGGACAAGTGGGGTCACTTGCCCAATGGTCTTTGATTTTACACAAATAACACCAAGGTGATTTCTGATGGTTAGAAGAGGATTTGGGCCCACCACCCCCAAGGATTTTGTGGGCCTGATGAAGACTGACTTTTTATCTTTGTCCCCACCCTTGTCATGTGACTTACCATCATTGTTCTTGATGTCCTTGTCACCCCCTGTATGAGCTTTTCTGCTCACCCTTGTTCTGACCCATTTGTCTGCCTTCTTTCTCAATTCTTGGGGAGAGTTTAGATCTGACTCCACAAGATACTGGTGCAACAAATCAGACACACAATTGTTAAGAATATGCTCTCTCAGGATTAGAATATACAGACCCTCATAATAAGACACCTTGCTGCCATGCAACCAACATTCTAGGGCCTTCACTGAACAGTCCACAAAGTCTATCCAATCTTGTGAAGACTCTTTTCTGGTTTCTCTGAACTTTATCCTAAATTGTTCAGTAGTTAAGCTAAATCCATCCACAAGTGTTGTCTTCAAAACATTGTAATTATCTGAGTCATTTTCTCTGACAGTAAGAAGGAGCCTATCTCTCCTCTTGCAGAGAAGGACAACCACAGAATAGCAGCCCACAGTACCTGAGGGGGCCTCTGACCTTTACAGGCCCTGTCAAGTCCAGCAAACCACTTGTAGATGTCACCCCCTCCTTATAAGGGGGAACAATCTTGTGCACTTTTCTAGAATCAAATGTGTTCTCCCTAACACCATAGCTTCTGAAACTGCTGTTGCTGCTGCCACCATGGGGAACTAACCCCAACCCACCCCTGTCTTTCTCTTTCCACAGCTAGGGATTCACTAACTAAGGCCAACTGTTGTTGTTGCAGCCTCAGTCTGGCCTCATCCAAACCCCAGCTTTCTGAGTTTTCTATCTAGGGAATTGTCCTAAAAGTTTAATGTGTTTGACACTTCTAAGACTGAAGTGACATGGGAGTGAGCAGAGGCTGCTCTTTCCATAACTTGTGTACCTCTAGCTACCTGGCCTCTAGGTGTGAAGGGGGGCCTACACTACCAGCTACGCTAGGTTTGTTGGTGGAAAGATCTGTGGAAGAACCTTACCCTGGATCTTCAGGGCCATCTTCTGAATTTACCTGGTTAGAATCTCCCTCCACTTCCTCTTCTATCTGGTGACCAGACTGTTCGTGGTCCTCCTGGAGCAGGAGGTTCAAAAGGAAATCTTTGTTAGGGTTCTTCCCAATCCCTAGACTTCTCTCTAAGCAAAGTCCCCTCAAACCTTTAAAGTTAAGGTTCTCATAGGTAGTTTGGACAAACCTAGAGGTGGCCTCAGAGGAAGACATAGTGATAGAAAAGTTAGGGTAAAGTTGGGAAAAAGAAAAAGTCCTACTTTATCTAACTTTTTGAAGTTTAAAACGTTTTTAGAATGCAAGTGAGACTGCTAGGTATACTTATGTACAGCTCTATGTGCAGAGTACACTTTTTTGTGGAAAGCACTAGTGACAGAGTGATAAGGCAATTGCAAGAACTTATCCCACCACTAATAAGGGATAACTGGACGTGGTATAAGGTGTAAGTACCTATGGTACCCACTACAAACCAGGCCAGCCTCCTACAGGGAATCAGGTGATCGTAAGAAAGACCCTATTGTAGGTAATCAATCGTTAATCTCTGTAAAGCCCTGTAATGCAACGGCCCCAGGAAAACAGCCTGAATCGAGGAAGCTAGTAACCCCACAATCCGAGCCAGGGATCTCAAAGAGACCGTCTGATTCTACAGTGTCACCCTCAACTCTCTCTTGATCGACTTCATTTTCTGCGGAGAAAGAAGCAGCTGGGCTTTGACTGAATCCACCTAAAACCCCCAAAATTCCATTTGTTGGGAAGGAATCATGGAAGACTTTTTGAGATTGATTACAAAACCCAGATTTTGCAACAAGGATACTGTCCACGACAGATGCTTTCGCAGGAGATCGTGGTCCTGTGCCAAGAATCATTTCGTAGAGGTAAATGATCATGCAAATCCCCCTTCTGCGCAGGTGTTCTACTACTGGTTTCAAACGTTTAGTGAAAACCCATGGGGCTGGCATTAGGCCAAACAGGAGAGTGAGATATTCGTACCATTTGTCTCTCCAGCTGAACTGAAGAAACTTCCTAAAGGAAAGGAGTTATGGGAACTCTCAAATACGTGACCTTGAGAATGAGACGAACCATCCAATCTCTCTCTTGAAGTAGGTCTCTCAACAGATGGATACCCTCCATCTTGAAATGGTGGTAAACCACAAAAGGGCTGAATTGTTGGAGGCGGAAGACCAACCTTTGACCACCTCATTTCTTCTGCACTAGAAAAACATTGCTGCAGGATCCGTTTGGGTGACGGGAGGAGAGAGTGATAGCTCGCTTTGTTAGCAGTTCTTGAATTTCCGAATCGATAAAGGAGCTGTCTTGTAGGGAAAAAAGGAGCGGGGAGGGAGATTTGGTTGGAGAGGGGGTTAGAAGTTACGCATTACCTTGAACAGTGCTTAACACCCAGATAGCGAAGGAAATGTTGGCTCAATTGTGAATAAAATGTTTGAGTCTGCCCCCTCAAAGAAAGAGAAGGAAAAAGAGGATTCATTACCTGCAAGAGAATTTTCAATGGCTCTATAACCTCTGCTAAAGTGCCGGGAGTTGTGGCCATGTGCACCTCTAGTTCTGAACGGGTAGAAACCTGCTTGCGTTGGATCTTGAGTGTATCCTGTGCACCTTGGATAGGTTCCTCTTGAAGGACTTTGTTGAAAGCCCCGTATGATTGGGCATCCTCGAAAATGACCATCCCTCCCAAAAAGGGGGTTGAACATACATCTGAGGGAGGATTGTGACTTGTCTAATGAAATGAAGGTACTCGTGTATTTAGCAATGTCTTTTACGAATCGATCACCAAATAACTGTCCCCCAGCTAGGGGACCCGGTTCAGCAGACGCCAAGCCAACAAGTTGAGGGTCAATGCGATAAAGGACCGGTTTGCGTCTTTCTGAGGCCAGGGCCCAGTTTGCATTGCCCAAAAAACAGACGGCCCACTGAGTACATCGGCCAGGACATATGGGTGGATGGAAGCCCCAGTTTCCTTGGCCTGCAGGGCTAATTCAAGAATCCTGGCTAATGGGCCAGAAAGATCCAGGAGTTTATCTTGACATGCCCGCAGAGCCCTATCTATTCCCTTCTTAGAGTCTTTGTTGTACTTTTGAGAAAAGTCACCATGGTGGCATCAATTTCAGGGGGTGACAGCAGTCTTATGTAGGAGGTCGGGTCGGGGGCATTTGGATTTTAATCTGAATCTCACTTCTTTCTCAAAACCTTTCCTAATGTGCAATTGCATGTATTCAGCCACTGCAGGGGCCGGAGCCCAATCAGAGGAATGCAGGTGGACAATGTCGGAGGGTTCAAAAGTGAAAGGGGCTGGGGTGGGACGGAGAGGAAAGTTTGCATTTTTTGGAACGTTTACGGGCCTTACGAGCTATCTGTGAAGCATCTGAAGAATCGGAATCAGATTCCGAAGAAGGGCCGGGGATCAGAGGGGTAGACTTTTTAGGGGCAGCATCCGATGTGTACATACGTTCAGGAAGAGGGGCCTGTGACAGCTTGGCCAGGGTGTTGGAATGGGGCCATGGTTGGTCAGGAGGTGGGAAGGAAGGAGTGGAAGCTAAATCCCCAGGGAGGGAGGGGAAATTACAGACCCAGAAAGCTCGTTGAGGCGTTTGGACAAAGGCTGAAGAAATGGCCCTATCCAGGGACTTTTGAACAGAGGAGTCAATTACCTGCTCCACGTAGGGGTCAAAATAATAATCCTCATGTTCGTGGGCGGGCATAGAGCACAAGGCCCTGTTCATATGACTCATAGTCCGACATGGTAGTGTTAAAACACAATCTACGGTCCCAATGGGAAGCAGGGTCCTCCAAACTGAATCAAAATTAAATCAGGAGTGCAAGAGTTAAACACAGAGAGCGACCCAATCCAATTATTGCAGCCCCAGCCTTCCTTAGGTCTGGGATGTCGGTGGAGTGCAGCTGGGCCCAGGCAGAATAGAAGTTCCAAAAATTGTAATTTAATCTAGATGGACTAAATGTGCCTGGTAGATGTATACAAATCCCCTGAAATGCCTCAAAAAAGGTCCAGAGCGATGTGCAGGAGAAAAACTCCTGTTACTGCAGCATGGAGAGCAGAAATTCAGATTTTCCTAGCTTTAGTGAAGGAAAGTCTAGATTTTAATAAAGACACGAAGGCGAGTATTATGCTTCCTTTTCTTGCTTTATTCTGAATAGCACCCAAGATAACATACACAACAAGAACTACATATCCCATGAATCAAGAAAAATCAGATGTCATACATGAAGTCATAACAAATAACCAATAGAAAGCGCCCAACCCCAATAATTATCTTAACTGCGAACAACAAGCCCTCTTTTCTTGCAAGAGCAGATCAAGGTGGACGAAACAAAGGGATAATAACCAAAATAATGGAAAAAGCCATCAATAATGTAAAGAAGTCCTTTGCAAAGTCCAGGGTTGACGGAGGAATCGGCTTCAGGTGGTCTTCATAACATCCAGAAAGCATTAACCGATGATCGTGGAAAGTGCCAGAAGTAAAGGCTTCCTGAGGAAGGGTCTTAGACACCGAACAAGTATCTTCAAGATGAAGCGAGTGGTGTAGGGGGAGCCGGCACTGAAATAGAAATGGGTGGGTTAATAAAAAGCGGTGGGATAATACTCGCCTCCGTGTCTTTAATAAAATCTAGACTTTCCTTCACTAAAGCTAGGAAAATCTGAATTTTATTACAAGAATGGAGGCTCCTATTATGCTTGTTTAAAGCATGTTAATAACAGAATCAGCCACAGAAGAAATTGATTTGCAATAAAAAGCCCTAAAAGTGGAAACATTAGACCAATCTGCTGATCTAAGAATGTCCTCCAAGCGAGCTCCAGCCCAAAGGGCCTTAGAAGCCATAGCACCTCTGGCGGAATGTGCTCCAAAGGAACTGGTGTTAATACCCGCAAAGGTCATAACCCATTTAACCCATCGAGCAAGGGTAGGGGAAGAGACGGGTTTATGAGGTTTAGAGAATGAAATAAGTAACTGGGGAGAGGAGGACGTTCTTAAATCTGCAGTTTTAGCAATGTAAACTTTTAAACAGTTACCAACACAGAGTTTAGGATGCAAAGGAAAATACGGGTAATGAATCACAGAAATGTTAGTCTTAGTTCTTCTATGAACTCTGAAAGACACATCAGAAGGAGAAAACTGGACGGAGGATACATCTAAAGCTCTAACATCAGAAACACGTTTCAAAGAAACTAAGCATAACAACATAGTTAACTTTGCTGAAAGACATTTCAGAGAGAGCAATTCATTATCGAGCCAAGAGTTGAATAATTTCAAAACCAAATTCACATCCCATAAATGAGTTTATCTAGATGCAGGGGGATTGGAAAATCATACTCCCTTCAAAGACGGCACACCAAAGGATGTTCCCCAACAGGTTTCCCATCAATCTGAATATGTTCTGCAGAAATAGCAGATCTAAAAGTATTCACTGTTCTGTATGCTTTCCCCTGGGAGGCTAGAGACGCTAAAAAATTAATGACTAAAGTCACATCGGCTGAAAAGGGATCTGAATTCCTGTCCAAGCACCAGCCACACCAGACCAACCAGGCAGACTTGTAAGCCTTAGTCGTTCCTGGAGCCCAAGAGTGGCGGATGTACTGGGCAGCTTCCTCCGAAATTCCGGGGGTTCTCCAGGCTGACCCGAAATCTTCCATGCTACCAGAGTTGAGGTATGGTCGAGAACCATATCATGAGGATGACCCTCTGGATTGAGAAGGAGCTCTGAAAGAAGAGGAATCAGAACCGGAAAATCGATTGACAGTTCCAGAAACGAAGGGAACCAAGACTGGGTTTGCCAAAAGGGAGTCACTAATACCAGGGAGGCTCGTTGACGACGAACCTGGGCCAGGACTCTGGCTATCATCATGAAAGGAGAAAAGGCATAATTGAGATGGTCAGACCAGTCCTGGAGAAAAGCGTCCTTAGCAAGAGCTTGAGGATCCGGTCTCCAGCTGTAAAACTTTGGGAGGTGAGAATTCAATCGAGAAGCGAACAGATCTATCGACATGGCACCGAATTTCGAAGAAAGTTTGTTGAACACTAAAGGATGAAGCCGCCAATCGCTGGAATCTTTTAGGTGGCGTGAACACCAATACGCTATTGTGTTCATTTTGCCCAGTAGATACTGTACCGTGACCGACAATTTTCGAAAAAGACAAAACTCCCAAAAGCTTTTGGCTAGATCCGCAAGAGGCTTGGATTTTGTTCCTCCAAGATGATTGACATACTTTACTGCGGAAATATTGTCCATCTTTAAAAGAATAGAACAACTTACCTTGTCCTTTGCAAAAGTCTTTAGTGCAAAGGAGCCTGCGAGCATCTCTAAACAATTGATGTGCAGAGCAGACTCCCTCTCTGACCATACGCCCCCAGTCGAGATGTTGCCACATCTTGCGCCCCAACCTGTCCGACTTGCATCGGATTCTAATACTAGATCTGGGGCCGAAGAGAAAATTGCTCTTCCGTTCCAAGCTTCCAAATGATCGAGCCACCACTGTATCTCTGCACGAGAGTCCTGATCCAACTGAATGACATCTGAATACCGAAGACCTCTGCGGAGATGACGAATCTTTAGCCTCTGAAGAGCTCTGTAATGTAACGGACCTGGAAATATGGCCTGAATGGATGAGGCCAAGAGGCCTACAACAGATCGAAGAGAAAGATGGGAAAGATTGAGGACTTGCCGAAGCTCGTGTTTTATCCGACTCACCTTCTGTTGGGGTAGAGACAGAGATGTAGTTTTGGAATCTATAAGGGACCCCAAAAATTCCACCTGAGTCGAGGGAACCAGAGAAGACTTTTCAATGTTTACCAGAAAACCTAGGGACTGCAAAAGATGAAGGGAAATGTGTAAATGCTCTAACAGGGTGTCCTTGTTCTGAGCCATAATGAGAAAATTGTCTAGATAGATGACCAATCTTATTCCCTGAGCTCTTAAATAAGCTACCACTGGCTTCATCACCTTTGTGAAACACCATGGAGCGGAAGCGAGGCCGAAAGGGAGAGCCTTGAACTGGAAAATCGAACCTTCCCATTGAAACTGTAGGAATTTCCTGTAAAAAGGATGGACAGGAATCGCAAAATAAGAGTCCTGGAGATCCAGCCGAACGAACCAATCGCCTTCCATCAAGATGTCCCTGAGATGGAGAATCGTCTCCATTTTGAAATGGTTGTAAACAACATAGTTGTTGAACAATTTTAGATCTATCACTGGCCGAAACTTTTTGTTTTTCTTTTGGACCAGAAAAATGGTACTGAGAAAACCCGAGGGGTGAAAGCATGTTTCTTCTATTACATTTTTTTAAATCAAAGATAAAATCTCTAATTTTATCAAACGAGATTGTTCCTGGGAAAACCTTGGAGGGGAGGCGGACAAGATTAGCTGGGAACCTGATACAGATCTATGCAGTACCCCTGAATGGTCTGAAGAACCCAAGCGTCTGCGGTAATTTGATACCAATTTGAAAGAAAATGAGCTAATCGACCTCCCACAGGAAGAGGACCAAAATTTAAATCTCTTACCTGAGACTTGTCCTCCTCTCTGGCGGTAACCTCTGCTCCTGAACCCTCTCCCTCTTTGAGGATAGAACTGGGGTCTGAATTCAGGGGAGTAGAAGGAGGAGCCTCGGAAGGAACTGCCACCACAGGAAGTGAAGCGGCTGGTAAAGCGGCTCCTTGCTTTACCGGCCCTGCCAAAAACCCTAGAGCTGAAAATCTTCTTCATTGAGACCTGAGCCTTATCCAAGGTTGCAAAGGTAGAAACGTATCTACTGAGTTCCTTAATAAACGAGTCCCCAAAAAGAAGACCGTTAGCTTGCTGTCCTTCTTCCCTGGCGGCCGGGCTGCCCAATTTAGGATCCATTTTGAGCAAAAGACTCTTTCGTCTCTCCTGGGAAATAGCTGTGTTCGCATTGCCCAAAATGCTAATTGCCCGCTGGGCCCAGTTAGAAAGGGTATCAGGATCAATTTGTGAGCCTTCCAACCTGGCCTCTTCAGCCAAATCAAGAATTCTGGTCAGAGTACCAACCAAGTCTAAAAGTCTGTCTTGGCAAACGGACCATGCTCTGTCGACCCCTTTCTTAGGATCCTTACCATACTTGGAGAAAAATAAAACCATATTAGGATCAATAACGGGCGTGGAAGTGATGCTGTGAGGAAGGGAGGGACGGGGACATTCAGAGCGCAATTTATTTCTCGTGGATTTGTCCAAAGAGTGTCTTAAATGAAGCGAAACATATTCCGCCACATGTTCAGATGGGAACCATTCAGTGGAGTTTGGATGGTGTATCAAAGGGGATCAAACATTGGTTCCCCCAGAGCATCAAGAACAGTAAAATCATTAATAAATGAAGATGGGTCTGAATCAGAAAGATACATTTTTTGCCTTTTCTCTACAGGCCCTTGCCAGGGATCATCAAGACCCTGAGTATCGTCATTTTCCCCATCATCATACTCCATATCATCATCAGTGTCCCTCAACTGTGTGAAATTAAGAGGAGAGGGACCCTTTTCCACCGTATTAATCTCCTTACGGGGGAAGGACCAGCAACTTGGGGAGACTCGTCAGCGCTCGACATTGCTTGTACCTTAGAAATAGTGCACTTCGTCCTTTTGATTGGTTCAGAAACATTGGTATTCTGGGAGGTCAACTTTTTAAAAGATAATTCCAGTTTTTTTGAAATATGCAACATAGATGTTGACACAGCCTGCTGAACAGTATCTTGAATAAAAGAATTCAAATGAGCATGAAAATGATCAATGTCAACCTCACTAGAGTCTTCAGAAGCTTTTTTAGACATTGTCTGAAAATATTAATAAAGCGCTAGGCAGAAAAGCTCACAAATTAAAAAGGTAGTCAGAGGACTAAAAATAAACCATTAAAAAAGGGTTTAAAAATATTGTGGGCTGTGGGCGTGTGGAAGAGGAGTGTTAGAAATAGATGACACTCCCCCAACAACCAAAAAAGGTTTGAGGAGGCGTGGCTCGCTCTTCGTCTTCCCCGAAGCAGGAAACTGTTTGCTGACAGATGCTCCAGACGCGCGGTGCGATGAGCCGTGGAGCCAACGAAGGAAACCTTCAAAGGGGAAAACTCCTGTGGAGACACGTCGCCGCCGCGAACAGAACTCTCCTGAGGTAAGCGCTCGAATGAGACGCGTACCTCAGAAGAGCGAGGAGGGAGAGCCGAACGTTCTGAAGAGCGTTTGGCTCACCCAGCGAAGCGCGAACAAAGCGCTCGCTTTTGAAACCGGCAGACACAGTAAGACAATTTAAAACATAAAGAATATATAATAAAACACCTAAAATACATATAGTATAGGTAATATACAAAAACGACACAAATATTATGTAATGAGGGAAATAGAACTTATCTTGACTGCGAGCAGCAAGAAAAGAGGGCTTGCTGTTCGCAGTTAATATAATTATTGGGGTTGGGCGCTTTCTATTGGTTCTTTGTTATGACTTCATGTATGACATCTATTTTTTCTTGATTCATGGGATATGTAGTTCTTGTTGTGTATGCTATCTTGGCTTCTATTCAGAATAAAGCAAGAAAAGGAAGCATAATAGAAGCCTCCGTTCTTGTAATAAAATCAGAGTGCAAGAGTGTCACTTATGCCCCTCCCACGCTCAGTGAACGCACATAGCCCAATTGGGCTACGTTGCGCCTCTTAGTATTAACTGTGACAGGCCCAAGGAGGCCCGACAGCGCACTAATTATAGCCGGGAGAGAGAGTGTCGGACATATGAGGCAAGGGGGGAAAAAGGAAGGAAAAGGAAAAACTAACTAAGACAAAGAGACACAATACGCACCTGTACGGGATAAAAAGTGAGGACACAAGGGGGTCTTGTAACAGAAGCAGCGCGTTGCTGCACAAAACACAACTCTGCAGCATAATTATTGAAATACCAATAATACTTGAGTAATGACATAAACAATTAGAGAGGCACTTATCTTGATTGCGGAGCAGCAAAGAAAGATGGAAGTCAGATGATGCCTCTCTAGTTTATAGACAGTGATGGACTACTATTGGTGGGTTATACGAGAGGCGTGATTCCAAGCTTCATGTTATAGTATGCTTTCTGCGTTTACTGTTTTTTTATTGGCTGCTGGTTTTGGAGTAGTAAAGATTGAGAAGCATGATCGGAGCTGCTCCGGTCCTGACATAGAATCCTCACTCTGCAACTGAACAAGAGCAGAATGGATCTTGGGTATTTGCAACATTAGGAACACTAGAAAGTTAATTCACAACACATGTGCATTTAGGAAAAGTAATGTATTGTGATATAATTTTGGTTTCGCTTGCAGAGCCTGTCGGGAAAGAAAAAGCACATGGGAACAAGATGGGTGGAGAAAAGAGCAGGAGAGAAACGGCAATATAACATCAGAACAGGCAGCATCCGTGTTAATTTAAAATTGAGGGTAGAGTAAAATATGACCTAAATAAAATATGTTAATAAACACATTTCTGTACATTATTTTAAGCTCGTTTCACTCCATACATATTAGTCTACTAATGCATTGGATTCATTATGAAAATCATTACTACGCAACATTTCTCACGAAAACGCTTGGACAACCGCATAACAACAGAGTGCCTGGTTTTAATTGAGCCGAGGGCACTATTGCGCATCCTACATAATATGTTCAATTTCAAATTACTTCTCTTGGTATCACAGCCAGCCATTTACTATTATCTTATGCGGGATACTTGTATAAAGCAATTAAGCGCAATCACTTTGATAGTTATTATTGTACTAAATATCTCTTTTTAAATATGAAAAACGTTACATATTTTTTGTTTCAAACCGGGCGAAAATACGCCACATCCTAAAGTCCTCGTAGTCCTCTTCCCGTTTAAGGAGAGGATCGATTATAATCTACAGCTAAGTGGCAGAGGTTGCCTGCTGGTCAATTTAAAAGTTGCCCGGAGGTAAGGCAAGGTAACACCAGGCACACGTGTAACTCCGTTACAGGACCTCAAAATCCTATCTCGTGGACCACTCTCTTTTGTTTTCCTGTCCAACGGCACGCCTTCCTCGTCCTCCTCCAATCGGATCATGCCGTGTCTGAGTAGGGTTGTAGGACCGGGGCTTATTCTGGTTGGTAGACGAACCGAGAGGACACACATAAGTGTCACCACATGATTGGCCAGTCTAGAACTGGGGGCCAATAGGTGCGAGACAGGCAGCGCGAATAATGAAACCACGTACCTCATCGAACTTGCGCAGAACCTCCGGTCTGGGGCGGGGGATGAGCGGAGAGGGGAGGTGTTTCTTAGAGTAATAATATCTATATTGGGCGAGCCCTCCTGGAGATAGAAAAGGGACTTGGCAAGAGACTTGCTTATAAGACTAGGTTGTTGAAAGTACCTACCGTGGACGCTCGTTGTGCTGACGTTTTCCTCGAATTTAAAGTATGGTGTTGTTCAGAGTACTCTATCTGTCCGGCGTGTAAGTTCACTCTGCTCTGAAACGGTTTGCGGAGGGCATTGGCCATAAACAAAAAAAATACATTGTTTGAAAACAATGCATATAAGTATAAACGACTTTATATTGTTTGCAATAGCTATGATGTTATATTTTTATCGGCCTTTGACAACCGGGGATTTATGTTTATATACCTTACTAAACAAATCCTGTGTTAGTCCAAGATGGCCTCCAAGACGTTTTCTCGCCCGCCGGCCCCCACACTGTGTTAGTGGGCTGAACCATCTACGGGCTGGCGAAGTACTTCCCATGTACTGTCTAAATTTGAATACATTGTGAAGTGCGAGACTGCCCTGCAGACGTTCCAGGCGTGTGATTGGTTGCTGACGCCGGACTACCTACATTCTGGGACATTAATAGAGGCTGATCTTGTGCAGCTACCTTTCTACGGCCTGGGTTTATAGGTGTAAAGGGCGGTATGTGCACTTAGGTTAGTGCGTCCTGGAACTGAATAGCAGAGGTGGTACACCTCCCGTACGATTTCTGTCGCTGACACTCTTGTACAAGACCACTTGCGATGTTTCCGAGGAAGGCATGGTTATTGCTGCTGCTCCTGGGGCTGGCACACCTGGCAACTCTTGCCCGCTGTGAGCAAGAAGCAGAAGAAGGTGAGAAATGGTTGTGAAGACTTTGACGTCTGATACAAATGGCACTCTTCGCTCTTTGAGAGTAGCCTGTTGTCGTTTGCGCACCACAGATTATATATTCCCTTTGCGTTCCCCGCATTAATTTGCACGAAATAACCTGCAAATGTTTTGGATGCTCATGAGCCAGATTTGGAACTATATCCGCGCTTAAGGGTACAGCCTAAAAGATCAATATGGGCGGTGTCATGTGACGAATTGGCCTACCTTTATGGTCACGTTTAAGCTGTTTTCTTAATTGTTATTGCATTACTACTTTAAGAGCTCAAGTGACTGAGCCGAGCAGTCATTGAGCCTGTAGTACTAGACATGGCAGCACATACCCCTTGCCCCCCCCCCCCCCCCCATCCATTGCTTTATTTGGCAGACTAATTCACGTGCCTTAAAAACACGATTTGCAACTAAGTTATCCTTATCAGTCCTTACGTGAATAATGCGACAACCATTTTAAACATACCCTCACATCCTGTCCGGTTTTTACACAATGCCCCTGGATAAATGTGATTGAAATGTACCACATTTCTCAGAAAGGTTCACCCCGTTGGGGATCCAGGCTTGTGTTTTTTTTGTTCTTCTCTGCTTCCGTCTAACCTAAAAAATAATAACTTGTTCCTGCCCCAATGTAAAATGGATGTTTAAACTGTTTTGTTTGGTAAGTAGCCCCCTCTGTATTAAGTTCACATCAGTGATAATTGTCAATGCCTTCTAGCATCTCTTACTAGTATCTGTTTGATGCCTGTTGGACATACCTGTGGGCTGCCGCTGACCAGGTTACTAGTACTTTGCCAGTGGTTTGTAGTCCTTGCTGAGGTGTTTGTTTTTTATGGATTACCACTGGAGTGAACACAAGACTACAATAAGCACCATTCGCTTGGGTGGTGTTGCTCTTGATGCATAATGCAGAGCCACACCCCCAAACCTTATTTGGTCATGCAAGTTTTTGTTAGTGGAGAACCTCTTATGCGTGTAGCCACTCCAGAGGAAATTGAAGTGCTTTTTAATAGACTCTCTTCAAATGTAGATCAGCGTTTTCACATATATATTTTTCTCAACAAAGTGAATTGCTGTGTGTGTAAATGTAAGCAACTTCTGTAGATTTGCTGCAGTTTAGTCAGTCTCAATATGCTTATTTACTGTAATAGGTTCTTATTTTTTATAGGCAGTGCTTGATTTTTAGATATACTTTTCTTTGCACAAGCTCCATAACATCGTGAAGCTGCTGCCACAAGAAAGCATGCTTCCCAAATGGTGGTCTCAGACTTTGCCTTGGGGAGCATTTTGGAAAAAGGAACTAGTGTTTATTTATGGCACAATTTACACCATAAAATTGACCAGAAAACAACAGGTTAAACTCCATCGTGTACGGGCTTGAATTTAATAGCGCAGGTGCTAATTACAAAACTTGGGCTGTGTATAAATCTTCCCAAATGTTTAATTCAGCCACTTGATCCTGAAGTTTCTTTAAGTTCCGTTAAATGGGGTGGGCAGTGGGAAGTTGTAAGGTTCGTGCTACTTACTTCCTGTAGGGAAAATATCTTACAGCAAAATCTGCAGGGACAAATTTTCATGAAGGTTGGGGGAGGTGATTAAGGCTAGTGTAACTCTTAATCCTTTTGGGGCCTCGTTACAGTCCGTGCAGAATCTTTTGCAACAGGCCAAAAAATAAAAGTTAAATAAGTAACATTTTCAGTTTACCTTGTACAGTTGAAACCACAATTTTGAAATTGTATTTTTTGTCAATCATATTCGAATTTGAGAGTGATGAAGTTGGTTGATAAAAAAAAATTGCATCAGGTTATTTTTATTTCTGCCATCTTGAAACCAAAGCTTGAGGTCAATTGTACAATTTGAAATGGTGAAAGAAAAACTAATGTCACCAGTGATGGGGCCTATTGAGTGTTAATAAACGTTTAGCGGAGTGTGAGCAGTTACCATAGTGGTGGAAAAAGTTTTTTTTTTTTTCAGGGAGGAAAAATACAAATAATAAGATAAGGAAATGTCAGTTTTAAAATTAAAGGCATTATCATAACTGTTACCAACAAGAACCATACCACTGCCCCTGCCCGCCACCAGATTAACACTCATTCTGCACTGGTGGGATGGGTTTGCTGAAAGTGCGCCCTGACTCAGATCGGAACCACTTTCAGAAAATGTCATGTTGCCTATAATTCCGTTTTACAGCTGCCTACTCATCGTTGTGTGCTGCTTTTTTTTCTCCTTCATTTCACAGGACCAAACCACCAAATTGGGTTTTTATTTCTGTGGATAAAAATAGCAACTATCCTGAAGTTAATGGAGTCTTTTCTCCCAGTGCATGGAGATCATCACTGTTTTTGTTGTGTGGGGGGGATGGGATGGGGTGTGTGTGTGTGTGTGGGTGGGTGTGTGTGCGCGCGCACCGGGGACTGGCATACGTCACTCACTTGGTGGACCTGGGCAGGGAAAATATGCACCAGAAGACCCACACTAAACAGAGTGGGGCTTACAAAAGCCAGCAGCTCTTAGGCAGAGGAAGCATCTGCTCTGGCTTTCCTAATGCTTTTGGAAACCCGCCATGCAGTAGATGGACTTTTTCTTTTGGTGACGGGCCTAAAGGCAGTATACAAGGTATGCTCATAAGCCTATACCTTGCGTCTTTTAGTATATGTTTACCTGGTACTAAATGAATCCGGCAGTGTTGTATTTTTTCTGTTTTCATGAAGCCGTTCCTAGTGCCATGATAGTCAGTGAGTAGTGGGTGAGAGAGTAAATATGAATGATGGCATATCATATACTGAACGTACTGTTTACTGAGAGCAGATAAAGGTTAGACCTAAAAGGGCGAGCAGGCAGCATAACCAGGAAAGATTGGAAATCGCAGTTTGTCTATTTCTACTTGATGATCAGAGCATCTGATTCAATACACATTATTACCCAAGGCATTTATCCGAGCAAGCAATCCATTTGGCACTGGGGTAGAAAACTGGCGGAATGTAGAAAAACTGCTTTCCAGGAGGAGAGGCATCACATTTAGGAAACCTTACGGCTCCCTGCGGGAAAAAGAAACCATGCAATAGTACAAGAAGTAGCACATCTAGACGTTTTTATGTGAATTACCTAATTTGTCTGATGCGGAATTGTATGGCCTACTACACGAACGTTGGTGGTAAGCTGGGTTATAAAACAGCCCGGCGGCTGAAGCTGGATGTTTTAAAAAACTGTTTGGTGCTTCAGATGCCGCCATAGTGCCCTTACAAAGGGAATACTGTTGTTGTTGTTTCAGGTGCATTTACAGTATCACACATTACAGGTGTTGTCTAACATGCAGGTGTCTCAAGTGGACTGAACGCTCCACAGGTAGGTAATTGCAGGTAATCAACTGGTGCAGTATTCTTTTACAGCTGAAACGCCTGCCCAGATGAGATATAAAAGATCTCTAGAGATGTTTCAGCCATTAAGTTACAATTAGTGGTTTCTTTTGTATTCTATTCTGCTTCGGAAGCGTCTATTGGAAAGTGGCTTTCAATCCTTAATTGAAGTCGATGGGGCCCGCCCGCACTTACTTTTGCGGGGCGGCATTTATTTTTCCTCTGCAGTCGTTTCACGAGAGCAAGAGAGGGAACAAATTAACAAAGTGGAATAAGGAAGAAACGAAAGACTAAACAACCGTTGCACAGAGAGAAGACAGAAACCTACAAGAGCGAAATAAAAGGGTAGTTAGGGCCTCAAATAGATGTTTCGTTTTGTCACGGGATGCCAAAAGGCTCTGCCTTTAACAACTTTGTTTTCTAAACTTGAATCTGTGGGACAGCGACACCACACTCATTTACATGAATGCACACATTCTTAAATATTTTTCAGGGGAGAGAATGTTTGGTATTTGTGCTACACTTTTAACACCAGCTGGACTGTAGTATGCATGTGAAAGTGTGCAATACAGATGTTCTTATCAAAAATAAACAGTGGTTGTATTTACTCATCATTCCAGTGGAAATTAATTGGATAATATAACTGTATTACATATTCCGCTTCAAGATCTAATTTCTGACTATCCATATAACTATTTCTGTGATTGTGTCGTGGAGGGTGTTCAGTAAATAGTTAGAGGACCTGTCATCTCGGCGAAGACAGTGTGTCGGTCAGCACCGCAGAAGTGCAGGGGATGACCGAAGAAAGATTAGAAGCGCAGGTGAAGAGACTGGGTACAGTCTGCATTTGAATAAAGGAAATGCTAGCAGAGAAATCCTTTAACCGTTACAGAAGGGACTATTGAGATGCCGATAACCAAAACCGTGGGATGAACATTTTTTGTTTTTTTGTTTGAGATAAGCTTGCATACTGGTAGTGCCTGTTTTGTGCACGAGCAACAGATTAAACTGGTATTTTACTGTCCTCATAATGTGTGTCTATGGGATGGCTGCACTTTTGTTACCAGTGCTATTACTGTCCTGGTCTGCGAGGTCACTGCCGCACGCACTGCTCATTTCTACGGGGTACATGCATGTGCGTATGAAGTGTGGGGGACGCGGGGGATGTATTTCCCCCCCCCCCCCCCCCAGATTTTGGAGGGTGGGGGACACGGGGGACGAAGGTGGGGGGGACAAGGGGACACAATAATTTCCCCTCTCACATCGATTATTCAGAGGGCCATTAGCGCACAAAAGCGCTACTTATAACATCCCTGTACCGACCATCCTCCAATCTGATGGTAACAGAATGAAGGTGAGTCAGGAGGCCCCCTGCGCCCTCTGCTCTTTTGTTTGTCCTGTTACACCTGTGGGCATTAAGGGTGCTCCATAAGAACAAAGGGCACGAGGAGGAGAAAATAGTTTTGGATTATTACTGTCTGCATCACCTGCTGCCTTGAAGAGGAGCACTGCAGGATGCCTTCAAGAGAAGCTGCAAGACATTGAGCAAGATCTAAAGAGATAAGAGTCCCACTCAGCCTGACACCTGCAGGCTAGAAAGGAGACTCTGTGAAACACAATGTTTGTATTTGCCTAAGATCACACCAGTTGGTGAAACAGTGAAGTCGAGATTGGGCCCAGATTTTACCTTTTCACACAACAATTTAGCTATTAGAAGGGTATATTTTTCTAACATTTATGTTTAATGTTTTGTTATCTAGGTAATGAAGGGCTTGATTAAAGAGTGGCTAACAGGGAGAAGCCATATATTTCATTTCGGGCCGTTATGTCTAGCGTTATTATTTATGTTATTGTTACATACTTCAGCATATTGAAGTATATTATCTTTTCTCTATCTTTTCTTCACTGTACTCTGAAACAATCTACCCTATGCCACTGCACCCTACACCACTTTTCTCCACTCTGTGCTACTCTACGCCACTGCAATCTATGCTGTACCACTCTACTCCACTCTACTCGGCAGCAACCTACACTATACCACTGCAATCCATGCTATTCTACTCTAACCATTGCACAATACACCCCTACACTCTTCACCACTTTACTCAAATCCAATGCACTCTATGCCACTGCACTCTATGCCAATCTACTCTGCACCGCAGCACTCTATTCCACTGCTTTCAATGCCACTGTACTCTGCGCCACAGCACTCTAGGCGACTGCACTCTATGCCACTCTACAATACACCACTGTACTCTGCGACCCTCTAATCTGCAACATTGCACTCTGCCACTGAACTCCACGCCACTCTACTCTGCACCACTGCATTCAATGCCACTGTACTCTGTCCCACTGCATTCTTTTCTGTACCACTGCACTCTAATCTACTCTACTCTACACCACTCCACTGTAGGCCCTTCACTCTACTTTGAAATCATCTCCTCTATGCGACTGCAATCTACGCAACTCCACTCTAGGCTATGCCAGTCTAATCTATCCTGCACCACTCCAATGTACCCTGCGCCACTCCAATCTGCTCTGCACCGCTCTATGCTACTGCACTCTACATCACTATGCTCCACTCTGCAACAATCTACTCTTCACCACTATACTGTACTTTGCAGCAATCTACTCCATGCCACTGCACTCTATGCCACTCTATTCTACTCAGCACCACTGTACTCTAAGCCACTCTTCTCTACTCTGTATCACTCTACACCAATGCATTCTATGTCACTCTACTCTACACCACTGCCCTTTATGACACTCTACTCTGCAACACTGCACTCTGCCACTGAACTATACTCCTCTCTACTCTGCACCACTACACTCTACTCTGCACCACTCAACTGTATGCCACTCTACTGCACTCTACACAAATGTACTATATGCCACTACACTATGCCACTCTACTCTGCATCACTGCACCCCACCATTGCACTCTACACCAGTCTACTCTACCTTGCACCACTCCACTCTACCATGCACCGCATCACTCTGACACAGCACTCTGAACAACTGCAATCTATGCAGTGCCACTCCACTCTGCTCCCCTCTACTCTTCACCACTCTACGCTACTGCACTGTACGCTAAACCAGTGCTGTCTTCGTCAATGCACTCTACACCACTTTACTCAAAACCAACGTACTCTATACCACCACACTCTACGCCAATCTACTTTGCACCACTGTACTCTATGCCATTTCACTCTAGACCAGCCAACTCCACTCTGACACTTCACTCTGACATTACACTCCATGATACTAGACTCTGACACTCTATTCCATTAAACTCTAACACTTTCTCCACTCTGTAACTCCCTGCACAACTCCCTGTACGCCACTCCATTCCACTTTACTCCACTCTATGCCACTCTATGCCACTTCAATCTACGATACTCTACTCAACGCCACTGCACAGCCCTCTATGCCACTCCACTATTCAACAATGTACTATGCTCAACAACCCTCTACCCAACTTTCTCTATGCTAGTTCATGTTACTTTACTTCACTCTACTCCAGTTTACTCTTATTTATGCCTTTCCACTCTACGACACTCTGCCACTCCACTCTATTACACTGTGACACTACTCCACTCTACTACTACTTTATGGCATTGGCGCTTGATTAGAGATTCAGATCTCCATTGATTGCCTTGTCACTCATATGAGACGTGAGTCAGATTTATCTTCGCCGTTTTGGTTACAAACACTATGTAACCCTTTTAACTCAAGCTTAACGAAGGCTTAGGATGATCCTGATACCTGCCTAGGGGATCGAAATATCGTCGGCCAAAGTACCTTGACTTGAATTTGTGATATTGTACATAAGTTGGCATAAGCATAGGTACTATGAGCTAATGACTTCTTGATTCACTATTTGAGTCATTCATGTAAAAGTGTGTGTATAACAGCGTGTAAATCACTATTGTGGATGCTAACCTTGTAGGAAAGTAGCCTCTTTCTAGCTTGGTTACCCCCACATTTGGCCTGTTTGCCAGTGTGTTTGAGTGTGTCTACTGGGATCCTGCTAATCATGACCCCAGTAGTTATGCTCTCTCCCTTAAATTATGGTTGTTGCATACTGGTAACCCAGTATTTCACCCAAGATTGGCATACTGGTGCCCCCTTATAAGTCCCTACTATATGGTACTTAGGTACCCAGGGCATTGGGGTTCCAGGAGATCCCTAGGGGCTGCAGCGTTTTTTTTGCCACCCATAGGGAGCCCATGCAATGGCTTCTACAGAACTGCCATTGCAGCCTGCGTGAAAAGGTGCATGCACCCTTTCACTGCCAGTTACACCGCACCAGGTCACTTATAAGTCACCCCTATAGCAGGCCCTCCAACCCTGAGGGCAGGGTGCAGAGTACCTGTGTGTGAGGGCACCCCAGCACTAGCAGAGGTGCCCCCACGGCCTCCATTTATGGGGGAAGACTTTTGCTTGCACTGCCGTCTTGTACACTTACACTCCCACTGACTGTGAGGTAAGCGACCAGAGCTTCTGGCTGTCCTGTGCATTTTATGTGTGTCCATCGGAAGATTTAATTGCTGCTGTCATGATGTACTTGTTTGTTTCTTTGAAGGGACGTTGATCTGCTGTGCCTGCTTATTTTTGAAGGACACTTGTTATAAATAGCCAAACAAGCTTTACATCGTACTATGCATTAAATGTCAGACCATGTTGGTGAAACTGAGCGGCAGGCATGTAACTTGATGTAGCTAATTTCGAACTAGAATAGTAATTACTTATTAACATGAACCTTTTTTGCAATTGAAATAATAATGCTGTGATGTTCATAACTGTTTTTCTGGCCTAAGCCAAACTAGGCCTCAACTCCATCTCGTATGGCTGTGCCATAACATGAATTGTGTGTTTATAATTCTCATTTACATTGCACATAGCAAAATGTGCACTGTTCTATCTTGACAGGGTGTTCTCGCAGAACTCCGTAAGAAGCCTTGAGTTAATTTCACTGTAGGCTTTTCATCTATGAGTCTTTCCATTGTTTGTCACTAGATTTGTTCTGATGACATATCAGAAGGGACTCCTAATTGTTCATTTAGTGGGCTAGTGCTAGGATGCTATGATTCTGACGCTTTATAATGCTGCTATAATTGGCTCACCCCATGCTGACTGTAATTGCCATTGCTTTCTTTTGAGAATTTGTCTGTATGAAGATATCATTTTGGGGGTGAGCCAAATTCCAATAAGATTTTTTTTGGGTCTTACCTAGGTATGCTGTCCACTTACTAATTTGCTGCACATTCTGGACTTAAACCATTTTTCATATTTTGCTTATGGTTCTATCTTAAATGCTAAAGTGCCTTTATAGCAATTGGTTTATGTCCTATGACTAATTTGAGATCAACCATATTTTGCACTTCAGTATTTTGATACACCTTCATGGTGCTCCAAAATTACTGATTTCAAACTCTCTTCTCAAGTCAGTTTCGTTATTTGACTATTTCAAATGCTGTTTGAGATCCTATCTTTCGGTACACATTGCCTCAGCTATTCTTGAGGACAACATAGCCCCTGACCCTTTGATGGAAGCTTTAATCTTAAAAATTATTTGCGATGTGGTACCCCCAACTATTCTGTAAGTAATATGTAATTGGCAATTTTTTTGTTTTACTTAGAGTCCAACCCAAAAGAAGGCATTTCAGACGACGATGATGATGATGACGACCATGATGAGGAGGACGAGGATGACGATGACTCCATAGTGAAAGAAGAAAATGGTGTCTCTGTTCTCACAGATGCAAACTTTGATACATTTACTACTGATAAAGACACTGTGCTGTTGGAGTTTTATGCACCATGGTAGGTTCAAAATATTCACGACTGTCAAGTTCATACTTTGAATTTATTTAATTTCTTTAGCAAAAATTGCTCCACTTAAATTTTACTTACAGGACTCCAACAGAGAGGTAACATGCTAATCCTGCCAAAGATATGTGACCAACCAGGATCTAATTGTTAACTGCGCCGAGACTGCACATTGTTCTAGAGCTTAATCATTTGTTTATTTTGTAGAAAAGATGCTTGTTAAATTAATGTTTCCCCCGACATGTAAGAGTCTGAAGGGTATTGTTTTTCTACAGTTTGGTAATTTTCTTTTTGTTGGATTCTGTTCTTTGGCTGTTCAGTTGATTTTATTTATCCAACTGGAAATCCATGTTGTCATTTGGTGACTTGTGGGGAGTAAAATTGCAAATGTGAATAGGCATGTTGCTGTGTAGTATTTGAAAGACTTAGGGAGGCAGGGCACCTGCTGCTCCAGCACGCTGCAGTACCTAAATTGGCTTTTTTTTTTTTTTTTTTTTTTTAATATCTCTTTGATGGTTAACTGAGACTGAAGGGGACAATATATTATACACTATACCTGAAGGATGGGGCCGAATATACTAGCCTGTTGGATGACATCATTTTTGGGTTTGTATTCACAGGATGTTAGCTTATGTGCACAACATTATCAAAAGGTTTGGAAGTGACAAAAATGATTTGAAAGTGCTTGCAAGTGGTGGTGTAGGCTCATTTAACATCATATTAATGAGTGATACCATCTTGCTTTCACTTCTGTTGTAGGAAAATGGCTCCCTGTTAGTTACCCCCTACGTTTTGCCTGATATTGATGCTGACTTGACTAAGTGTGCTGGGACCCTGCTAACCAGGCCCCAGCACCAGTGTTATTTCACAAAAAATGTACCATTGTTTCCACAATTGGCACATCCGTGGCACTCAGATAAGTCCCTTGTAAAAGCTACCAAGGGCCCTGTGACCAGGGAAGGTCCCTAAGGGCTGCAGCATGTGTTGTGCCACCCTAAGGGACCCCCCACCTAACACATGCACACTGTCATTGTAGATTGTGTGTGTTGGTGGGGAGAAAAAGGCAGTCAACATGCCCTTCCCCCCCCCCCCCCCCCCCCCAGGATGCAATGCACACACAATACTACCTGTGACCTAGGTAAGTCACCCGTCTAGCAGGCCTTAAAGCCCTAAGGCAAGGTCACTATACCAGAGGTGAGGGCATAGCTGCATGAACAATATGCCCCTACAGTGTCTAAGTCTATTCTTAGACATTGTAACTACAGTCTGGCTCTATTAAGCATATGGTCTGGGATTTTGTCAAACACTAACTCCACAGTTCCATAATGGCTACACTGAACACTGGGAAGTTTGGCATCAAACTTCTTAGAATAATAAACCCACTCTGATGCCAGTGTTGGATTTATAAAAAAAATGCACACACAGGGCATCTTAGAGATGCCCCCTGTGTTTTATCCAAATCCTTCAGTGCAGGACTGACTGGTCTCTGCCAGCCTGCCACTGAGATTAGTTTCTGACCCCCCCCCCCCTAGGGTGAGAGCCTTTGTGCTCTCTGGGGCCAGAAACCAAGCCTGCACTTGGTGGAGATGCTTCACACCTCCCCCTTCAGGAACCATAACACTTAGCAGTGAGCCTCAGAGGCTCAGACTGTGTCCTAATGCCCCAGGGCACTCCAGCTGGTGGAGATGCCTGCCCCCTGGACACAGCACCCACTTTTGGCTGCAAGTCTGGAAGAGATAATGAGAAAAACAATGAGGAGTCACACCTTCCATCTAGGATAGCCCCTAAGGTGTCCTGAGGTGAACCCTGCCTTAGGAAATCCTCCATCTTGTTTTGGAGGATTCCCCCAATAGGATTAGGGATGTGCCCCCCTTCCCACAGAGAGAAGGCACAAAGAGGGTGTAGCGCCACTCAAGGACAGTAGCCATACACACCCCTAAATTGAGTATTTAGGGACGACCCTGAACCCAGGAAACCAGATTCCTTACGACCTGAAGCAAGAAGGGCTGCTGACCTGAAAGCACTGCAGAGACGACAGAGACAACAACTGACTTGGCCCGAGCTCTACCGGCCTGTCTCCAGACTCCAAGAACCTGCACAGCAACGCATCCAGCGGGACCAGCGACCTCAGAGGACTGACCTGCACCCAAAGGACCAAGAAACTCCTGTGGCCAGCGGCTCTGTCCAAGAAACAACCATCTTTAAAGGGACTCCAGCCTCACTCCGGATGCGTGAGTCCCCAACACTCTGCACCCGACGCCCCGGGCTCATGTCCAGAAGAACCAACACTTCAGAGAGGACCCCCAAGCGACTCCTACGACGTGGACACCCTGAGTCGACCTCCCTGCACCCCCACAGCGACTGCCCAGTAACAGAGGAACCCGATGCCTGGTAGAAGCACTGCACTTGCAGCCTCCAGGCCCGAGAGAAACCAACTGCCGGTGCAGGAGTGACCAGCAGGTGTCCCTCTTTCTTGCCCAGTCAGTGGCTGGCCCAAGTAGCCCCCCTGAGCCCTGCCTGCATCGCCAGAGTGACCCCTGGTTCTCTCTATTGATTCCTATCTGAATCCCGACACCTACTTCACATACTGCACCCAGCTGTCCCTGTGCCGCTCAGGGTGTATTTTGTGTGCCTGTTTGTTACCCCGCCAGTGCTCTACAAAACTCCTCGGGTCTGCTCCCTGAGGACGCTGGTACCTACCTTCTAGCAGACTGGAACTGGGGCACCCCTGTTCTACATAGGTGCCTATGCTATTTGAGCCCTACCGTGACTTCTGCAGCTGACCGGCCCTGTGTTGCTGGTGCTGGGTGTTTGGGCTTAACTTGAACCCCCAACGGTGGGCTGCCTATGCACCGGAGACTGAACTTGTAAGTGCTTAACTTACCTGAAAAACTAACCAATACTTACCTCCCCCAGAAACAGTTGATTTTTGCAGTGTCCACTTTTAAAATAGCTATTTGGCATTTTTGCCAAAACTGTGTACATTACTGTTTGAATTCAAAGTTCCATATTTACCTATGCCAAGTATCTTACAATTTATGTACTTACTTGAATTCTGAATCTTGTGGTTCTAAAATAAATTAAGAAAAGAACATTTTTCTATATAAAAACCTACTGGCCCGGAGTTAAGTCTTTGAGTGCGTGTTCTCATTTATTGCCTGTGTATGTACAACAAGTGCTTAACACTACCCTCTGATAAGCCTACTGCTTGACCACACTACCACAAAACAGAGCATTAGTATAATCTAATTTTGCCACTATCCACCTCTAAGGGGAACCTTGTCTCTGTGCACACTATCTCTCCCTTTGAGATAGTACATACAGAGCCAACTTACTACATCTGTCAAATGTGCTGTTTATCAGATAAAGCAAATAATGCCCCTAAAACACAGTGAGACCGGTGTTTTGAATATGCAAGTGCTTCTTTCAGTCTTAACCATATTCCTTTAAATATTGAATAGTCTTTGTGTCACATAGTCACCTCTAATTCTAAAGAAAACGATCTGCATATGAGATACTTTTGAAGTGTGTTTCAGAGGCTGAGGAGCTGGTAGGATAAAACATTTTCTAGCATTCTCGTCAGGTATTTTCAGGTCTATTAAATACATGGAGGGAAGGATTATGCTTCTCTTTCGTTTTTACTGCAAACACAGCAGCCAATAACAATGTGAAAAATAAACGCTACATTACCCATTAGTTCCAACCACCCTCTCTATGACCTCCCGCCCTCCTCCCCCAATCGGGTCCAATCAGCTCCTATAAAGTCCACAAAACACAGTCCTTTCTCTTTCTTTCCACATAGCGTAGGGACATAATCGGGAAGTAATTTGACCAATAGGACAACAATGTCCAAAACCACTTGCAACTGTAGTCCTCGCATGCTCCACCGCTGTCCCTCATCGGATGAGGACTGTGTAACCGGCACAACAGATACAGACCTCTTGAAACGGACATCCTGTCTTGTCTCCAGTAACTTCAGGGAACAGATCACCAACTTCTAAACTGGTTTTTAACCTGAAAAGAATCCTCGCAATAGCACAACTGTATAATTCTATAATCAGTGTCACAGTGGGTGGGAAATAGATTATCATGGCAAAATTCACATATATGTAAATATCATTATGTACAAACATTTATTAACCTCCCTGGGTGGGATAATCCTCACTTCCGTGTCCTTAATAGAATTGAAAATTCTTTATGCAAATTCCATGATGTCCTCCAATCTGGACCCTGTGGATAAAGCCTTAGAAGCCACAGCTCCTCTCACTGAATGAGCTACAAAAATAGTAGCTCAATACCAGCCTCTCCTAAAAGCCACCTGACCCAGTGCAATAAAGTCGCAGAAGAAACTGGACCAAACGTCTTCTGACGAGAGATCAACAGTTGCCCAGTTTGTTCTCTTTAATTCTTGAGTTATATCCCCAAACTTTGATACATTTGACAACACACAGTTTAGAATCATTTAGAAAACCCGGATAACTTATGTATTTCAAATTAGATTTAGTACGCTTGGAAATACGGAAGGAGTCTTCTGTGGGAATAGATACTCTACCAAAGCTTTGACATCACTCTTTGACAAAAAAATCAAACACAGTAAGAGTGTCATTTTAGCAGACACTTGTTTTCTGGAGAGATCCTCATTAGAAGGCTAAGTTTACAAAAATATGAGAACCAAAATAACATCCCAAAGAATTTAATATTTGGGAACTGGGGGTCTTACCATACGCGCGCCTCGTAGTAATTTACATATCATGGGGTACTCACCTACTGATTTGCTCTCTATCTGGGGATATTTAGCAGAGATGGCAGATCAAAAATTGTTAATTATTCTATAAACCAGACCATGGGACGTTAAGTGGGATAAGAAAATTAGTTTTCATTTTCACTGTGGTCCACACCCTATTGATCACACCAACCAACCCATTGTGTGCAGGCTGAGGTGTATCGCTGATCAGTACTAGGGCCAAGGTTTGTGACCGGAAGAACCTAGTGTAATCTGAAATTGCAGAGGTTTGTTCAATTCTCCTGATAGTCTCCATGCCATGAGGGACAACTGTCCCTCCAGAGTTGGAGGATGAGGAGAACCCATCGGGTCCAGAAGCAGGTCTGGAAACAACAGGATCCGAATCGGATGGCTACAACACAGGGCTGTCGCTACTGAGAGCCACAATTGTGCCCTCCAATACAGAGTTACTAGGACTATTTCCTCTGACTGTTGTCAGACTTGGGAGTGGGTTCTGTTAATCATCGTGAAAGAGGGAAAATCATACATCAGACCCCAAATGATCAGTCAGACAAGGGCCCCATTGTTGAGTCGGAAACCGAAAAACCCATGGATGAAGTCCTCAGTTATTCGGCTCCTGAAGAAATCGAGAGTTCCAATCTGCAACTACATTAACCTTGCCTGGAAGATATTCTGCGGTTACTGAGATCTGATGACTTTAGCAGTAGTGCTAAAAACCTTTGTCTATCTCTGCTAGAAGTTTTGATTGAGTCCACAACCTCCCCCCACCCCCCTGCAGAAATGTTGCCCATATTTAGAAGGATATCACATTTCGTCTGAGAGGAGAAAGGGTTTTTTTATAGCAAGGGAGCCTGAAAGGAGTCCCAGGCAATTGATATGGTATTCAAGTTCCTCCAAAGACCATCTGCCCCCCCACGTTTTCACCTGTCTACATCTCGCACCAAAGCCCCATCTGCTGGCATCAGACTCTATGATCACTTCTGGAACAGAGGCAAAAATCGCTCTTCTGTTCCAGGCGTCCATGTGAGTCAACCACCAAGAGATCTCCACTCTGGCCTCTTGAGACAAAAATCTGTTCCGAGTTGTGTAAACCCTTGTGAATATGAAGAATATTTAGACGTTGTAGAGCCCATTAATGGAGAGTGCCCGGAAAAATGGCCTGGATGGAAGAAGCTAGGAGGCCTACCAGACTGACAAGTACCCTCAAAGAAATCGTAGGAGCATACAATGCTTTCTTCACTTCTTTCTTGATGGCTAGTCTCTTCATCAATGGGAGTTTGAGTTGAGTTGACCCCGAGTCTGTCTTGAAGCCTAACAAATCTATGTTTTGGGTAGGGATCGGGTGGGATTTCCCACTGTTTGACAAAACCTAATTCCTGAAGGAGCTGAATTGTCCAGGAAAGATGGAGATAGCGGATTGTCATTGTTGGGCCATGAGAAGGATGTCGTCTAGACAAACTCCATTTATCTCTGAGCCATTCGATTACTGAATGCAGAACCTCGGTGAAGCACCAAGGGGCTGAAGATAGACCAAAAATGCTTAGCTGAAAATTCGAAGCATTGGTTGCACCAGATAAATTGAAGAAATCTGCGATGAGGAGGGAAAATTGGGATTGTCAAATATGTGTCTTGTAGCTCTAGATGCACCATCCAATCCCCTTCCTGTGACAAGTCTCATAGCAGGTGGATGCCTTCCATCGTGAAATGTCTGTAAACAATCAAAGAGTTGAAATGGCAGAGATTGAGAACCGGGCGAGAGCCCCACCTTTATTTTGGACAAGAAATATCATGCTCATAAAGCCTTTGGGGTGAGGACAAGTTTGAACTATTGCCCTCTTTTGAGTAAGGGATGTTATCTCTTGATCTGTAAAGAGACTGTTGGTGGGGGGACGGGGAGAGAAGCGGGAAGAGGTGAGATTCCTGGATAGGAGTCGCGTTAAACTCCAAGTGATAACCACTTACCCTTTCCAATAGCCACACATCCTGCGTGATCTGATGCCAGTTGTGTGCAAACAACCCTCCCAAAGGAATCATTTTTATCTGAATGAGAGGTGTCTTGGTCGAGTTGTCCTTCTCTGGAACTGCCTCTGTTAAAGTGGCCTCCGTTCCCTCTATTGCAAGAAGGGTAAAAGCAGGCGAAACCGGAGTGATTGGAAGCTCCTCTGTTGGAGTAGTATGATTTTAGGGGAGGTCTGGTAAGAACCACAGACTGACGCACAACCTCTGAAGCATCTGGCCCTGGCAAAAGGTCACTGTTACAGATTTTGTAATTGCCGTTTTGGCCTTATCCAATGGAGAAAAGGTGGCTACATGTTTGGCTAAGGCTTTGACAAATTTGTCTCCAAACAGGAGACATCAGCAGATTGTCCAGCATCATAAAGAACTAGTTCAGCCGGTTTAGGGTCTATTCAAATGAGGAGGGACGTATGGTGTTCTGTCGAAATGGTGCAGTTGGCATTACCACATCAGGGTCCACTGCAGCATGGGATTATTTTGCCTGCACTGCTAAATCCAGTATGTAGTAAGCCATCCTGATAGATCTAACAGCTTATCCTGGCTGGCATCTTATTATTATTATTATTATTATTATTATTATTATTATTATTATTATTATTATTATTATGATGTTCCGGGGTGTCTGCTACTTTCCCCAGGGAGAGAAGGTGTAGGACATTCAGATTGTATTTATACCTCCTTTTTCTCAGTCTCACCTAAACATATTCAGCTGCCTCTTGGCAAGGGACCCACTCGGACGATCTAGGGTAAATAAACGCATTGGGGTTGAAGTGCAAGTTCTTACTCTGAGGGAAAGAGGAAGCCAATCTTGTATCTTTCAGACTTTCGTTTTTTACGTTTGCCACTAGCTTGCGGATTCAAGAAGTGCTCTTCTAAGCGACTTGAACCATCTGTTGTATGTTGAGGGTCATGACCTGAGGTGTAAGCTCCCTGGTTTGCGGAAGATCACGATCAGGAAGGGCAGGCTCAATAGCTACCTCAAACTGGTTTCTGTGAGACTGGCAAGGCACTGAAATATTAATCTTTACTGGGGAGGGGGACCCTGAGACTGTGCCAAATTTCCTTCTACGAAAGTTGAAAATGGGATGAACAAAAGGACGTAGAGCTCTCACCAATGCCTTATTAACAGACTCCTGTGCATGGGAGTCTAAGGCTTCCGCTAGTTGCTCTTCCGTTTGCTGGTCATAAGGCCCTTCAGCATACTCTCCATACTGATCGTCCTCTGGATATTGGGCCACTCTCTCGCAGGTCTAAATCTCTCCAGCAGAGGTGAAAGATAAAGCGGGGTGAGGGTTTCAGACCCAAGTGAAAGAGCAAAATATGTATTGCTGCAGTCGGCAGAATAAATGTGGAGGGAGTCACCTAATTGGTCTCCCATTCCAGGCTTCCATGTGTGAAGACCACCAGTGGATCTCTTCCCGTGCTTCTTCTGACAGGGACACTGTCTGTTAGTACATCAGACCTCTGCGAAGATGTGCAGCCTTTAGACGTTGTAATGCTCAATAGTGGAGAGACCCGGGGAAGATGGCCTGGATGGAGGAAGAGAAGCCTCACCAAGCGAGCTACCTGCCGAAGCGAAACACGTTGTTTAGCCAGGGTGCATCGCAATTTGTGATGTATTTTTGTCACTTTGTGTGACAGAAGGCTTAGAGTGACAGAGACAGAATCTATGAAAATCGCGAGACTGCTTTATAAAAGGGAACCAGCAGGGATTTGGACTAGTTTATGACAAAACCGAGCTGTTGGAGAAAGGCGACAGCCCTCCTGTAATTGGAGGGATAGCTTTCGGGGACACTGAGCCAATAGAAGCATGTCGTCAAGGTATATAATTAGGCGTATCCCCTGTGCCCTTAAGTTTTCCACAACTGGTTTGAGAACCTTTTGTGAAGCACCATGGTGCTATGGACAGTCTGAATGGCAGGGTGGTGAATTCTAAAGTTTGTTGTTGCCAGATGAATTGGAGGAAATGCCTGCAAGGTGGGAAAATGGGAATAGTCACGTAGGCGTCCTTTAAATCAAGATGCACTAGCCAGTCAGGGAGGTGCAAAACATCGCGAAGAAGGCGAATCCTTTCCATTTTGAAATTTGGTAAACCAGCCATTCATTGAATTTGCATAGATTGACTGGTTGTTGTTCCCTGTTGGCTTTGTCTACTAGGAACTAATTGCTGATGAAACAACGACGATGTGGCATCACAGAACAAGTGGTGCCTTTGGCCAGCAATGCCGCAACCTCTGCGTCCAGCAAAGCGGTTTTGTGAGGGGTGGTGGCTGTGGCAATCTGGGTAGAAGATGTTAACCTGGCGCACTACTGCTCTATAAATAAACACATCTGCAGCGCAGTTGAATGCCTCCTCATCATTAATCTCCATTAGGGCAATAATAAGATTCAGCTAGTGGGTCAGAAGTTGGGCAAATAGCACTGGTAAGGGTAATGAAAATCAATAGGAGGATACTACTCTATGATATATGGGCAAAGCACTTGTGGTGAGGTGGGGGGTGCTGGCAGTCAGCCTAGCTAAATGTGTGTGGGCGAGGCCGCACTGATAGAGGGTCTGAGCCCGGGGCACTTCACCCTTGGTTTAGTTAACCAACGTACAGCTTTGCTCCCGATGTGAGGGATTAAAAATTTTCTACCTATAGCGTCAAGAATTTTAGATTCTATTAAGGACACGGAGGCGAGGATTATGCTTCTCTTAACTTTACTGACAAACACAGCAGCCAATAAACAAACATTTTTTCCAAAAACTACATTTCCCATGAGCCTTAGCCCACCAATCATAGCACGATAATGTCCGTCAATAGCTCAGACACCACAGTCCTTCCTCTTTCTTTGCGAAACAGTTCAAACATGCGAACTTGCCAACTTGATCTAGAACTCCTTCCAACTCTTTAATGAAGATCTCCCGAACTGGAAGATGAACTCAAAACACCTGCTTCCTTGATATCCTTCATGAAGTCGTATTAGGATTTCCTGAAATAACGAAAAAACACAACCACTAATATCAAAGTATCATGGGTGGGCATCATTCTCATTATTTAAAATTATGACAATTGATCATACTCATATTATTGACTTAAATGACCATCAAACCTTAACCATCTTGATAATATAGCTAAAAAACTGGGTGGGATAATCCTCGCCTCCGTGTCCTTAATAGAATCTAAAATTCTTGACGCGATAGCTAGAAATTTTTTAATTCTATGTCAGGACCGGAGGCTTCGGATTATGCTAGTTCAAAGTCTGTTTACCACCTCCGATACCACATCCACAATAGGCTTATGATAGAAAACCTTAAATGTAGAATCATTGGACCAGTCAGCTGCAGCCATGATGTCTTCCAATCTGGCTCCTGTCGCATA
Source organism: Pleurodeles waltl (assembly GCF_031143425.1). Classification (NCBI taxonomy): domain Eukaryota; kingdom Metazoa; phylum Chordata; class Amphibia; order Caudata; family Salamandridae; genus Pleurodeles; species Pleurodeles waltl. The sequence goes on from NC_090438.1 coordinate 665,734,211, forward strand.
GGCTTTGGAGGCCATGGCCCCTCTAACTGAATGAGCACCGAACATATTTATGTCAATGCCTGCTTCGGCTAAAAGCCACTTGACCCATCGGGCTAACGTTGCTGTAGATACAGGCTTAAACGGTTTTTGTAATGAAATCAACAGTTGCCCTGAAACATCCTGTCTGAAATCTCGTGTGACTTCTTCGTAACACTTCAAACATTGAACAACACATAACTTTTTGTTGTGTGGAAACGAAGGGTAAGAAATGCATTTGGATGAGGTTTTTGTACGTCTGGAAATAGAAAAGGATACCCCAGTAGGAGTGAATACTCTACCTGTTAGATCCAGAGCTTTAACATCCGACACCCTTCTGCAAGATAATAAGCATAAAAGCATAGTCAATTTTGCAGACAGTTGTTTACGGGATAGCTCCTCATTGTCTGGCCAGATCCCGAGGAAACGTAAAATAACGTTAACATCCCACAACGCGGAATATTTTAGTTGTGGTGGTTTTACCATAGGGATACCTCTAAGTAACTTACAAATCAAAGGGTGTTCACCTACCGGTTTCCCTTGGATGTGTGGATGACCGGCTGAAAGGGCTGAACGACAATTGTTAATTGTCCTATAAGCCAGACCCTGGGAAGCCAAATCCGACAAAAAATTGGCTATGACGTGAATCTCTGACCCCAGGGGATCCACACTCCTTGAATCGCACCAACGTAACCATTTCCTCCAGGCTTGTTCGTATCTTTTGTGCGTGGAGGGGGCCCAAGATTGGGATAGGAAAAACAATGCTGATTCCGAAACTCCCGGCACTTGCCATCGTCGCCTGAAAGTCTCCAGGCCATCAGGGTTAACAGACCTTGTATCACCAGTGGATGAAAGCTGCTCGATGGGTCTGATAGAAGATCTTCCGACCACGGAATTCTCACCGGAAGGTCGCATGACTGATTCATTGTGGAAGGGAACCATGGTTGAGCACTCCACCAGGGAGTCACAAGAATGATCTCCGAACGTTGGCGACGCACTTGTGCCAGGACGCGCGGGATCATCACAAAGGGAGGAAAGGCATAGAGAAGGACTCTTGGCCATACTTGCATGAATGCGTCCGTCCCCTTCGCTTGAGGGTCCGGCCTCCAACTGAAGAAACAGGGAACTTGACAGTTCAGACGCGAAGCAAAAAGATCCATCTGACATGTCCCCCAACGAGATTGCAGTGCTTGAAAAATGCTCCGATTGAGCATCCAATCGCTGCCATCCCGGAGGAAGCGAGAATTCCAATCCGCAGCTGTATTGATGCTGCCCGGAATGTATTCCGCTATCACCGAAATCCTCTGATTGAGGCAGAAATGCCAGAATTCCTTCGCTATGTCCGCTAGGAGACTAGATCTGGTTCCCCCTAGGCGATTGATGTACCTTACTGCGGAGACATTGTCCATCCGCAGAAGGATGCAGCAATGAGCCTGGCGAGGGGCCAAGGATTTTATGGCGAAAGATCCTGCCAGGAGTTCCAGACAGTTGATGTGATAGGATAACTCCCCCGGGGACCAACGGCCTCCTGTCTCCACCCGGCCGCACCGGGCTCCCCAGCCCCAACGACTGGCATCCGACTCTATCACTACGTCTGGGGAGGAGGGAAAAATCGCTCTGCCATTCCATGCATCCATGTGATCCAGCCACCACGATATTTCCATCTTGGCTTTCTCTGAGAGGGGAACCAACTCTGAATACTGAAGACCCTTCTGAAGGTGACGAATCTTCAACCTCTGAAGTGCCCTGTAGTGTAAAGGCCCCGGGAAGATCGCCTGAATGGATGATGCTAAAAGACCGACCAGGCGGGCTAAAGTCCTCAAGGATATAGTCGGAGAGGCAAGCGCTCTCCTCAACTCCTTCTTGATCAGGTTCCGTTTGCTGACTGGAAGAATCAGTAATGACGTTAAGGAATCTATCTGAAAACCCAGAAACTCCATATTCTGTGAAGGGATCAGGCTGGATTTCTCTGAATTCAGGACAAACCCGAGGTCCTGGAGCAATTTTATTGTCCAATTTAGATGAATCAGCACTAGATCTTTCTCCTGGGCCATGATGAGAATATCGTCTAGATAAATAATTAGACGTACTCCTCTCTCTCTCAAGTATTGCACTACAGGTCGGAGGAGTTTGGTGAAACACCAGGGTGCTGATGATAGGCCGAACGGAAGTACTTTGAATTCGAACCATTGGGAACCCCATTGGAATTGGAGGAAACGTCTGTGTGGGGCGAATATTGGAACTGAGAGGTAGGCGTCTTTGAGGTCTAATCGAACCATCCAGTCCCTGTCCCTCAAAAGATCCCTGAGCAGGTGAATACCCTCCATCTTGAAATGGCGATACACCATCCAGGAATTGAAATATTTTAAATTCAGGACTAGTCTGGCTCCGCCGCCTTTCTTTTGCACCAAAAAGATAGTGCTGACGAAACCTCGAGGATGAGGGGAGGATTCCACCACTGCCCCTTTCTGAATGAGAGAAAGAATCTCTTCTTTTATGAATTTGCGATCTGAGAGGGAAAAAAGGAGGGGCGTGGGAGGGTTCGATTGTTTTGGGGGTGCGTAAAACTCTAGATGGAAACCCTGAACCGTCTGCAGAACCCAAGGATCTTGCGTAATGGATTCCCAAATCGGAAGACACAGACCAATTCTGCCCCCCAATATTACTTCTGAGGGAAGAATGATTCTCACCTGAGTTAGTGCTGTCTTGAATGGAGTTAGCTCCCCGGTACCCTCTTGAATTTCTACCTCGACCTCTGTATCGATTGGGATAGAAGTTGCCTTGGTTTGAATAACTTCCTCTATTACCCTGGGAAGCATATCTGGGGTTCTGGAATCTTCGGCCCGGCGCTCGACCCCTGAAGCGTCCGGCCCGAAGAAAAAGAGTATTGTTGAATACCTTTTTTATGTTAGACTGGGCCTTATCAAGAGCTGTGAATGTAGCCACATATTTGCTTAAATTGGAGATGAATTTCTCTCCGAAGAGCATTCCATTAGCTGCCGGACCGGCTTCGTTAATGGCCAATTCGGCCAGCTTTGGGTCCAAGCGAATCGGGAAGGACCGCCTGCGCTCTGCTGACATGGCACAATTTGCGTTGCCTAAAAGGCAAATGGCCCTCTGGGCCCATTGAAGAATAGCTTCCGTATCCAGAGGGGTTTCGGATTCTTTGGATTCTACCGCTAAATCCAAAATTTTTGTAAGCGGGCCGGATAAATCTAATAATTTGTCCTGGCAGCCTTTCCAGGCCCGGTCTAGGCCCTTCTTTGGATCCTTAGCGAATTTGCGGAGAAAGGATGCCATGTTGGGATCCAGCTCTGGCGTGTCTGCTACCTTGCCCAGTAGGGAGGGGCGGGGACACTCAGATCTAAGTGTGTTGCGCACATCTTTCTCGAAGCTTTTGCGCAGCCTGTCCTGCACATAGTTTGCAACCTCTTGATGAGGAACCCACTCGGTAGAGCAAGGATGGATGATATCTTCCGGGGAGAATAAAAGGTTCTTGCCTTGATTAACGTCCTCTTTAGAAGCGCCATGCTTCGTCTTGCGCCGTTTTTTGCGCGGTTGGGGATCCACCTGCGACTCATCTGAGTCCGATTTTGAGGATGACGGGTCGTGATAGCTAGATTGTGATGATGCTTGCACCGGGAAGGAAGATGAGCTTTGAGGAGGCAATAGACCTCCATATGCATGTTCGCGCAACACTGAAGTTGCCATTTGAGACAATATTTCCGCAGAGGAAGTGCCACCTGAGCGCTGTACGTTAAGATCCAGCACCTCACCAGACTCCCCGGTCTGCCTACGAGGTTGACTACCTTCGCCTAGAAATTCCCTTCTAGAGGTTGGGTAAATGGCTTGAGAGCCTGAATTAACGCCCAATTCACGGAATCTTGCACATGGAAACCAAGTGCTTCCACCAGTCTTTCCTCCATATGATGTTCGGAAGGATTCTCTTGCAGTTGCTCATACTGCTCTTCTTCCTCGGCGTAGTACGCCATCCTTAGATTATAAAATTTTGATCTGCTAGGAGGAGTTAACAGGGGGAGGCGCCCTGGACAGGTGTAACAGTTAGAGACTGTATTTCTATCTATATATAGTGGAGGGAGCCACCTGTCCTAATATTCAAAAAGTTTTAAGTCTTATAACAAAAAGCCTCCTGAGCCAGGCTCAGACAGTATTATTACAGCCCCTACGGGCGCTCTGAGGCCACAAAATTGCACGAGGTGCCCAGCGCGTAGCTCGCGTCGCACCAAGCCGGTCGGAAAACTCTTCCGATCGGGAAATGGTGCGCGCATGGGCATCAAAAGAGGACTGCGTCCTCCAACACGAGCGAACGCTCGTTGCTTAAGGCCTGCTCCCACTCCACAAATCAACTGCAATGGTACAGGGAGCAAGAGCTCCTTAAAACAATACAATAACACTTATTAAAACGCATTTCGAAAACATTAGCAATCAAACTTAGACGCGCCGATAATTCCCTAAATAGCTTAAACAAATACAGAGCGCAGCGTGCGTGACTTAACTGGCTGCTGGAGCAGCAAAGAAAGAGGAAGGACTGTGGTGTCTGAGCTATTTACGGACATTATCGTGCTATGATTGGTGGGCTAAGGCTCATGGGAAATGTAGTTTTTGGAAAAAAAATTTGTTTATTGGCTGCTGTGTTTGTCAGTAAAGTTAAGAGAAGCATAATCCGAAGCCTCCGGTCCTGACATAGAATTCGGAGCTGCGCGTCTTCTCAGCGTGAGCGTCAGTATGCGCCACCTAGTGACAGTAGGCCAGTAACGCTGCGGGAGCCACCCCAGATACAAAAAAAAGGCCACGAAGGAGCGGGATCGCTCCTGTGGCTAAAACAGTAACGATTTATCTAATAAATACAGTTTACACACAAGTGCATAGATTTCCTGTTTTAAAAAAACAGTGTAAACAGCGGTAAACAAATAACGAGGAAAGGAGTGAATTCAGCTCTGCTGCGAGCAGCGAAGGAGGAGGAGAAACAGATGATGGACAGCGTTCTGGCTAGGTTATTCAGCCCTTTCCATTGGATGTTTTTTCTACACGGATTCCCAAGGTTTCCTGGGGGTATGATAGTTTATTGTTGTAAACTGCTGCTATTCAAAAAGGTGAAGAAAAGCTAGCATAATCCTCACCTCCGGTCCTGAAATAAAATTGTGGTGTAGCCATCTGAAGTAAATATTAATGACTACCCATATTAAATAATGAAAATAAATTTTTTCAATGGAATTTTCTTTCACTGTAGTAATTTAATAAATAGAACTCATTTATGCGGGAGGTTTTTTCAATATCTTCTCCATACTTTTTAACTGACCCCTTTTCAAAGCTATGTACTCAAGCAAAAGTTAGTTTTGTAGTCAAAAACGTATTTACTTGCATGAACATTTTAACATGAGCAAATCTGCTACAAAGGGGCTGGAAACAGACAGGAAGTCGTAGTTACACGTTTCCAAACCAGCAAGGAAAACCAATGGTTAGATCAAAATGACAGTGCCTCTATGACCAGAGCCTCTTTGAAATACTTGCTCATAAGTGGGATAAAGGAGATTAGAGAATGGATGAATGACTCCGGAAGCCAAGGACAGAGCTTCTCTACCCATTGCTTTGAGAATCAGGGCATTGGAGTGGTCCCCAAGAAGCAGGTCAAAAGTCAGAGCGCTAAAGCAACTTTCAGCTGTCTTGGAAAACTAGAAAATACAGCACTATCTCTGACGGGTGGGCTGGGGACCCAGTTGGCCTCTCTGCTCTGGAGTTGTTCACCTTTCCCCAACCGTCCATGGAAAAAAAATCCCTTATATGGGAAAAATCCCGATTTGAAGTTGAATCCAACGTTGCCCCATCCAAGGTTACTGGCATCACTTGTCACCGCTGCTTGATCAGAAAGGTAGAACCTGACTGTCTATAGATAACCAGCACTGAAGTAATATCCTTCATTGCTGGAAGGAAAGCTTAAAAGGTCCTCAGTGCTAGTCCCATGCTGGATTATGCCAGCCAAAAGAACTCCGATGCAGGCAAGCCATGGCACTACAAACACTGTGCTGTGCTGGTTTCAGACGACTAAACAAGCAGCTGAACAGTGCAGTTGGTATCTAGGAGCGTCCAATTCCGATAGAGTATGTACTAGAGGATCATTGAGCTGCTCAGACCATCCTTGTGTAATAGTCGATCTGAATGGCCAGGATTTTTGTGAATTCAAGACTATCAGATTTCATGCCGAAAGGCAAAATATAGTTTATAGAGCATCAAAAACATACATATAATACCCGTAAGTGCAGATTCCCAGTATCCTGGATGCCAGCACAGACTAGGTGGCTGCACACAATTGCCATCCTGTCTGAAGGGCCACACCGTGAACTATCAGTGGTTGTCCCACACACAACCCCAGAAAAATATCAGATCAGCATAAGGAGTTATGAATCCTGTGGGCTGATTTAATATATAAAACTCCCCTCCTTGAACCTGCAGCCGAATCCTTTGCAGAGTGTCTAGTTTGTGTGTGGGGGGGTGGGGGGGATTGCATAGCAGTTGATCCCAGGGGTATGGAATTATAAAAAAAAATAGCTTTATGTCCAAGGCATGCATTTTCTCATAAATCTACTGGTCCTTTTATAACAATCAGCTTGTCTCATTTGATGATGCAGTGAGATGACAAATATGCCAGCGTTCTTATATTGGATCTCTGAGACCATCCTCTCTGGTTATGCCAGGGTTCATAATATATCAAGGTTTTAATTATAGAAAGGCACTAATTGTAACACATTTTTAATCTTGCTGACCATAACATTGTTCTATTTCTGCCAAATATTCAGAGGCTTGTATATGACTGGCCTCCGCTGTATAATGTTTTACTTTTAAACACTTAAATGATTTCACAAAATGTGTTAATACCTAGATAGCATTTGGTGTCCAGTGCCTAGATTGCCAAGTGGGGCTCAGTATTAGCACTCTGTCTGACCTTCTGTACTTGAGCAGATTGTGTAGTTTTTGGGCAAATCACTCATTACACTGTGCCTCACTTTCTTTGTTTGCATATGTTTGAGTATATACCAAGGAGCACTAAATCAGTAACTCCTTTACCCTTTCAGCTAAATGAACGGTGCAAGGCTTTGTCAGAGCCAATATGTTAAGGGCCTCAGTCCTCCAGCTATTTACACATGTAAGCATGGCAACCAAAGTCAAAAGCTGGTTTTGCACTCAAAGTTTTACAAAGATCACGAGGGCTAAAAGCAGTTGAAAAGTGGAATTCCCTGTGCGTTTGTGCAAATCCACAAACGTACATACAAACGTACATACACATTTAAGGGAGTTCACCAATACATGCATCACCTTGGAAAAGCATGAAAATGCACTCCTGCCAAGGACTAGAAACCGTACTACTTGCAGACCTTTCTTCATGCAAAAACCTGGAGAGTAAGTGCAAATTCACTTAACTTTTTCCCATTTCCTCTCCAAATGGAAGCTTATTTCACTCTTGGAGAAGCTCCATTTCCTACCCTCCATGATATGAGTAAAACGTTTTTCCAGAGTGGGAAACCGAAACAATTAAAAGAGAATTTGCACTTGCTGCTCTGAGAGTTTTCTAGACCTGATTGTTTCCAGCCCTGCTTCTGTAGACCTGTGAATTATTTGTCGTAGATCTGCACCATTGCAGAGTTCCAAAACTTTAAGTGCACTCTTATGACTTTCTGTAAGAATGGAGCTGGTAATTATTATATTTTCACATATTTCACTTAATAGCTTTACACTAATTCTCCATTGTTTGTTTTTTGTTGTTTTTTATTTTTTTGAATGCTGGCACACATCAAACATATTTCATGAATTGAGAAAGTGCATTTAAAGTTGTCCTTTTAAAATTGTACCACAGTTTAGAAAACTGCTTAGAACTTCTTAGAGTGTCATTTTTTTATTTATTAATGTGCGTGTGTGTATATATGTGTGTGTGTATATGTATATGTGTGTGTATATATATATATATATATATATATATGTATATATATATATATATAATTTTTCACATGCTTTACGTGTGGAAGCATGTCTTCCCTTAACAGCATACTATCATCTTTGCCGTAGCAATAGTGCATGATGTAAATTGGCAGTCAAAAGGTTTGTGCTGAAGGGATTTGGGTCTACATGTCCAGTAGAGAAAATAAGCATGTAGTCTTTGACCCCCAAACAATATGGCATGGCCATCTGGCTATAGTAATTCTACACCCATGTGATCTTCTTTAAATTAGTGACTAGTTTTTAAAGAGTCCAACATCCTTGTTGACTTTAAGACCAGGAAAACTGGTGCATTATCCCAGAAGATTTTTAGTCAGAAACTGCAGCAATAGTCTCTTTTTATGACCAGGATCTGGATGCTTGCCTCCAGAGCGAACATTTAATGCTGGCCTTGAAATAGACAAGGCTGGAACCTGATGGGACAGTCCGTATGTAAATGGCAGTGCCTTATGCATGTATGTCCAGACCCCCCCCCCCTTATCCAAAACAGACCCAGACAACCAACCAGCGAACCCATGGTGCTGTGAAACCAAAACAAATGATTGTTGCCATGTGTAAAATTGATGAAGCTACACACCAACCCACCCCACCTTAACCCCAGGTACATCTCACGTGAAAGCAGAGCCTGTTAGAAGATGGTTTGTACTTGTGATGCCTTGGCTTGTTATAGGGCTTCATGCCCTTATCTGGAATTCTTTGACTGGAAAATTTTGTGGATTTAGTGAGGTATAAACGGTGTACATCCTCGCTTTCGGCGTGAGGCAAGAGAAATGTTTGATATTTTCAACGCTGCCTCAGCCTTCTTGTCCACAGAGGTCTTAGATACCAAATACGTTTATTAGCACTGCCCACCAGTTAGTCACATTTGAAAGTATGTGGTACAAAGTGCACCCTGACCAAGGGATAGAGGCGAATCATGAACCTTGGAATTGACAACTGAATTGGATCTTTCTGTTCACTCATTAGGAATTCCTACACAACAGAACACCCAGCGAACATCTTGTCAGGCGGTTATTGAATGTTTGTACATAAGACGGACCACAAGGAGATGGTGGGCTACCTCTTCAGAGTTTCTCCTTGGGTTCCAGTCAATCTCCAGAGGGATTTGTACTCTTATTCATGAATGAAGGCCACCAAGAGGGGAGAGGTCACTGAGCCTGCAGCAATTTGAAGGTGCTGGATAGGAAGTCCTTCCATGATTCACATACATGGGCTTCTCCATAACCTGTAAAGAATCCCAGAAACCTTTTCAACTGGTCCAGAGAGAAATGGGGGACACTTCCAGAAGTGTACTCTCTCTCCTTTTGCAGTTCCTCCATTCTCTTATCCCTGGATGGGAAAGAAGTATGGAGTTTCTTTTCAGAGTGCTTGTCCATCATCTCCGAACACAGTAGCCACAGTACAGCAGATTCAGTGGCTGTATTTTACGAACACCACAAGAACCCTTTAATTTTGGTGGTCACTGGACCTGCTTCACTGAGAGGAATACAGTAATAGCAGTAAGCTCCCAGAGCTGGGACTACCTGCGCCTTGCAGGTAGCCTCTGGGCAGCAGATCCAGCAAGCATGCATCCCAAGCACCATCATCACAGACCTGGGATAGAAACGGCTGTAGCATACCCAGGGGTGCGACCACCAGTCGGAATACCACCCCCAATCCAGGACCTGACATGGAATGGCCGCTGTCTCCACCTGCAGTAGGCTACTTGGAAGAACAAAAAAGGAAGGAGCTGAAGCACAAGCATATGCATCGGTGTCCATGTGCTGTTGACTGAATTGAAGCACTTAGGAGGGGGAAGGAATGAATTGCAAACCCACATGTCTCCTGCACTCCCATATCCTCCAATGAAAAGGGGGCAAGTGTGTGCATCATGAGTCACTACTCCACTACCGCTGTACCCATGGTACACACAGATCGGGGGGGGGGGGGGGGGTGAGCTGTACTTAATGTAAGAAGTCGGAGTGAGGTTCCAGAAATTAAGAGAAAGCAAAGCTTGCGGAGGGGTACCTGTCCTGGTGAGTGTTGGGCTCCTTTTCATTGCATATATCCTGGGACAAAGAGGTGGAGAAAGGTTTATTATTATTTTTTATTTTTTTGTGTAAGTGCCACAGTGATCCACATTTTATATTTATCACTGCTTATCTGTAATATCTATTTATGCTCCGTAACCCACAGATCAGATTATTTTACTGAAATGTACATTTTCCATAAAGCGACATGCCCTACCTAGACAGCATCCATTTCCATGGCTCAAAGATTCAGCTTTCAGACTAGGAACAAGCATTGGGCATACTAGGGTTTTAGTCTGGTTTTGTACTTGCATATTTTATTTTTGATGATGTGCTGATAAAAGCCAGGGCGTGGCAGAGCACTGTACAACTGTGACGTTTAACATTGCATTTGAAATAGACTGCTGAAGTGAGTATCAGTACGTTTTCATCATTATGCTATAGAAATAAATGAAGTAACATACATGAGAGTACATGTAGAAGTTTATTAAAAAAAAAAAAAAAGGGGGGGGGGGTTATAGGCAAAGCACATTTACACAGAAGTGTTTGACAAATCAAGGCTCACTAGTTGCAAAGGCTAAACAGTTTTGACATGGTGGATCCACCCTAGGCAGGAGCTGTGTTTACAAATTTTTATAACTGCAGCCCACTTTTTGGAACAGCAAACTTTTGCGAGCCGCCTACCTTTAATGGACATGAGGCAGGGCAATTTCTTCTTCTCTCTCTTTTTTTTTTTTTTTTTTCTTAAATGTAAGTAAAGCATCTTGTGGTAGCACGTTGTCATTTGGCCACTTGAGTTACACAGACTTAGTTTTACTGATAAAACTATATAGCACACAATTGACCATGTGTGGAAGTGAGTTCTGTGAATATTTATCATTTGTGCATCACTAAGTAAGTACCTTGATTTAATCCTGTTAAAATCTGTTTCCAGCACACGTTGGAATTACAAAACAGTGCTTCAATTTTACTTCTGGGTGCATGTATTGTTAAAAATAACATCCTTCATTGTCACAGAATTCACTTTAAAAACTCCTCTCGCTTTGCAGTCAGCACCAATCCTTGTGTTAAAAGAATAAAGCAGACCGACGTTTACCTCTGCCTTTGAATCCCCTGCAAATGTACAAATTAAACACAGAATTAAAAGGCATCTGTAGTTAGGGCTTGGACTTTGGCAACTCGCCAAAAATCAGCCCCTGACCCACCAGTGGTTCACGACCCACGGATTGGGAAACACTGCCGTAGAACCATTAAAGTCTTTCACATGAGCTTGACTTCTGAATGCTAGTGAGTGGTGATATAAGACTCCCATAAATCCACCCTTTATGTACACTGTATGTGGTTGTACTGTTTAATAAACCACTTCATAGGCATGGGGTGCAATATATAATTGTGGTCACTGGTGCCCCCTTAGTCAGTAAATGGTAACTAGGTTTGCTCTTTGTTGGTAGGGTTTCATGTTATCAGCCATGGGGCTTTTGTTGCGCAAAGAGAGCAGTCTAGGATTAGTAGTGAGTTTTCTCTTTTTGAACCAGTTGAAATAATGAACCTTATTAACAACAGCATATAAAACTCAGAACTGGGTACATAGTATCTTGGTGCCAACTTTCTGGTAGCTATTGACTCAAACCGGCAAAAGAGGAGACTTCCAAAGAAAAATGGTTACCAGGTTACTATGCCCTGTGCCATTCAGGCTGTCACCGGCCTGTGATTTCAATCCTTTTCCACCTTTTGTGGTCCAAACTAATATTCTATTGTGGACGTGGTTTTTAGTTTATGAAGTTTTCTTCAGTAAGGATTGGTTTTCCATTGTTCGCCTACTTTCTTATTAGACCTTTCTTTGTAAAAAAAAAAAAAAAAAAATTATATATTTTTCTTATTTCAGGTGTGGTCACTGCAAGCAATTCGCTCCTGAATATGAAAAAATAGCTCAGACTTTAAAGGCGAATGACCCACCCATTCCTGTGGCAAAAATAGATGCGACAGTGGCAACAGCTGTTGCTGGTCGTTTTGATGTCAGTGGCTATCCAACAATCAAAATTCTGAAAAAAGGGCAGCCTGTCGATTATGAAGGAGCAAGAACAGAAGAAGGTAAGCCAACCCACGCACCCGCACATGTTGCTACACAGTAACCCGACCCAATATAAGAAAACTCACTAACTGCATGTTCTGATAGGTCCTGCCACCAGGTGTTGTCAACCTCATAGGCTAAAGTATGCAAAATAATAATAGCAAGCATACAGTGCAGTAGAAGAAATGATTAGTTAAGTTTGATTTATATTTGAAATTTTCTGCTTTATTTATCCCTAACATTCGTGCCAATTATTGTAATCCCTATTTTTGTTTTAACCAGAATTTCTTTGCATCTAAAATTTCAAATCAACGTGCCAGGATGTTGGTGTCCCTCAGATTTGTGTTTCCCCATGGTCAGCTTCCCTTCCTCCCAATGTCTTGCTTTGCTTCAAAGTACCCCCGTCATTATCTTTGTACCGGTCCTCTCCTGTGTCACTATGCACCAATATAAATATCCTTTTGCTCTCTTCACTCCCTTCCCTGCACCCACTGTAAGGAAATGCCTCCTTGGCATGGTTACCCCCTGACTTTTTGCCTTTTGTTGATGCCAGTTATGATTGAAAGTGTGCTGGGACCTTGCAAGCCAGGCCTCCACACCAGTGTTCTTCGCCTAAAATGTACCTTTGTTCCCACAATTGGCACAGCCCTGGCACACAGATAAGTCCCTTGTGAATGGTACCCCTGGTACCAAGGGCCCTGATGCGAGGGATGGTCTCTACGGGCTGCTGCATGTCTTATGCCACCATGGGGACTCATCACTTGCACACTGCTTCACAGGTTGTGTGTGCTGGTGGGGAGAAAATGACTAAGTCGACATGGCACTCCCCTCACAGTGCCATGCCCACCTCACACTGCCTGTGGCATATGTATGTCACCCCTCTAGCAGGCCTTACAGCCTTAAGGCAGGCTGCACTATACCACAGGCGAGGGCATATGTGCATGAGCACTATGCCCCTACAATGTCTAAGAAAAACCTTGTTCAGGGAGTTTGTCAAACACGAACGCCACAGTTCCATAATGGCTACACTGAAATCTGAGAAGTTTGGTATCAAACTTCTCAGCACAATAAATGCACACTGATGCCAGTGTGGAATGTATTGTAAAATGCACCCAGATGACATCTTAGAGATGCCCCCTGAATACCAGTCCAACGCCTAGTGCTAGGCTGACCAGTTTCTGCCAGCCTGCCACAACCAGATGGTGACCAGATGTGGCCAGGAACAAAGCCTGTACTGGGTGGAGGTGCTTCTCACCTCCCCCTGCAGGAACTAACACCTGGCGGTGAGCCTCAAAGGCTCATGCCTTTTGTTACAGCACCCAGGGCATCCCAGCTAGTGGAGATGTCCGCCCCTCCGGCCACTGCCCCCACTTCTGGTGGCAAGGCTGGAGGAGATAATGAGAAACAAAGAGGAGTCGCCCACCAGTCAGGACAGCCCCTAAGGCTGAGGTGACCCCTGCCTTTAGAAATCTTCCATCTTGAGATTGGAGGATTCCCCCAATAGGATTAGGGATGTGACCCCCCTCCCGTCAGGGAGGAGGCACAAAGAGGGTGTAGCCACCCTCCAGGACAGTAGTTATTGGCTACTGTCCTCCTGACCTAAACACACCCCTAAATCTAGTATTTAGGGGCAACCCAGGAAATCCGATTCCTGCAACCTCCACAAAGGACTGCTGACCTGAAAGCCCTGCAGCGACGACGGAGATGACAACTGACTTGGCCCCCAGTCCTACCAGACTGTCTCCAGACTCAAAGAACCTGCACAGCGACGCACCAGACAGGGACCAGCGACCTCTAAAGCCTCAGGACTGCACTGAACCCGAATGACCAAGAAACTCCAGAGAACAGCTGCACTGTTCAAAAACAGCAACAACTTTGCAACTTTCTAACAACTCTCAAAGTACTCCCTCTTCCTGCCGGAAGCGTAAGACTTCACACTCTGCACCAACGCCCCTGGCTCGAGCTCCAGAGAACCAACACTGCAGAGAGGACTCCCAGGCGACTGCGACCCAGTGAGTAACCTGAGATGACTCCCCTCTGCACCCCCACAGCGACGCATGCAGAGAGGATCCAATGGCTCCCCCTGACCGCGCCTGGAACAAAGAACCAGACGCCTGGACCAAGCACTGCACCCGCAGCCCCCAGGACCTGAAGGAACCGAACTCCAGTGCAGGAGTGACCATCAGGCGACCCACTGCCTAGCCCAGTCGGTGGCTGGCCCGAGAAGCCCCCTGTGCTCTGCCTGCACTGCTAGTGACCCCCCTGGTCCCTCCATTGATTCCTATTGAAAACCCGACGTCTGCTAAGCACACTGCACCTGGCCGCCCCTGTGCCGCTGAGGGTATGTTTTCTGTCCCCCCCCCCCCCCCCCGTGCTCTACAAACCTCCCGCTCCGCCCTCCGAAGTCGCAGGTACTTGTTGGCAGACTGGAAACGGAGCACCCCTGTTCTCCATAGGCGCCTAAGTGCCTTACTTACCTGTAAAAACTAACCAATACTTACCTCCCCCAGGAACTGTTGATTTTTGCAGTGTTCACTTTTAAAATAGCTTATACACAGTTTTAGTTAAAATGGGAATGTTACTGCTCTAATTCAAAGTTCCTTACTTACCAATGTGGAGAACCTTGCATTTTATGTATTTACTTCAAATCTTGTGGTTCTAAAATAAATTAAGAAAATATATTTTTCTATATAAAAACCCATTGGCCTGGAGTAAGTCTTTGAATGTGTGTGTGTGTTCCTCATTTATTGCCTGTGTGTGTGTACAACAAATTCTTAACACTACCTTCTGATAAGCCTACTGCTCGACCACACTACCAGAAAATAGAGCATTAGAATGATCTAATTTTGCCACTATCTTACCTCTAAGGGGAACCCTTGGACTCTATGCACACTATATCTCACTTTGCGATAGTACATACAGAGCCAACTTCCTACACCCACCCTCTTCCATCTTTTTCCATTGCGGGAAACTTTGAGCAAGTGCAGTACTGACCAGCATTCGAAGGAGGAGAGAAGGAGATGATCGATGAGAAAGCAGTGTGTGGTGAGAGCCGTCAGCTGGTCACTCAGACACTTACAGGATGGCAGGAGAGGAAAGAGCAGCCTGAAGGACCTCGTATTGCTTTTCGAACAGTACATCTAATCTTATTAGTAAATATCTAGAATTGTATTGCTAGTTGAACTATGAATAAGACTTAATCTCTTGATTAAGTGTATGACCCAGGCTTTCCCATTAGGGTGCAGGAGAACACAAACACATTATGATTTTGGGGTCATTTCTGTTTTGCCCACAGGCAGGATCATTCCTTATTGCTGTGTTTGCGGTCCTGTTTATCAGAACTATCTTTCAGATAAATGCCTAGCTGCTGAGATGTCCAAGATGTTGTTTTGATAGATTTTAAGTAGAAGCCAGAGGTTAGGTAGGTGATGTAGGTGCTGCAGTGGAAATGATTAAGGAAGAGTGTATGACCAAAGGGTATCTTAAATGCACACTGTAGGAGTTTTTGCAGTTAACCCCTGTCTCAAATTTAGCTTATCAAATCCTGTTACAATGATGCAAAAAAAGTAGAAGGGAGTGGTATTACAAGAACTTTAGGTGGTGCTGTCTAAGTGGTAAATCAAGAGGAAGAAGAGATGTTGATTGAATGTGATGGGTGGAAAACTGGTTATGTTGAATATTTTTGTATGTTTCTTATTGTTTTCTCACAAAAAGATCATTCATGTTGTTCATGTTTCTAATGGAATTAGATCTCGGCTTCCCACATGATTAGAAGAGCCAGGCAAATACATTTTCAGAAGGGTACTTCAGATTTCAGTATAGTTGCTCCTTTTTAAAAACTAGATGGAGTAAAATAAAATACTGACCATATTTCTGATCAACAATATATTTTGTGCATTTCATTTGCCACCCTGTTGTTCATGCAAAAGTCCCTTTGTCCTAATGGAGGTGCTTTCTGGCAAGAATGGGCATTTTAGGAGGTTGTTGTGTTAACTCATAGTGCCTTGACAGTGAACTAAAGATCTGTCCTTGCTCTGGGATTGTTAAAGAGAAGGGTTAAGGAGACTTCGTTATTTGGTTTCTCATAAACAATTCATTCCAGAATTTGATGGGATGGCAGGAGGGCAGGCTCCTTTGTGTAACTGACACTGTGCTTGCACCTGACCTGTTCTAGCAGACGTACCTGGAGCATGGCTGGTGATCAGGATGGTTGTGGGACACTTTTGGCTCCCGCAAGCTACAGTATATAAACTATGTAGATCAAGACAGTTGACACAGTATGTCATGCATTATAAAAAGAGTCTCTTGAGAAACACTTTTGGCGCGCTTCCAAGTAGGAACTGTGTACAGAAATGCATTATTTATCTTGATTTACAGAATTATTCTAGTAATTTTACTAGCATACATTTAGTTTTCTAGTTTTGAAAGGGAGCATTACAGGTGGGTTTGTGACTGTGCTAAGTGAAGTAAAGACCACTAGGCTGTGTTTGTGGTATTGCACATCTTTTTCAGGTAATTTCCCACCCTAACACCCAAATGTAAGAATATTCTTAGTAAGAAAATTAAAACCCTATTAGTTCGTATTCCTGAATGAAGATGAGGTCTAACAAGTCTTGATGGGTAAATCCTGTGAAGTTGAAATCCTCCATAAAAGCTTAGATTTCTAGGAGAACCCCTTTTGAATCCCTAAAGTATTAAATCTCCTTTAATCGAGGAATAAACCTATGTACTTACTGGGTCAGATGACTCAAAACTAGTTGGTATTATAACCCCAGTGCTGTTTTGAAGAGCATGTCGTCATATCACAAATAGTTGACTTGGTGACGAGATAAAACTGTAAAACGTTTGTGGGATTCAGGAAGGCTAATGTGCCAAATTATCCAGGTGAGCATGAATGGTCAATTTAGATGTTCTCCCTAAATAGTCTTCCATGTCCTGCTTATTAGTTCACTTTGTTATTCTTTTTTAATTTAGAAGCCTGCGACATTGAGCAAATTTGTTGCTCAAAATAAACATCTGTTTCTTCCAACTAAGTATCCAGAAATCTCATGCCCAATTTACACTCCCTTTTGAGGTCATCACTATGACCTAATGACAAACTGTTGGCAGCAATGAAACAAGCTCTGAAGCTTACGGGGATCTTCTGCCTTAAAAATACAAAATGAAAGGACTGTCTTGTAGGATCTCTTGTCAGGTGGGAAACTTTGGAAGAGCAGCACTCTAGCTCACCAGCAACAGCCTATTTTGTTGGCTGAAACACACATTTGGTCAAAATCCTTTAGAATTGGATTAATGTATTGCACGGATACTTGCATGATTTTCAAGCTAACTGTGTAAATTAATTCAATTTATTTGTAAATTTGTCTTATGTTGGTATTGCAGATTCCCGCACACATCCAGGTGTGCCGGATATGTTTTAGATATCGGTTTGAGTAGTACTATGAGCTGAGCCACATCATGGCATATACTCACAGTACTACTTAGTACAGTAGCACCCAAGCCAATGTAATAAGCAAAAGGACACGTCACACAGGCGTTCGAACAGTGTAAAGATAAGGGGTGCCAGTAGAGCCTGTTAAACAAGACCTTTGCAACTAAAGTCCATGCCCACCATAGAAGTGGGGGAAGAGAGGGTTGGCTCTAGAGAGCAGCCTTTATGTCCTGTATCTCTACTATACAACCATACTTTAGTGTTTTAATGATCACTTCTTTAAGCACTAGATTACTTATTCCTCTTCTGCTTTCATCTTCAGACTTTAAGACGTTTTTTGAGCAGGATGTGCAGTTTGATTAAAGACCAAGCACACATGGCATGCATTTTGATTGGATTTGAACCACACCACTAGCATAACATAATAAATGCAATTTCTCCCAAAGTTTTCTTCTCTTGGCCAAAATCCATTCGTCCCCACAGTTAGGTTTGCTGCACTGTGTGCCTGTAACTTCATGTTGATGCTGGCCTGTCACTGACATTAAATATTCTTCCTCCATCCTCTAAAGCAGTGATTTTTGGTCATTACATGGACAGTATATATGCTTACAAAAGGTTACAATATAGACCCTATTCATGCCCATGGTTAAACAGCAGCACTCCAAAGGATAGTTCCACAATAGATGAAAAGTTTCAGAATCTTGGTTCTACTCACTGTACTACTCCCCAATGTTTTGCCATAATTATGTACCAGGTGTTCTATTATTGATTTCATGTTTAGCTATTACTGTCAAAAGTGTGTTGCTATTTGGTGCATTGGCAAGGTAGTTAAGGTACTGTGAAACACAAGTTCAAAAGTGTTTTCATTCATTGTACATTTAATCTGTGAGCCTTGAAACGCATTAACACATGACTGCAGCCTTTGTAACTAAATTGACCCTTTTTGGCCTAACTTCTCTAACGTAAGTTGGCCTTAAGGAGAAGAAGGAAGAATGTTCCTTTCTTATCCTGCAAAACTTGTTGGTCTCTTTAGACAATTAACCAATCCCTCTTGTTTCACCTATGAAGGTGTTCATCTAGCACATAATTCTCACCATTGTGTTAAAGTGAGAACATAACCATTATGAGTCCTTATGGATATCTGTGATTTCTGCTAAATCCAATTTTGGTGGCCATTTTAAATGTCTTTCAGCGATTGTTGCAAAAGTTAAAGAGGTGTCTCATCCAGACTGGACCCCGCCACCGGAAGTTACAATGGTATTGACAAAGGACAACTTTGATGAAGTCGTAAACGATGCTGACATTATTTTAGTGGAGTTCTACGCCCCATGGTAAAAACAGTTTTTACTTTTTAGATTGTATTAGTCCATGTAAGTTTGTAATCTTATTAGTCTTGTCTTATTTTCTTGTTGCTGTATTGTATTTTAAACCTAGAATGGTATATTTGCGTGGAAATAGATGCAATTTTGACTGAAAGTGCACTAGGTTCCTATTGCTCGAATGCGGATTTACCTTGCAGAAATGAAAGACGAGGCGTTTGGCAAAACCGGAACAGTAGGTTTAATTAAACGCAGCTGCTCGGAGAGAGCAGTGCAGAGTCAGGGTCTGATGACTGACTCTCAATGTTGCAGAATTCTGAGCGCCCTTACATACAATTCTTGAAGGGTTATAAAACAGTTCTACAAATTTTTTGCAGAAAGGAATCCTGATCTAGTCAGTCGTAAAAATGACCATCTGATTAAAGTGCTCAGGTGGGTCTCGACCTTGCTTGGAGAAAATGCAGGCCAGTAGGTAACTTCCAGATGTCCTGCATGAGGAGCGCATGATCTCTGGGGGAGAAGGGGTTTTGGTATTGATTGGCTGAGTGTTCCTAACTGCATGCGCCATTTAACTTTTTTGGTGTTTTGGGTACGCTCACCACTCTGACCAAATGTTTTTCGTTGGGGGCCAATCTCCTACGACTATTGTGGTGTGGCTGCCTATGAGGTACCGTTCTCGGTTTTTCCTGTTTGAGCGTTTATCTACGGGCTACGTGTCACCTCGCCTGTGATCTGTCAGTCAGATCACAGGGCTTGCCTGACCACGTATTTCTGACTCTGGGTTGATGAGGATGTCACATCGAGTGAAATCGGCAATAGTAATCTGAGTTTGTTATCTGCACACATCATGACGTACATTGGCATCATTTTTATCCCTATCAACATTCTTGCTAACCAGGTCCACAGTGGCAGATCTTTGATTAAAACTGCAGTTGTTCCCCCAATTGGCAATACCTTTTGCCCCTTTAAGTCCCTAGTAAATGGTACACCTAGTACTTACGACATGGGTACCAAAGAGGGTACCCAAGGGCTGCAGCATGAATTGTGCCACACTCCGGGACCCCTCAGCTAGCACATGCATAATGCCATTGCAGGCTGTGTGTCTTGGTGCAGCTAAAAGTGAAAACACAACATGGCACACAGCGTTTGTTCCCTGTCCCCTAAAACTGTGTGCAATATATGTCATCACTACTTCAGGCTTTACGGCCCTAATGCAGGGTGCGTTCTATTACATTTGAGGGCATATCTGCAAGAACAGATATGCCCCTGCTCTGTCTTTGTCAATTTTCAGGCCGTGTGAGTGGACAGTGAAGCCATTTTAAGTACACGTGCTGGACACTGGTCAATACGAGTTCCCCAGCGATATGATGGTTTCTCTGAAAGTAGGGATGTTTGGTATCAAACATCTCGTATTAATAAACCCTCACTGATGCCAGTGATGCATTTATTAAGATGTGCACCTTCATATTAGAGGTGCCCCCTATAAACCTACCAACTACTAGTGTGGGGGTCGGACTAGTCCTAGCCAGCCTGCCACCACCAGACAAGTTTCTGGCCCCCTAGGATGAGAGCCTTTGGTCTCAGGTGGTCAGAAACGAAGCCTGCTCTGGTCAAGGTGTTTACACAACCTACCCAACAGTATGACTGGCGAATCTGCATTCTAAGGCAGGGGCTTCAAAGTAGCCCTCGCCAGTAGCATGCAGAGCTGTCTTCACTTAAAGGAGATGCCACCAGGGCAGGCAGGATATTTAATAGAGAGGTGTGTCCACCCCTCGGGCCAGTCCCGCTCCTTAGATGAGCTGCGTGATGTGAACACCACATTTATAAATCTACCATGTTGGTGTTGGCAGAAGTAGGAACTCTGGGACAGGGTTATCCCCACTTCCCACAGGAAGTGGTTGTAGGAAAGTACCCCTTTTGGCATGGTTACCCCCAACCTTGTTCCTGATATTGATGCGGACTTCTTGACTGTGTGTGCGAAGATCCTGGTAACCAGGCCCCAGCACCAGTGTTCTTTCCCTAAACTGTACCATTGTTTCCACATTTGGCACACCTCTAGCACACAGCTAAGTCCCTTGTAAAAGGTAGCAGTGGTACCAAGGGCTCTGTGGCCAGGGAGTGTCCCTAAGGGCCACAGTATGTATTATGCCACCGTAAGGGACCCCTCAAACACATGCACACTGCCATTGCAGCTTGTGTATACTGGTGGGGAGAAAAAAAGCAAGGTCGACATGCCATCCCCCTTCTAGGTGCCATGCCTACCAAACACTGGCATATGTAAGTCACCCCTCTAGCAGGCCTTACAGCCCCAAGGCAGAGTGCACTCTACCAAAGGTGAGGGCATAGCTGCATGAGCAATATTCCTCTTCAGTGTCGGTCCATTCTTAGACATTGTAAGTGCAGTGTGGCCATTTTAAGTACATGGGCTGGGAGTTTACCATTATTCACTCCACAGCTCCATGATGGCTTCTCTGAAGACTGGGAATCAAATATCTCAACACAATAAACCAACACTGATGCCAGTGATGGAGTTATTGTAAAAAAAAGCACACAGAGGGCATCTTAGACCTGCTAGTGTAGGTCTGACCAGTCTGCCACTAACAAACAAGTTTGACCCCATGGGGTGAAAGCCTTTGTGCTCTCTGTGGTCAGAAACAATGCCTACTCTTGATAGGGGTGCTTTACACCGCCCCCCTTCAGGAACTGCAACATTTGATGCAGAGTCCCAAAGGCTCAGGCCTCTTGTTAGTGACCCAGGGCACTCCAGCTAAAATTAGGCAAAACAAGGAAGAGTGATCACTTCAGCTGGGACCACCTCTAGGGTGTCCAGAGCTGAAGTGGCCCTCTCCTTGCAGAATCCTTCATCTTGCTTGGGAGGAGTGTCCAATAGGGATAGGAATGTGCCCCCTTCCCAAAAGGAGTGGGCACCATAAGGGTGTAGCCACCCTCCGGGACAGAAGCCATAGGCTACTGCCCTCCGACCTCTGTAATGCCCCTAAATCTAGTATTTAGGGGCACCCCTAAACCTTGCTGTTCAGATTCCTGGTGACCTCAAGAAGGACTGAAGTTCTGACCCCAGCAGTGACGACTTCCCACAACTGACGTGGCCCCAGTCCTACCGGCCTGTCTGCAGCTTCAAGACTCCTGAACAAAAAGGTGACTCGTCCTGCAGGACCAGCAACCTCTACAAACCCCCAGAGGACTGCCTGCCCAGCAGAGGACCAAAAACTCCCAAGGGCAGTGGCCACAAAAAGGATTCCAGAACCACCTAGGATCCCTGCCCACTCTGCACCAGACGCCCACAGCCCGTGTCCTGGTGGCCCACTGGTCCAGAGAAGGTTGCCAGGTGATTCTGACCTAGAGCCCACCCTGGGTTGACACCCCCCCCCCTACCCCCCACCCGCCCAACAAGAATCCTGCAGCCTGAATCCAGTGACCCGTGACCCCCCCCCCCCCCCCCCCCCCCCCCTTGACTGCGACTGGATCTGATGAAG
Organism: Pleurodeles waltl; assembly: GCF_031143425.1. NCBI lineage: Eukaryota > Metazoa > Chordata > Amphibia > Caudata > Salamandridae > Pleurodeles > Pleurodeles waltl. The sequence continues at coordinate 665,756,560 of NC_090438.1, forward strand.
ATTCCTGGCACCCAAAAGTGTACCAGCAACACCATGGCTTTGGGGAATCCGACCAATGGTCCAGCAGGCACCTCTCCCACTGGTCCAGCCTTTGGGTTTCCGCAACCGACCCACTGGACCCAGCCTGCAGCATCTTTGTGACCCCCGGGTTTCCCCACTGAAAAGCATTGGGCTCCCTATGCTGTGTTTGCACCCTGCCCCCGGCCACTCCGTGCAGCTAAGAGTGTGTTTGGTGCTGACATGTGGCCCCCGACACTCTTCTAGACCCCCAGGTCTGTGCCCTAAAGTCACGGGTACTTACCTGCAACCTATTTCTTTCAGAGTGCCCCAGTCCTCGTAGGATTCCATTGAAAGATCTTTAGGACTGTGGAATCCCACACAGCATCTAGACAGACTCCAATTAAAAGCATTATTATTGAATCTCAGAAGTTTCAGCCAGATTGATAGGACTATTAGGAGTAATTGAGAATATCGCTGTAAATACCTGTAAGCATGGTTGGAGGAACAGTTCGGTTTATGGGTGAATAAATGCAGGACAGACAATAGTTAATACTGTGTTGCTGATTTACAAGGGAATGAAGAGCAGAAAGTCATGGAGAAATAAGGGAGCTATGAAACCTAGTGCCAAAGCTGGGAAAACAGCTCCCTGAGGTGGAAAATTTGTGCTTGATCATGGAACAAGATTCAGGAAACTCCCATGCGACCATGGTTCAATTTGTCGTGGGCAAGAAGGGAGAAAGTGACCCAAATAGCCTTCAGATGTTGGGAATCAGTGGAATTTTATATAGGCTTGCTGAGGTCCGAAATGGAAAACGGAGCTTAGTTGCCCCACTCATCTGATGTAGACCTGAGACTACTGATAACTGCACTGAAGTAGCATTATCAGGCTATTATCCAACATCTGACAGGCCTTTGTAGAACATTGGGGGGGGGGGGGGGGGGGGGGGGGGGGGGGGCAAAAATGACTGTTCCTCTGTCTCCCATATTAATTATATTATTATATGAACTAAGGGCTGGAGTGAAAAACAAGAAAATAACCATTGAGAGGAATTAAAAAAATAAAACTACATTTTATTTTTGAGTAACAAACCAAAGGGATTACTTGCCTGTTTGCACTTCTTAACTGATAGGCATCTGCTTTATTGTTGCTCCTTACCTTATGAATACTCGTATTCGAAACTGTAGAGCTCCGTGGTGTTACCTTTTGGTATGTATGCTGCATTTGGAGTGACTATAAAAGTATATTGCAAAAAGATGAACCTTTTATACTTGCCTTCACAACACCATCTCCTGAGATCTGTTATTGCAGAGTTAAAATAAGCATGTCATGCCTGTTAAGTGTACCAGATACATTGGTCGACAAGCAGCACTGCAAAGTTGCCAGTCTTCGGATGGATACTCCATACTGCAGATTCCTCACATTAGAATATCCCCCAGGTGCCAGAAGGTGCTGAGGTGCTTTTTGAAGCAGTGCTCAGTTGTGTCGATCGCAAGCGCAGGGCAGCCTCACCTAATTCTGTACAGCCTCAGGAATTAGAGGCGCTGCAACTAAGCGCCACTGATGTGCGATTAAATTCGCCCCTTCTTACATGGATCTGAAGCAGAGGTCTAATTGTGTTCCTTTGACGATTCCTAAAAACTTTTGAAGAGTGGTATGAAATGGTGTCCCTGCAGAATAATACAGAATTCAAGCTATTATGCAAAGGCAGGAAACCAGTGACATTCACAGGCCTTTGGTGCCTGGGCTCCAGACGCAAGTTGTCATGAAGTCGCAGTTTTCACATGGGTCCTGCTTCAAGACATGTGGCCTTTCCTGTGACTGCTTCACTTCCTTCAGGTAACTCGAAGTCCTGGTACAAGGTTAAGAAACTGAAGCTGGATTGGATCACTCCTGCCACTCGGATTCCAAAGAGAAGGCGCAAGGGTGTCAAGATTTTAAGTCTCACTCCATTGGGTTACAGGCCCAAGCAACCAATTCCTTAGTTGGGCTTGACGCCATCTTAGGCCTTCTTTGACCTCATAGCAGATTACAGCATACAAATAGGCCATGCTGTTAATCGTTTGGTGTGCTTTTGACACCCTCTGGTGCACTTTCGAGCCCCAGGTAACTGCAGGGGCCTCTGCACCATTTCCCCCCCAACCCCCCCCCCCCTCCCCCTGTGGAACAAGTTACTGTGGCTTAACTCTGGCCCCAACATCCACTCTGGGCTCCAATGCTGGTACCAACCCCATCTATGCTGTTTGATCTGATGTCCTTGTCCAAACTTTAAAGGGCTTCAGCCTGAGCTCAATGCCTCGCTATAATATTTCAGAAGCATAACCAGTTGTCATGCAGGCTAACTGTAACAGTGTCTCTACAGGGTCAAAACAATCAGAATAAGCTTCATTTTATTTTTGGTTCTGCCACTGATCCTGTGCCAGAACCCAGTGCACTTAGGATAGTGGTGATGGTTATGGGCATGTCTTGCTTCTTGCCACTAAAGGGCTTGATACCTGACCTGACACAGACCTCAGCTCTCCACATGGGCCACCAACAGAAGAAAACTCCTCTTTCTCAGTAGTGGTTGAGAGGGAAGCCAAAGTAATAGAATTACAGCTGCCCTTCAATGAGATTAAGACAAATATTTTAACAGAAATGTAGCTTCTTTTTAATTGCACCTTCACTGATAACTTGATGGGTACTATGGCAAAGTTATGTTCTTGGCCAACTCCTAAGTCTGACGGGCCATCAAAAGTTTACCTGCAGTTCCAGAGGAACTTTATGGCCTCTTAGGCTTAGTCGATCCATGTTTGGCAGGACGAGTACATTATGTAGTCTGCACAGGCTTGGATATGTTGGATTATATTGGAAGGGCAGTCAGTACCTGTGCTGTGCTTCACTGACATGCTTGGATGTGCTCAATCCGATTCTCTGGTTATGTTCAGTATTGCTAATGGGTATTCCCTTTGATGTGTCTTGCCACTTTGGCGACAAGCCAGACTCTGCTCTGGAGCACTTTCAGACCACAAAGCTGCAGCACTTTCTTTAGTGCTGTTGACCCCTGCAAAGCAATTCTCCCTCAAGTTCTGAATGTGGTGGGGGGTAGGGTCTGCAAGGGTGCTGCTATATAGGCTACAGCACCTTTCCCAGGCACAGGCAGGGATGCAGCAAGCAGGCAAGACTTTTTTGGGTACATGTGAAATGAGCAGACGACGCACTGGTCAGCAATGACACCGGTCCTCCTATTTACTCTTCCCTTGCTACATTGGCTAGCAAACCTCTTTAGTTAGTCCTCAGCAGCTCATGCACCAGCCAGTAGGGGGCAGGATTCAACAAGTTCTCAAGTTTGGTAATCCATCATGCCTGACAAATTGGTGTTTGCAGGTTGTTCAAAATGCTGTCTCATTACCTTTTTATCTCCTCCCTACCAATATTCCTCCAGCACTAGAATGAATTTTGGAAGCACATCTGTCCATGCTGCTGCAGGACTTATGCCGGTTGCTCTCCAACAGAGCCATGGATACCAATTTAGAGAAAAGCAGGCATTGTTACTTGTGCTATTTCCTATCTCAAAAAAGCTCCGGCTTCAGGCCAACATCAGACCTCTGAAGCCTAAATGCCTTCTTGCGGAGGGACTCACTTGAAAGATCCTTTCTGCACTTGATCTGGGTGACTGGATGATGTCTTTAGACTTGTAGGGCACATAAAGATGGCGATGGTCACTGCCTGTCTTCGTAGGGCAGGAGTTCTGTATTCACTTCTCTCTATGAATAGCTGCTGATGGGCTTGCCACAATACTTTGTGGACCACCTTTGAATGACAGCATAACATCTAACATTGTTGGGACATTACTGTAAATGAGCTCCTGATTCACAGAGGTTTCTAGTCATTGCAGTGATCCTCAAAACATTCAAGGCTTTTCATCCACAGCAATGAGTCTAAGACATTCCGGCTTTGATCCCAGTTTTTCAGGCTTGATCGTGGATCCTGTTCAGGATGGCTCTGAGGCTTCTTGGTCTCTTACCCTTGTGCATCTTCTTTGTCAACTACAACAGTAAGCACATTATAGTTCTAGAGTGAAACCTAAAGTCTCACTGGGCCCAGCATCAATGCTGCATTTCTGATACTATACACATCTTGGAGGAGAGTGCCCACTACTTTCAGTGGTGGCTGACTGATCAGTCTCTCCTGTGGATGGTCATCAACTCCCCTGCCCACCTCCACATCCCCATGTAAAAAAAAAAAAACACACAACACGCCGCTACCACCACCACCACCACCACCACCACCGTTGCCTGGGAGGGGAAGTTCTATTCATCTGGTTCTGACTGCTTTCATGCTGTCCTTCAGAAGCAGGCTGGCGCAGATTCGCACAGACAACACTAGTGCCATACGCCACTAACACAGGCAGGACTGAGTGGGATCCTGGGTCTTGTTACGAGAACCTCTGCAACTCTGGAGATGGTTTGAGCGCCAGAACATCTGCCTAGTTGGCAACCACCTGACCGAATCCATGAATGCTAGAGCGGACAAACAAAGCAGACGTGATCTGCCAGATAATAAGTGGCATCTACATCCGGAGGTGTATGGTGTTTTTTTATTTATTTTTTTTTTATTTTTTAAATTAAACACAGGCGTTCAGTAGTTGTTACATATGTTCGCACATCTCATCTAGCTAAGTAAGTATAAATTTACAGAGGCGTTCATCACAAGTAGAAATTGCAATATGTATTCAAGGGAGTTCCAAACCGCTCCCAAATACCTTGCTACATGTTGTTGTCTAATTTGTTTGCACAAGACAAAGATAAAATATTCTGACAGACACTGGAGAACTCAGACTTTTAATTCATAGTGTTGAACAAAATAGTCCATGAGTATATATGGTTTCTTTATTTTCACCGCCCCTAGATGTTGTCAATTCTTGTTTGGACAATAGCTCCACCACTTCATATCCAATGCCATATTGCCGATGCATGCTATCTGAGTGAACACTATTTGCACCTCAGTTTCCCAGAACAGTAACAAGTGTGGAAAAGATTTATGTACAAAATAGTCAGAACAATCTCCATCCTTCAAGTGGAAAAAAAGCATGCAATAATAAGAAACTGAGGGTATATCAAATCAAAGTTTTTAAAGCACAGTTACCCTTGAAGGTCTCAAGTAGCTTAGCGTGTTTGTCTTTTCAACTTCTGTTGAAGAGCCAGGTTTTCAGATCCTTCCTGAACTGATGCCCTAATGGTGACTGACTGAGGTGCAGGGGCATGGCGTTCTAGCTCTTTGCTTCGCATAATGCAAAGGATCTTCCACCAGCCGTAGTCTTCCATATGTGGGGTACAGTGACTAGTGCTTGTTGAGCGGAGAGGTCTGGTGGTGGAGTAGAAGGTGATGCAGTTGTTGAGGGAGTGTCATAAGTCATGGAGGGCCTTGTATACGTGTATGAGGAGTTTGAAGTTATTCCTTTTCTCAATATGAAGCCAGTGGAGGTCTCTTAGGTGATTTGAGATGTGTTTGTGGCGGTAATCTCCAGGATAAGTCTAGTTTTGGATGTGCTGTAGTTTCTTCAGGTTCTTCTGGGTGGTGCTGGCATAGAGGGTGTTGCCATAGTCGAGTCTGCTCGTAACCAGGGTGTGGGTTACAGTTCTGCAGCAGTCCTTTGGGATCCATTTGTAGATCTTCCGGAGCAGTCTAGTGTGAAAACAGGAAGATGAGACTTGGTAAACTTGGTGGGTCATGGTGAACAATGAGTCCAGGATGAAGCTAAGGTTCTGTGTGTGGTCTGTAGCGGTAGGCGGTGCCCGAGGGTGGATGGCCACCTGGAGTTGTTCCAGGCTGATGTGGAGGGTCCTAGGATGAGGAGCTTGGTCTTGTCAGAGTTTAGCTTGAGGCAGCTATCATTCATCCTGGTGGAGAATGCTTCCATCCCGTTGTGGAAATTCTTCTTGGCAGTTGTGGGGTTTTCAGTCCGATGATCAGCTGGGTGTCGTCGGCGTAGAAGACTGTGTTCAGCCCGTGGTTCCTGATGATGTATGCGAGCGGGCTATGTAGATGTTGAAGAGTGTGGGTCTCAGGGAGGAGCCCTGTGGAACTCTGCAGCTGATCTCCGTAGGTTCTGACAGGTAAGGCAGGAGTCTGACTCTCTAGGTTCTGCCAGACAGGAAGGAACGTATCCATTGTAGGTCCTTTATGCGCATGCTGGCTGTGTGGAGTACGGAGCAGAGGGTGAGGTGTGAAACTGTCGAAGCTGGCCGATGGGTCCAGTAGGATGAGGGCTGCTGTATGGCTGCAGTCAAGGAGTGAGTGGATGTTCTCTATGGCAACGAGGAGGGCGTTCTCCGTGCTGTGGTTGCTTCTGCAACCTGAGTTGGAGATGTCCAGGATGTTGTTCTCGATGTGCTTATGGAGCTGAGTGTTGGCCTTTTCGATGACCTTGGCAGGGAAAGGCAACAGAGATGGGGGCGGTAATTCTTGATGGCCAGAGGGTCGACCGTGTGTTTCTTCAAGAGTGGGCAGAGCTAGGCATGCTTTCAGTCCTCTGGGAAGGTGGCTGTATCTATGGTGCAGTTGAGGTTCTGGTGGAGGTCTGGTGTGATAGTGGTGTTGGCTTTGTTGAAAAATATGGCGAGGACAGTGGTCCGTAAGGACTCCAGAATGGATGCTGCTCATGGTGGTGTGGGTCTCGTCCGTGGCGAGGGAGGTCCAGCTGTGCAGGATCTGTTACGGTCTGAGGGGTCTGTGCTAGGGGGTTGTAGGAGAGGCTTAGAGGGCCTTGGAGTCCAAAACAGCAGCATGCAGATATTTACCCGAACATCCAATCGAGAAACCCTAGATAATGCTTTCAAAACTCCTATCTTATGTAGCATCCATATTTTAAATTAACAAATAAATAAGTACCTCTGGGAAAGTGTGCCCTCAAACATGAAAGACACCTATGAGCAAGTCCCAGCAAAAAACGGAAACCACAAAAAGTACTTGTGAGTTAAGTCTGCAGTTTCAAATATAGACTATTAGTATCAATTAAGAATTACAAAAAACGAATACTATTACCAACACATCACCCTCATCCATGCCAGTCTAAACCAACTGTAAACCAATTTTCATACTGAAGAAGTCTCATCTTGTTACCTTAATCTATATGTATATATCTGTGCAAAGCCAAAAATAGATCCATGTGAATTGCTAGGATCTTTTAGTAAAGTATTCATGTACTATTCTATATCACTGCATCCAAGCGTCTAGCCACTGCCAGCCATAAGTTGTAATACAAGCCAAAGCTAAAAGTTAGTGAAAAAGTCAAATCCAGTTCAAAAGCTGGTGGAATACCGAGCTTTCACTCGTATTATTCACTGATCTTCAAAATTGTTACATCCTGCTCCTGTTCAGCGAAAAAGTATGGTGCTATGTCTGTGTGAAACGTTAAACGCATTGTCTGAAAAATGTCTACATTGTATGCTTCCTAAGAAACACCTCCATCTACAAATGGCATGTGTCCTTTGTTTGAACCAATGTGAGTAAATCTCCTTAAAAAAAAAAACGACTGGCTAGTCCATAAAATCGTGAGCCAAAACGGATGTGGACATAACCGTATTAGAGGGTATTTATATATAGTCAAACCAATGTTGAAGGTGTAATAGGAACATGAGTAGTTAATAATTCAGACTCTTGAAAGTAATGAAACCGGATAGTGCCGCATACAATAGTAAATATCCTACAGGACTCACAAACGTGTAAAATGTAGGATAGTAGAGAGGGATAGTATAGCAAACTATACAGGAAGAAGTATTAATGGCTGTATAAATACTGAATGTCCGGATGTATGGAAAATGTCAGTGGGCCTACAAAAATATAAATTGAGTGAAATAACATCCAACAAAAATATCAAAAATGGAGAACATTTTAAAGTTAACTTTTTTTTTTTTGTTTTTTGTTTTGTTGGTTGACAATCCTGGACTGGAAATGAGAACTTGTAAATAATCGTGTTCTAAAAGTGAACGTATTGGTGCTCAATCTGTCAGAAATGCATTTATTTCTCTATCTGGAATCAACATTTTATCCACTTAACCTAATCCAAAATGTCTCCAGTTTCCTTAAGGCCATCATTCTCTTGTCCTCTGTGGGTGGGGTTAGTGCACATAATTGCATAAAACCTAATTTTCAAAGTTTCTTCTCTGCCTGTTGTAAATTGTAATACAATGCTAGGGGATAGTCCCTGTCCTTTCTGATAGCTCGTGCATGTTCTTGTATGTTTCCTTTAATGACTGTGATCTAATATGCACTTATCATGCTACCCACATAAATTAGACCACGATCATTAAAGGAAAGAATAAAAACACGTATGGGCTATCAGAAGTGAGGATGGTAACTATCCCCTAGAATTGACTGTATTTTTTAACTCTGTCGTATTCTAGTGCCCGTAACCACTCCCCACTTCCGCCAATGCACATACTCCTCCCCCCCCCCCCCTCCCCACACCTCCCACTAGCCCAACCCCAAATAAGTACCAGGTGTCTCGGGGAATTGCATAGTGGCCTTAACAGATGTAAGCTACAGCCCAAGGTTAATCATTACATTTGCTGATAAGAGTGTGGGAGAATCAATCTGAGTCTGTAATGACTGGGTAACAGTAATCTGGACATTGCTTTGTTGTCTTTGGGTGGAGAATTGCGAGTTAAGTACAGACATGAGACAGATCTACTGCAAATTAGAATCGCAGTAAGTAAATATACATACTGAATGCCTTGGAAGGTGGTTTCATTGGTAGGGTTATTTACCTAAAACGGTCAAATGCCATGGTCATAAAAAATAAAAACAAGGTTATTGTTCACTGCAAAAGTCACTTGGTGATTCTATGAAAGTACATATCCTAAAGGAAGCAAAACCTTCCTTTCTGCTTCAAGTAATAAAATATACATTTTGTCTGGTTGTAGGTGTGGACACTGCAAAAAACTGGCACCTGAATATGAGAAAGCTGCTCAGGAGCTCAGTAAACGCACCCCACCCATTCCTCTGGCAAAGGTGGACGCCACAGCTGAGAGCGAGCTCGCAACCAGGTTTGATGTATCTGGCTACCCAACTTTAAAGATCTTCCGCAAGGGCAAACCTTTTGAGTACAACGGCCCGAGAGAGAAATATGGTAAAGTTATTTTTCTTGTATCTCCTTGGTATGCAGGGAAGATTTGCCAGGATGGAAGGGGGCAATATGTTTTAGGTTTTTCTTTTGTTGCACCAACCTATGAACTGATGAACAAGCCTACATTTATGCACAAAGCATTAACTGCAGTGGTTTCTCATGTAGCAACCTTTCAAACGCAGCTCTGGCAGGAAGTAAGGCTTTAATAAAGGGCAGACCGAACTCTTCCAAGACAGCTGCATGTTCAGAGGGAACAAAGGGCCTGATTACGATCTTGGCAGATGAGATACTCTGTCCCAAACATGCCAGTTATCCCGCCTGCATTTTACAAGTTCCATAGGATATAATGGAACTTGTAATGCAGCGGATGGGATATCAGTCACGTTTGGGACGGAGTATCTCATCCGCCAAGGTCTTAATCAGGCCCTAGGTCTCCATCCATCATAATCCCCAGCAATGATATCAAGGCATCTACTTTTTTTTTATCAGAAAGCACATTATTAATCTAAAGGGGAATATTGTACTTGATTAGCATTCCTGTGCTGACGCCAGTGTGAAAACCTGTGTGGTTTATTATTATTATTTTTTTTTAAAGCTTGGATTCTAACCTTTCATAATAGTTTCATGTAATCTGGCAATCTGTTAATAAACGTCCGCGACACAGGACATCACTTACTGCTTTGAGTGAAAGAATTTTCTTGCATCCAGAATGGACATTCATTTGTGCCTCCTTTTCTCTTTGTACTTCAAACCCTTGTGACATTTATAATTGTACCATGCACTTAAACTTTGGCAACTAAAGTACACTATACCTACAACCGTAACAGGACTCCTCACTTGAGGTCTGTCTTGAATTGTAGTTTCTCCCTGCTCCTTCCACTTACCTATGCAAATGTTTTTGGGGGAGATAAGCTTAACATTTATTCCTATACCTTACTCCTGCCCCACCCCTTTGAATATTCTATCTAATATAAACCCAAGAAATATGAAAAACATTAATTTGAATTGTAAAAAAAAAAAAAGGCAGTCTTTAATAACTTGGCATGTTCAACTTTGGCATTATATTGAAAAATAACTTTTGGAGTAATGAGCATGAAGTGCAGATGGACTCAGCTAGCAAATGGTGCAGGCCAGGGCAGGTGGCACATTCCAACCCTATACAGGAAGATAGCTATTCAGACCATAAGCAGAAAAACCGTGTTTGGCTCACTTTTGGTGTACAAAATATTTTATCTGGATTTTAAATGTACCATATTTATAACACTAGGCAGGCTCATTGTTGACCTATTTAATGGTACTCCTGAAACAACAATATTCAGCCATGTGAGCGAATATAATAGGGCACATTCTGTATTCTAAACAAAAATGGTCTCACCCATTGTAAATGTCTTAAAACACTTTTTATATAAGTAGAACAAGACATAAAGTAAAAAGAACAGGATGGAAAGTAGGCCTGTAAAGAAGAAACTGATTAGTCTAATCTTCACAATGAAATATCAATGTGAAGTGAAACAAGAAAATTCGATTAGTGCATTCTGAGTGTATTCAAACCACTTTATAGAGTAAAGAACACGCAACAATATTGGTGAGAGATGTTTACTTTTGAAATGGAATCATGGGAGAACAGGGGGTTGTATGCATGCTTCTACTTTATTACATAGGGGAATCCGCACAATGTTTTTACCGGAGACCATTTTTAAAGAGATCTTATATTCAGACATGGGTCAGACATGCACACCACATTTGAAAGGATAGTTTTTACAGTTTTTTTTGTTTTTTGTTTTTCCCTCATCCTTAAAGCAGTTGACAGCAAGAAATCCAATAAAGCTCTAACGTAGGTGTCCTAAGAGCAGGTTTGTTCACTTGTACTGCCATGCATTATTACCATCAGTTATACTCCAGACCTTCCCCAAAAAGTCAACCAATTTCATCCATTATCTTGGACCAGAAGGGTCAAATTTGATACCTTTTAACCATATTATATAATACTGTTCTTGCCTCATCATTTTAATGCCACATATCTAATAATCGCAAAGACCCATTCTTTCCATCTTGTAAGGCGTTTAAGAAATATTATGAATTAAGCCTCTATCCTGGGTTTTGGTAAAATTGGCTCTGAGGCCTCATGGCCTCCTGCATCCTGCGTGTGACACATGCCTGCTGGCATATGCAGACTCTGCAGTGGTATCTGATGTTCCAGAGGGATTGGCATTCTGGGAATCCCTCCAACATGGTCCAGATCCCAGAGCGAACAGCAAACGTTACGCAGTGGTGGTTAATGAACTGCATTTGGATCAGTGGTAGACCCCTCTCACTTTTCCAACCTGATCTGACCGTGGTGATTGATGTGTCACTCCTAGGATGAGGCAGTCACTTTGGAGAGGTGGAGATCGGAGGCCTCTGGTCTACAGCAGAATCTGGACTCCACATCAACCTACTGGATCTCCGGGGCGATCCCACTGGCATTAAAAGCCTTTGTACTCTCTTAAGGAAGGCTTCAACATGTGTGCATAGGCAAAACCACTGTTTGTTGCAGTACCACAAATGGGGTGGGAATCGTGGACCTTTTGTCAAGAGACCCTGCATCCCAGGACAAGGCTGGGACATTACGGTATGTCCCTGCTAGTTCAACACCAGGCGTGCTGCCTGAATGTCAGGGCAGACCAACTCAGCTGTAGATGAGTAGCTGACCACAGATGGAGTCTCCATCTGGTGGTGATGCAAGGTCTCATCAGTGGGTAGAGCCTTGGTTAGACCTGTAAGCCACAGCCGAGAATGCACAATGTGAGAAAGCTGCACTTTGGAATTTACAAGGCAGCTCTTGTGTTGAGATGCTTTTCGTCTCAAGTGGATTTCAGGCCTCCTGTATGTGTTTCTGCCAATACCACTTCTGCCTAGAGTTCCCAAGATAGGGAACTGCCAGGCCCAAGTCATCCTTGGGGCTTTGGATTGGGCTCAGAGTTTATCCCGAGTTGTTGAACATGACCTTCTGTCCTCTGATCAAGCTTCCCCTTTGGAAAAATCTTCTGTTGCAGCAGCAGGGGAGAGTTCTCCACCAGAACCTGTCTGTGCTCTGCCTTCATGCGTGGAGATTGAGTGGCGAACATTGACAGTTTTCAACATTTCACCCGAAGTCTGCAGTGTTATCTTAGCATCCAGGTGTCCCTCTACCTAGACTGTTTACGACTCCCATTGAAGCAAGTTTATGGCATGGTGTGCAGAGAAACAAATCGATCACCTCTTTGCTCCCCTTTCTCAGGTCCCTCACTTCATTCTTTCTCTTGCCCAGTAGGGCTCTGCTCTGGACACTCTCATGGGCGATCTTTCTGCCAATTCAGCCTTTTTGCAGCTGGCTGATCAGCCATCTCTTCAAATTTAAGAGTCTTGAAAGGGTTACAACACGTTTCCAACTTTTCCCTTCATCATGCTACAGTGGGGCCTTAATTTTGTGGTAACATTTCTTAGACGTGCTCTCATTGAACCGCTTCATTATTGTCCCCTCAGACTTCGTACCATCAAGACATCGAAGCTTCCATATCTGAGCATCTGTTCAGACAAACTGGTTCTATGACCTAGGGCCTCTTTCCTGCCAAGTCGTGACCGCTCTTCATGTAGACCAGTCCATCACTTTGCCTACTTTTTACTCTCCTCCACATCCCTCCAAGGAAGGGGAGTAACTTCACTGTCTGGACCCAAAAAGAGCATTGCTTTTATACCTTGTCCACAGGAGAGTTCCTGGTAGACCACCAATTCTTTGTGGGACATGTCAGAACAAAGAAGGGAAAGGCTGTACAGAAGCGGACCATCTCTCGCTGGTTCCTGCTCTACATTAAGATCTGCTACTCAGTGTCCAAAAAGCAACCCTTGGGTTTGCGTGCTCACTCCGCCAAAGCTGCGACCACCGCGTTCCAGTCCTTGACATCTGCCAGGCGGCAACATGGGCTTCTCTGCACATGTTTACCAAATACTACCACCTGGACAGGCAGGTCTGTAGGAATGGGAATTTGCCCGTTCGATCCTGCAGGACTTTGTGGTCTAAAACCTGCCTCACAGACCCACCTCTGGCTAGGTGTTGCGGTTAGAAGTCTCTATTCGATGAATAAGTTACTTAACTTTGATAACACCTTATCTGGTAGATAGCAAGCAGATTCTAGAGTCATGGAAGTTCCCTTTTTAAGACCCTAGCTTTCCACACCATTGATCAATTTTTTTTCTTGGGGCTGCACTCCTAGCATGGAAAGTCACTTAAAGATATTTACATGACATGAGTACTGGCGTGGCGCCTATAAAGGCACGGCGCACATCAGTTCCTACCGGCGCGCACGTGTAATACACATGAGAAATTTCTGGATCCAGTCTGCTATCTGGGTGGGGTTGGGCTGAGTTTGGGGGTGGGTTCAAAGAATTCAAAATTAAGGGATCTGCGTCTAGATAGTCTCTACCACATAAGGCGTGACAGAATGTAAGTAACCTGTTTGTTTAGTATTGCCTAAAATTAGCCAGTTCTTTCACATTTTGTGCATATCTTGCACATTATAAAAATATAGTATTGAAACATATATATATATATATATATATATATATATATATATATATATATATATAATCTTCCAAAACAATGAGATTTCCCTTCTCATACGGCACATTAATATATCGCAGCTGCCACCACGTAAAGAAGACGATCCTTCCATTCATTGATGTTCATTTGTTTATTCCAAATAAAGTGCAAATACAGTGCTGCTCCCAACCAAAACTGGAATGTCAATGTCTTTCGGCTAACACCTTTTACTGGACACTCCCCTCCCCCCGATCAAAATCTCCTCAAATATCAATAGTCGCTCATCTAGTCCTACTGCAACATGGTGCAGATCAATGCCAGTGGCCGTCTTATAACGTATATACTGTGCACCCCCATCCTGGAGCCATGCATAACCTTGGGGACCATCACCCCTCCCAGGGCTGGCTCCTGCTCCATCCCGAGGTGCCCATCCTTGGGAGGTAGCTGTTTATTTTTGCTAAGGGGAAGCTCACAGCTCCTGCTTGCTGAAAGCAGCGTTTTCATCTCTTTCCCTGCCTTCGGTTATGTGGACAGGGAAAGATTTAAGGATTTCTACCACATGCAGGGAGCTGTATTTTCAGCCACTCCTTGCATGTGCGAGCAGGTGGCAGGGGCCAGTCTGGGACCGCAGGGGCCTCGAGGCTCCCCCACGCCCGTGGTCCCTTCTTTCTGTAAAGGCCAAATCATTCAACTGTTTTCTCTGCAGTTCTACCTTGTAAAGTGATCTAATGGTTGACGCTCAAGGATCAATCACATTGGCAAAGTTACAAACACAATCACTGTAGACATTTAGTCAGCTGTAGTGTAGGAGATGAATTCTACATTTACCCAACGAGGAAGCACACACTAATTAGCCAGTAGAAAGTTCTGCACAAAATAGTGGCCTCTTGGATGGATAAACAATCAGGCACGATCTTCTGGCACAATGCTCATTTCATAGAAATTAAACCTTAATGGGAAGCATTTACAGATATAAAAAAACAGGTGCCCAAGTTAAAGTTCCATTTCTGCAAAGTTTATCTGTAAACCTTGATGGAGGGTGGTTATAGGGGGTTACAACCAACTTCCTGCCGCGCATAGCTGAAGGCTGTGCACGGAGCAGGTATGAGGGTTTGGCTGCAGGGCCTGGCACCTGGCCCTGCGGCCAATCACCAACGGTTGAAGGTATTAACCACAATGCATCTATAAATTAAGTTGGTTAAATTGGTCCCGGTTTGTTAGAGGGTTCTGCCACACGAGGAAAACTTTGTGTAGAGGATTATCCTAATTCATACTTTAACGTAATTATGTATGGTACATCATAATCAATCCATCAGAGGACCAAACTAATAAACAAATCCTACACCAGTAAAATGAGATGACTGGGTCCCATTTTGCGTTGTAGTTTTGTTAAGGTAAATCAAACTATGTTAACTACAATGCATCTGGAGAAAGAACTAATGCATGAGGTCCTGTTTCCTTCCTGGGAGCCTCAGAAGGTTGAAACAAATGTACTTGTTACCTGGAAATCGCTTTAATGGTTGTGTAACAAGGTGCAGGTTTGAGGTTATTACTCATTCATGGTTGCATCTCTCCTGCCTCACTAAACACAAACTACATTACAATTAATTCACAAGCAAAGTTTGATAAAATGCAATCATGTTAACTGATGACACACAGCTGTATGAATTTACATAAATGACTGGTTTTGTGGAGGTGAACTATGATAAGTAAAGGACAATAACCGCACACAGTGGGCTAACCGCTTTTTTCAATGATGATTGCATAGAAAGAGAACACACAGCTTGTATAAAAAGGTGATGTAAGACATTTGATCAACCTCCCATGATCAAGGTCCTGGCGACCAAAATGTGTTGGGTGTTTTTGTCAGCAAATTAACCTCACTAAAAGCAACACAGCCATTTGGGAGTGCATCTCTGCTCTGTTTACACGTTGGAGAAGGGGAGAATGCAACATACGTGTATATATATGTTCTGTGGCATGTGTAGCTGCAGATACACATGCTATGCATATCGATTCTGACATCTAGTGTTGGGCTCTGAGTGTTATAAGTTGTTTTTCTTCGAAGAAGTGTTTTAGAGTCACAGAATCGAGTGACTCCTCCTCTTGGTTCCATTGCGCATGGTCATCGACTCCACTGTTAGATTATTTTCTTTCCGCCATCGGGTTCGGATGTGTTTCCTCTCGCTCCGAGATTTTGATTTGGAAAACTTTAGAAAACCTTCCCTTTTGTCGGTATTGTATCTATTGCGTTCTGCATCTAGCATCGAACCAGTAGTACCGTCGGAAAACCACTTTGTTTGCACTTCGGGGGTGTGTGCCCAACTCGGGTCTATTCGGGCGGACCGCGTGGTGAGCCTGATCTATCGGACTCATTCCGATTCTGTCCTCGGTGCCACGCTAAATACCCATACACAGACCAGCATTTGTTTTGCAACCTCTTCCTTTCTCCAGACCATCAGGAGGAAAACTGCGAGGCCTGTCGATCGTTCCGTTAGAAAAAGACTCTTAGAGACTGAAGAGCAAGAAGGCTGGAAATGGCATCGAAGAGCAGTGAAAATCTCAACGTCACTGAAGAGGAACCGAATCAAACATCAGTCTCTAACCGAGACAGTCTGAGCAGGAGTCTGAAGACTACAGACCCATCACAGCCGGCCAGCATGTGAGTACGTCTGCCCCTGCACCCCCCCCACACAAAAAAACATCAGAAGGCCTTGGGTACACCACTGCTGGAAGGCCATGGTTCGGCCTGGAAAAAGACTGTCGGTGACAGACCTTCGGGTTCGGCACTGAAAAAGGCCACACCTCCGACTACTCCGTAGTCGACAAAAAATATCAAGGGCTCCATTTAGGACTCCAGCAAAAACAACAATTTTCAGGGTCTAAAATTAGAAAGACCGTTTCGGAGCCAAGACCTTCAACAACATTTTCGATACTGGAAAAACATCAAACTTAGGAACTGAAAGACAGGTTATACAGAGGAGCAAAGGCTTTCCAAACAACTACAAGAGGAAGAGTCAGACATTGAACCGATTCTGCGAATTATGGATGAGAGGCAATCTAGGATACACATCCATAAAGAGACGGGGAGAATTACAGCACCTCCTCTAAAGACTAAGAAAGCTGGCATTCCAAGAAGAACTGGACACTGCACAGCCCCCAGCTAAAGTGCCAAAGCAAAAAGAAGCCAGCACCCCCTCAGTCTTCTCCTCATTCTCTGCACCTACCTACTCTCACACCAGCCCTCCTCCAATGCATTCTCCCACACATCCTTTTGATTCTCAAAAAGACATGTTGATCCATGTGACCTTTATGATCCTGATCCCATCCTAGATAACGACCCAGACAACTACCCCTCTAAACCATCTCCACCTGAAGATACTACAGTGTACAATCAGGTCATAACCAGGGCTGCAGCATTCCATGGGGTAACAATGCACACAGAACCATTAGAGGAAGATTTTTTGTTTAACACAGTATCCTCAACACATTCTAGGTACCAATGCTACCAGGCATGGGAAAACGCGCAGACCAAATTTTTAATGAGCCTTTGAAAGCAAGTATAATCACACCTAGAATAGATAAGTATAAGCCTGCACCCTCTGACACTGATTACATCACACATCCAGTGCCTCCCGATTCCATAGTGGTTAGTCCTGCACGAAACAGGGCAAATAGACAGTCCTCAAGAGATGCACCCCCGCCTGATATGGAGAGCAGGAAATTTGACGCTGCAGGAGAGAATTGCGTCCCAAGCAGCAAATCAATGGAGGATAGCTAATTCCCAGGCACTACTAACCCGTTATGATAGCCTATTGGGATGAAATGCAGGATATCATACAGCATCTCCCAAAAGAGCACCAGAAGGGGGCATAACCGGTAGTAGAGGAAGGGCAAGCTATCAGTAACAACCAGATAAGGTCTGCCCTTGATGTGGTTGACACAGATGCAATGAGTGTGAATACAGTAATTACCATTCGAAAACATGTATGGCTGCGCTCCTCTGGTTTTAAACCAGAAATCCAACAGGCTGTGTTAAACATGCCTTTTGACAAACATCTTTTTGGGCCCGAGGTGGACACTACAATAGAAAAATTGTAAAGACTCCAATACAGCCAAGGCAATGGGTGCTCTCTATACTACACCATTTAGGGGGTAATTACGTAACCCTTCGTTTCAAGGAGGTTTTAGACCACAATCCTCCGAGGCCTCAACTTCGCAAGCAAAACCAACTTATCAAACCCAGTACCAGCGAGGTGGTTTAAAGGGACATATAGAGGACAATACTCTAGAAATAGAGGTACATTCCAAACCTCTAAACAATCAGCAACACAACCACAACTGACTTTCCTCACTCCCTTCCTCTCCACACATCTCCAAGGGGGGGGGGGAGAGAGAGGGGGGCAGGGGGGAAGAAAGGGAGGAGGGGGGGATGACTACAACAGTTCCATGCACATTGGCAAAATATCACCACAGACAACTGGGTGTTGTCAATTATCCGCAATGGCTATTGCCTAGAATTGATAAACACTCCAACTATTCCACCAAGGTATCACAAATTCACACCAGAACACAGTTCTGTTACAAGAGGTTCAATCTCATAGAATTAGTTCCACAGTCTTAACTAGGAACAGGAGTTTACTCACTATACTTACTAATTCCCCAAAAAAAGATTGCACCTTCAGGCCAATATTAGACCTTAGGCCCCTAAATGTGTACATCCTATCAGAACATTTTCACATGGTAACTCTGCAAGATGTTATCCCACTGCTACAAAAACAAGATTTTATGACAGCCCTAGACCCCAAAGATACGTATTTCCGCACACCCATCCATCCAGCTCACAGAAAATACCTCCGGTTAGTTATACAAGGAAAACACTACCAATTCAAAGTGTTACCTTTCGGCATAACCGCTCCAAGGGTGTTCAAAGTGCTTAGCAGTAGTAGCAGTTTACCTAAGAAGACAACCTATCCATGTCTTTCCATATCTAGACGATTGGCTAATAAAATCAAGCAATCGTACTCCATGCCAAAATCATACACGTTACTTAATAGAAACTCTGCACACCCTAGGTTTTTCTATAAAGTACCAAAAGTCACACCTTCAGGCAGCACAAGTACAACCGTATTTAGGTGCTATGCTAAATACTCAGCTAGCTCCAGCGTATCCAAATACACAAAGGATACAAGCTTTTCAAAATCTGATTCCACTTATACAACTAAATCAACAATACACTGTAAGAATTGTCATGAAAATGCTTGGAATGATGGCATCTTGCATTGCATAGTCCCACATGCAAGATTAAACATGAGGCCCTTACAACAGTGCCTTGCACAACAATGGTCACAGGAACACGGTCAACTTCAAGATCTAGTGTTGGTAGACCGCCAGACACATGTCCCTTCAGTGGTGGAATTGCAGCAACTTAATCAAGGGGCGGTCATTTAAAGACCCTGTTCCTCAGACGATAATTACAACAGATGCATCAATGATTGGTTGGGGAGCTCACCTAAACAATCACAATATTCAAGGGCAAACGGATGTCAAACAGCTACACATAAACCAATTCGAGCTATTAGCGGTGTTCCTTGCCCTCAAAGCATT